>NC_132839.1:14345000-14670000 GCF_048164855.1 Canis lupus baileyi | reverse complement strand
AGTCAGAAGCAAGATGGATGCAATGGGAATGGAAAGGAGAGACTTAACATTAGAATATTTCTGTATATCCAGAAGACAAAACTTAGTAACTGATTTTAGGAAACTGGGGCAACGCATATGTCAAGATGCTAGTTGCAAGCAAAGGAACACTAATAACGTAGGAAAAGGATTATGGAAGAGTGCTTCCCAAGTTGCAGATTTTCAGGAAATCTGTAGAGTTAGACCTGGGAGCCATGCAACCAGGAACTATGCTCACACCATACTCTGGGGCTTCAAAAGTGAAGAGCCCACTGTTGGCACAACTGGGCACTGCATGTCATACCACAGGTGACCATTGATGCTGGACATGTGATATCAGAACTTCCACTACTGCTAGCCCCAAACTGCACACCTCTATGTCTGACCTCATGAAAGGACATGCTGTACAGCTTGCGCTTCCTCTCTGTACCCTAGCTATAAAAAGAAGGTTCCTACCCTAGCTAGGAAAGAGGTTCTAGCTTCCATTTTGGACAGTTTAAGAAATTTCTCAATGTAGAATAGATACTCATAAGAATGCTGGTGACCACAAACATGCCTTCTCCAGGTGGTGAAGGAGAAGGAGTAATCAAAATTGATTCCAAGGTGGAGTTCTCTGTCATTTAGCAAATGGATCATTGAAAATGTTATAACCAAGATAAGGAAAACGGGAGGATGAATAGATTTGTGGGGCTAAAAAATTAATTTGTATCCAAATACACTGGATCTAAGGTATTTGCAGCACACCAGTATGGAGTCAGTTGTACAATATGCAGTTAGAAATTTGCATCTGGGACTCAAGATGGCAGATAGGGCTAGAGATGTAGACTTGGGAACCAATATAGTGATGAGAATAGATAAGATTGACCAGGATATATGTAACCCTGAGGAAAATTGCCTTGGAAGGGCAGATAGAAGAGGGCAATGAGCTACTAAGGATTTTGAGGGGAACAAGTTGAGGGTAGAATGAGAATCTAAAGATGGAAAACAGAGTATCATGAATCTCAAAGGTGCAATGGAAAGAGATGGTGATCAGCACAGTGAAATGCTACAGAGAAATGTGCCTGAAGGCTAAGGGTCACTGAGTTTCTCAGAAAGGAAATCACTGGTGGGTGTGCAGAAGTTATTTCTCCTGAGGCCAAGATCATGACCCATTTAGGGTAGGGTCACATACTCAATACCCCTCCTTAGCCTCAACCAATATACAGCCTTCATTTCTTTGTCCTCACCCAGTCCTCAGCTTTCCCTCCCTTACAACACCCAGCGTCCCTCCTCAAGAAGACCAGCTTACCCTACATTCTTAACAAACCTTTTCCAAATTAGCACCGCATTTTAATCTCAGTTTGCAGCTATGCCTTTCCCAGTCTCACTGTCCTTTCAGCTCTTACCTTCTTTTCCTTCTCAACCCAACTCCCCCTGTTCTCTTTGGTGTTTCTCCAATTGCAGGGTTACATATCTAGGAACCAGTATCAGTTCCTAGGCCTGAACCATTTCCCCAATTTCCATCCTTCCCATCCGTTTTCATGGATGTACTTCCCATCCACCAGTGGCATGCCCATTTTCCCCAAAGTTCCACCATACTTCATGTATCGGAACCTTTATCTGTGCCCACCATTTTCCTGGCATTGGCTCTGTTGTTCTCAGTCCTTGGAGATGTTACTGGCCAACTTTTGTCCTACTTTTTTCTGCCTGTTTCATTTCTAGTTCCCTCTCTCACTGTGGATGCTGTTATTCTCTCTGGACTACGGTCCTTCCTTACTCTGTTCCTGTCCTTTTCCCTTATTTGCTAATTTAAAAACAAAAGTAAGCCTAAAAAGTTGTTTTCTTTCTGAGACATGTACTGAAGTATTTATTGATGCAATGATATGATTACTGGGATTATTTTCAAAATATTTGGGATGGGAGCAGGTGGGTGGGTATAAATGGAGAAATGACTAGTTATGAATTGATAATTTTTGAAGTTGAAGAGTACATAGGGGCTTTTTACATTATTTTCAAAGATTTTATTTATTGTTCATGAGAGACACAGAGAGAAAGAGTCAGAGACACAGGCAGAGGGAAAAGCAGACTCCTCACAGGGAGCTTGACGTGGGACTTGATCCCAGGACCCAGCTGAAGGCATACACTCAACCCCTGAGCCACCCAGATGTCCCACATTATTTTCTATTTTTGTATATGTTTAAATTTTTTTCATAAAAAGGCCTTTAATGAAAAAAGTTTAAATGTATGTAAGTAAATAAAATGAATTGATATAAAGACAACTATTAAGTAATATTAGTCCTTATATGGCAAAAATATGATATGAAAAAAACCATGAAGGTGATATTTGAGTAGCTGAAGGGGGGGAAACACTAAGATAATAGAGAATAAGTTCAGAATGAGTGGGTATACAGAGCAACAGAGCTCAAGCTTGAGGCAAGAGGAAAAAAGTCTAAGCAATTCTGTTTTTTAGGCCCAACTCTCTTGGTGAAGAAGTTCACATGCTCTCTAGGGAATAAAGGAGTGGGGAACAGGTAGGACCTAAATGAAAAATTTTGAAATAGCCATTGTGGGGAAGGGGGAGGTAAGCTGCAACTGAGATTGGAGAATGTGAATCTACAGTAGGTTTGCTCTCCATTATCTTAGCAGTCTAAGTCTTCTAAGTGACTCTAGGGACCCTCATTAATGCTTCAGGTTTTCTGCAAAACATGTCTTTTCTGTAAATCAACGAAGAGGTAAACCACCAGCAGAACCTGTTTGTCTAGAAAATCTCTTTTATATACTTGGTTTAAGGGAAGGTTTTTATGGGAGTTCCACTGCTAAAATGCTGGACTAAATAAGCACAATCCCTGGCATAGCTATTTACTTAGTGGAGTGTTATGCACTTGCTGCTACTTTTGTTGTAGATGGTAGTGGGACATTCTGTATAGTGATGGATATCGAGTCTGTCTTATAGGAGGGACAATTTTGAAAGTGGCTGTTGCTCTTCGGACTGGCTCACAGGGTTTTATCTCCTCCACATTCGTTTAGGCAGTGGTTTTCAAACTTGTGTGTGCGTGCAATTTTGCATATAATTTCAGGGTGTTCGAACACCAAAGATCCCAGTTAAAATTCTAGATCCAAGATGTGTGGCAGGAGGAACATGTCTTTTTATGTTTAGCAAACAGAAGGCTTAGTTTTGGCTCTTAGAAAAGATGAGCAGTATTGTCACCAAGATTGTATATTCCCTAGGCCTCTAATATCAAAACTTGACCTTCTTACCTTAGTCCAGGAGGATTTACAAAAAGTTAAACATTTAAGTCTGTCTCAAAACCTGTTGATGTCAGATAGTTGCCTAATATATAAAATATTTATAATAGTATAATATGTTCACATAGTACAAGCTATATTTTATTTTGTATTTTAAAAGTAAACTTTGCATATACAGACTTATATAGCAAATCAGCAGGAGGGAACTAATATTTATTGAGCATTTAGGACTCATTGGTGCTCTGTATGTAACTTGTCATCATACATTGCCCATTAGACACATATTACTTTTTCTATTTGAATGATGCAAAAACAAAGGTTCAGAATGTCTAACATATTTGCCCAAGTTAATGAGTGGGTGGAGGCAGCATTGAAATGTTGGTGCCTTCTAAATCTTTGCTTAACAAAGAATCCTGGATATTTATTTTGTTTCTTTGTTGTTTTTGCTTGTTTGTTTTTGGCTATCTTGTATCCATTTCTCTCTTTTTTGGAGAATTACTCCCACTGTTCCCCACTTTCCCCAACCCCATTCTAGGATGTGCTCTTTATTAATCAAGGTACCCTGCCTTGAGACTCAAGCTAGGATAATCACATTCTGTTTGAGTTGTTGAAATCTTGCTTGGAGAGACTCAAAGGTTGAACACTTAGTTGGAATTAATTCTTTCTAGTATTAGAACCATGAATGAACCCTTGACTCCTGCTACCTAGACCCACTGAGCTACCCTGCTGGTCTTGTTAGATTTCTCTTTGATTCAGTGAGCTATTCAATAGCCTTGAAAAAACTGGTTTCTTTTGTAGGTCATGTAGTGCTATAGACTGAACTGTGTCCCCTACTCCCACCCCCTCACCACAAATTCATTTGTTGATGCTCTAACTTGCCATTGGATAGTGTTCGGAGACAGTCTTTGGGAGGTAATGTGGTTTCAGTGAAGTCATGAAGGTGAAGCCCTCATGATGAGATTAATGTCCTTATAAGAAGAGACACCAGAGACCTTGCTTCCTCTCTCTCTGAGATGTAAGGCCCCAGTAAGAAGGGAGCTATCTGCAGGCCAGGAAGAGAGCCCTCACCAGGGAACTGAATTGGCCAGCAACTTGATCTTGGACTTCCCAGACTCCAGAACTGAGAGATAAATTCCTGTTGTTGAAGCTATGGAGTCTATAGTATTATGTTATGACAGTTTGAGCTGACTAATACAAATAGTTTCTGTTGCTTTCTACCAAAGAATGGACATTGTACAGGACAAGTAGTAAGAAGACATATTTTAGCTTTTAGTACCTTGATTCTGACAGGAGGAAGAAAGAAAGACAAAGGTCAGACAAGCACACTTAGTGACTTACTATAATCTCTTGGGAAAAAAAAATTTTGTAAATAAGAAAGAAGTTGAAACTATTTCATAGAGTGGGATTTGGGAATTATTTATGGATTATACTTATTCTGATTCTCCTTATAACTTGTTTGCATATTCCTCATTCCTAATTTGATCATGATTTAGGTCTACATTGTGATAAGTCAGTGCAGAGTTAGAAAATAAATTGGCCCCAGATAACTTGTCTTTCAGGCTGCACTGGTGTAATGAAAGCTAATCCCTAGACACTGGTCTGCCAGGAAGAAAAGCTGCACTGAAATGAGCACCTAATTTTTTCCTTCCTACTTATTTGCTTTGGTCTTAAAGAATGTAAGAAATTCCTACTTCAGGAATTTATTCACTGGCTCCCAGTCACCTCTTCCCAGCATAGGTTCATCTTTTATTTTTAGAGCTTTGTTTTGATCTATATATCTTTTGGCTCTGAGTAGTACATTCCATGAGATGATTCAGTTCTGAGAAATCAAGCCAGGTGAAGATAAAATAGAAGGTTTTACCACTTTTTCAATACTTTTCATCTGCTTTAAGGATGTATATATTCCCACCAGTATTTCTTGGCATCATCTATATTTTTTCCTATCAGTTACAGAGCATTTTGAGTTTGATGGCATCTTAGCAATCACGCAATTCATCCTTCTTATCTTACAGGTGAGGAAACAGAGGCCTAGAGAAGTAATTGGCTTGTCAATGATTATGTAGTTAGTAACTGAATAGGGACTTGAACACACTTTTTCAGATTCCCAGTTCACCATGCATTCTGCTTCCATAAGCTTCCAACTAATTGACTAACTCAAGATAATAAAGGCAATTCCCATTCAACCTGAACTAAAAAACAAAACAAAACAAAACAAAACAAAACTATGGAAAAGAAGAAAAAATAGAAAGCTTTCAGAGTATTGAATTTCACTGAGCTAAAGGGGAAGATTTTGAGCCATGTGGAGGAAAGAGGCAGAGAGGTAGTGCTTTTAGGAAGGATTGTTTTTTAAACCTACTGTCAGATTGCTTTTTCCTCTGGGCAAGTGCCTGCATGTTTATTTCCATGGGTTAAATGATTCCTTTAAGGTGAATTAAACACTGTCTCATTTCCCCGTGAATTAAAATTTTTCAAAGAATTTTTTTCTCTTGGGAATTTGTCACATTAAATCCACTTGGTTTGTGCATCTATGTCGAAAACAGGCTAAGGGGAACTGGGACTTCATCTTCTATCTCTAATTGGCTTCTGTGCCTTCCTGTCTTGTGAGAATTGAATGTTGTTTGGATACCCCTCTCCTTTTTCAGCTCTAGAGTGAATATCCAGTGTCTGCTTGGTAATTTGTCTCTTTTGGGACAACCACGCCCTAGGTCAGGATAGTTTGTTTTCAGTATAGGGCCAGCTGTTCCAGGATTACTTTTTCAGGGTTGGAAACCTCCAGTTTGGACCTTGAGGCAAAAGGCTGAAAATAAAAATGTAAAGAAAAAGGTCAAATAACATTTTGTCAGATTATTGACTTTTCTGTTTGGAACTGAATCTGTCTTTAGTGTTCTCTAGTATCCCTGCTCTAGACATACCGCTTTAAAGAACATAAGATGACAAGTCATCAATAGTAAGTGAAAAAACACCTCTCTCCTTTCCTCCAGGCAACAAAAGCAAATACTAAAAAAGGACTAGAACAGTGAAGTTTATAATTTTCCACCTGAATAAGGAAGTATTTATTGATAACACCCAAGGTTTGGGTTCTGGGCCTAAGCTCCCAAGTCCTGTGTGTAAATAAAAGGCAATGATCAAAGCAGACATTTTAGTGAGGCAAACAGTTTAGGAGCCATCCTTACCATAATGGGCTATTGAAGTTGAGTAATTAGTAGCTACAGAATTTAGAGCAGAGTTTTAGGAAGTTTGTCTCTGTAGCTGAGAGCATATGCCATGTCATAGAATTTGTTATGTCACAAGAATATTCAGTGAGTTCTTTGAAACAAAGAAGAGAGTAATAAATATCAAGTTCAATAATTAAAATTTGTATTTCATGAAACTGGCTATTTTTTCTTTTGTATTTATATTGTACTTATAAACCTCTGAATCCTAAATCCTTGTCATTTTTAATAAAAGTCAACAATAATATAAACAAACATTTAAAAAATTAATTCATAATCATATTTCCCATACAATGATACATATTTTTGCATAGTAATTTCTAGTTCTTTTCATAGGTCTATGTGTTCTATAATATTTACAACCATAGTATTTTATATCACACTTTTTTAATGAAACATTCTACATGTCTATCAACATTAAAACTTTTGTCTGTTTTTTAAAGATTTATTTATTTATCTTAGAGAGAGAAAGAGAGAGAGAGAGAGAGAGTGAAGAGCAGAGGGAGAGGGAGAAAATCCCAAGCAGATTCCCTGCTAAGCATGGAGCCTGACATGGGGCTTGATCTCATGACCCTGAGCCAAAATCAAGAGTTGGATGCTTAACTGACTGAGCCACCCAGGAGTGCCAAATTTCCCATGTTTTTATATTGTATTAATGATTGCTATTTTAAATGATTGCATAACATTTCATGTTAATCTTATATGCTAACTTCTATTGACCACTTAGCTTTCAACTTTTATTAAATTATATTATAGAGATATAGATATATATTATAGATAATATTGTATGTCTATGTAACATTCATGCCTGTGACTTTTTATTTTATTAGTATTCAGTTGAATTATTTTCTCATAATTAAATTCCCCCAAATGGTATGAAGGTTAAAGATGATGGACATCTTTATGGTTCTTGCTGTATATCAACGTGTTACTTTCTGAAGTGTTTATGTGTTATGATCATATGACTTTTTCTGCATTGTTACATACATTGGATATTATCATTTACTTGTTTTAATTTGCATTTCTTTGACTATAACTGGAATGAGTATTTTCTGTTGTAGACTTTGTTTTATTTATTTTACTAGTTGTGTTTATTTGGATGTTAATTGTCTATGACAGTTTAACAACTTATTTTTTCTTGTCCAGTAGTTTCTCTGAGGAATGGTACACTTTGACTTCTGGACATTTGACTGTCTGTCTATTCTAAAGTATCTTCAGGCCAAGAACAGTAGAATAGTTTTTTCTGTAGGTGAGATTTGTCTGAAACCATCTTACTACATTTTAATTAAAATAACTATTTGTACCATGAGGAGACTATCCTACCTTGTCACTGTGTCTTCACATGGCAGAGAAAGAGAGAGATCAAGGGAGCTCTCTGATATCTCTTCTTGTAAGGGCATTAATCCCATCATAGGGCATTACCCTTATGACCTCTTTTTTTTTTTTTAATTTTATTTATTCTTGACAGACACAGAGAGAGAGAGAGGCAGAGACACAGGCAGAGGCAGAAGCAGACTCCATGCAGGGAGCCTGACGTGGGACTCGATCCCGGGCCTCCAGGATCACACCCCTAAACCGCTGAGCCACCGGGGCTGCCCCCTTATGACCTCTTCTAACCTCATAACCTCCCTTAGGCCCCATCTCCAAATAACATCACGTTGGAGGTTAGGACTTGAACATATGAATTTCGGGAGCAGGGAACAAACATTCATTCAGTCCATAACACTGCCCTTCTCCCTCAGGTCACTCTTAGCTTCTATCCAAGTACACACTCTCTTAATTAAGAGGAACTTGGTGAGTGTTAAAGTCAGAAGTAAAATTTCACGAACACCTGATTGAACTTTAAAAAAATCCAATCAAGGGCAGCCCCAGTGGTGCAGCGGTTTAGCGCCGCCTGCAGCCCAGGGCATGATCCTGGAGATCCTGGATCTAGTCCCACGTCAGGCTCTCTGCATGGATCCTGCTTCTCCCTCTGCCTGTGTCTCTGCCTTTCTCTCTCTGTGTGTCTCTATGAATAAATAAATAAAAATCTTTAAAAAAAAAATCCAATCAGTAGATAAGGAACAATATGAAACAAAGTGTGGAAAGAAAGTAATTGGACAATTTATGTCAGGACCATTCACTGAGTATGATTTGTTTTGTGGGTATTTATGGTGGCATGTGGTATGTGTTGAGATTTAAGAAGCCATTTAGAAAAGTATTTTTATGTCTTGTAACTCATGAATTCTGAATTTTGAGTCCCTGTCTTGAAGGATAGGGATGGAGTGTCTTAACATAGGGATCTTGGCAGCACTGGAAATTACCAATTTGGTACCTTCTCTGCCCCCTCCCCCACCCACCCTTCCCTTCATTTCATTCCCTACCCACATCTCTCCACCTAAGCTCCCACATACCAACTGGCATCAGGCTAGTTACATATCTGGCTAGTTCTTTCTTTCTTTCTTTTTTTTTGTAACTCACAAATGAATCAATATCCTAGCAAGGAGTTAAGAAGGCTGGTTTTTTCAAAGAGAATACAAATAGGACAACTTAAGTGCTTAAAAACACTTTTAAGTAACTATTTTCTCTATGTGATCCTTAAGCTTGAATATTTATCTTAGGATTTAAATAAATCCCATCAGTTGATAATCTAAAAAGCTTAACCAGTTTGTAGAATCTGAATAAGTCTTACTTGTACCTGGTAAAAAATGCAAACATTACAAAAAAGTATGCAGTGAAAAATAAATTTTTTTCCCAACCCACATTCCCAGGTCTTTTATCCCTCTTTCCTCAGAGGAAACCACTACAATTTCTTGCTAGTGTTCTGTAGAAACACTCTCTAGCTAATCAAAATTAAATACTATTTACACAACCCCCTTATAAAAAAACCCATATATTAAATACTACATACACCTTGTTTTTATTATTGTTGTTGTTATTATTATTATTATTTTCTTTTAACTCTGTCTGAGACTGGTCCACATTAGCACATATAGCTTTATTCCATTCTTTTTACTGACTGTATAATGAAGATATGTGATAATTTATTAATTTAGCCCCCTATTAGTAGATATTTAGGTTATTTCTAGTCTTTCAAAAAACAAAGCACACTCAATGAGGAGCCTTATATATATGTATCTGTGCATTTGTGCCAGTATATTTCCAATATATTTGTAGACCGAATAACAGCACAAAGAAAGAAGTGATGTTACAGGGGTTGAAAGCCTGGATATTAGAGTTTAATATCTACTACCTGCCTACCACTTAATAGACATATAACTTAAGGATAAGTTACTTAACTTTCTTTGCATCAGTTTCCTCATTTGTAAAATAGGAAAATTATAGTACATATCTTGGAGATATAAGTATTAAGAGAGCTAATATAAGTACAGCATTATTAGAGAGTTATTGGAGAGCAACCTTTTTTTTTTTCTGACTTTGATGAAGAACTCACTGCTAAGCTTGTTACAAGTATTGATACACTTGGTGCTTAATTTTGGCCAAAGAAGATATTTGGGAGGGTAAATTGAGAGTAGGAGTTCTTGCTGTAGGTGGAAGTGAGAGGTTAACTAGTTTCATTTGTATTTGTATTTGAACCATGGATTAAAAGTCAGCATTTGGGGCCTGAATGTCCCTGTCTCTGATATGCAGGGATTAGATTAGAGAATCCCTAAAGTAACTTCTAACTCAAATAATTATGTCTGTGTTTATTTTCAAAATGAGATGTGATTTATATGGTTTAGATAATTGTAGAGATTAATTTAAGTCCTGATTCATGTAACACCCACTTTGTACTTATTCTCCCTTTTGTGTAGAATGGTCTTCCCTTTGTCTGCCTGTGTGGCTGAGCTCTGACTCATTTTCAGAGACTGAGATCTGACTGGGCCTTCACTGTGAAGCCTTCCCTGATTGCCTCAGCTGAGTTAGGCACTTTGTCCCATTGAGTTGTCTTAGCCTGTGTTCTGTCATGAGAGAAGAGTTTTCAAACATTAACTGATAGCTTTTATTTGTCACCCCAGACTCAGCTTTGGTAATGCATTTTTGTTGCACCAAGGGAGGAATGACATAGTCTTTTCTTGCATTTCAAGTCTCAAAAGTCTGGGCCCTTCAGGGAATGAAAAAGGCAGGGTGCATAGGTAAACCAATTGCCAGGAAAAGACATGCTGAGCAAGTAGAGTTTCTATGCTGCAGAAGAAAGTGCTCCAGCCACGGGAAAACGAGGTGAGTAGACAAGGGGGGCCTCTGACAAAGGGGTGAAGCTCCCTAGTGTTTTTCTGAGCTCAGCACAGAGATAAGGAGTGACAGAAATCCCTCAGAGGTATGGAAAATCTGAGCACAGAGGGAGCCTAGGTTTTCTTTCCTAGATAGAGCCCAGAGATATGAGAAGAACCCACAGTACAAATGGCGACACAGGACACCTAGGTGAGTAGGCCTGAGGAAGCTTGCACAGGTTCCACAGAGTCTGGCATGGCATGGAAGCAGGGACAGTATTCCTGAGCTCTGAGAGGAGCATGGAAATGGTAAACAGCTGAGAATGGTCCTGCTGACTTTCCTGGAGCCCATGGTGCTGTGGAGCCATGGAACGGACTCCCGTACCTTAAAGGGGTGAGAGAGTTAAGGAGAGTTGATAGGGAACATCAACAGAATCAGTGGATATCCATAGGGACCAACACCTGAAAGCCAGATGGAGGACATATTAGCTACCCACTCCCAGCCGCCCCCAGAGAAATGCATGAATCCCCAATTCAGCTGAGATCCAGTTTCCACAGTCTACAGAAATAGGAACTCCATGGTAGAACTTAAGTATGGTAGACTTTTAAAAACCTTAAATACGGAAGGATTTTTAGTACCTCTAATATTTCTCCACTATGTCATAAATATTTGATTCCTTATCTGCTTCTCTGGATCACAGACTCTTTGAGGGAAAGCATTAAATCTTTCTTTTCTATGTTATTTGTTCCTGTATGTTGTAAGCACTCACACAGAGGAGGGGTGCAGTAAGCTTTTTGAATGAGCAGATGGACATATATTTGATGGCTATTCTGTGCCACAACCTATCCCACGTGCTTTCGTAGCCCTATGAACTAGGTGCTATTATGGCTATTTTGCAGTTGAGATTAACTAAGGCACAGGGAACCAACAGGACCCATTCATGGGCAGTAGGAGACAGATCTGCACCCACACTCTAGGTCCTCTGACACCAGACCACCTTTATAGGGAAATTGATTCTTTTACTGGGTAAGACTGTGAAACAAGGATGTAAATTAGTTTTTCACTTATTTTGGTAAATGTTTACAAATCTCTGGCTTTACTACTTTCAAAATAAAGAGCAGACTGCTCTATTTATTTTACCTTTATTATTAATTACAAATTAAGAAAAAGTACCTGGTATAATATGACCGTGATACCAAAAGATCCCTGTAAAGCTTAATATTCTTGCTGATACTGCCTTGTTTATTTATAAAAGAAGCATATCTTCTTTGTAGACAATACATGAAATCAGAAAGTAGAAGTTAAAACTCACTTATAATTCTGCTTCCTACAGATGTCCACTATTAACTTTCAGTTATATTTCAGCCTTATTTAAAAAAGTCAGAAAATCAATATCAACACTTTGTTCCTATGTCATTATATCATAAGTACTCTGTCAAGTGCAGGGTGTTAGTGTTCATGGAACCAAATCTATGTAGATCATAGTGTTGGAGAAGTTATCAGATCACTGGGAGAAGTTATCAGAATTAGGACTTCACAGGTAAATTGAGACACTCAATATGCAAACTCTTGCTTTAGATAGTCTTCCAGAAAACTTTTAAAGATTTAAGGAAAGCAAAAAAGTATATATAATCCAATAAGACTATCATATAATGAACTTTAATTGCAGTTTGAAATACCAAGAAGACAATAAAAATCACGTGAAGCGTGGTTTATGAATAGCCAAACAATCCTGCTGGAGAGAAGAGGGGCCCCATGTCCAGGAGGGATTTGACTACTTGACTCCAGTGTACCCTTTATATCCATGGACAGATTTGTTACTTCATCTGTTTTCCTGAAGTAGAGAGAGAGTGGTTAGGAAGTCAGCCAGAAGCACAACAGAGATTGAGCAAGTGTAGCAACATCCTCCTTCCCACTCCAAAGGTGGTAAACCCTGGGCTACGACAAGAAGTAAGAGGTTAGCACTAGATTTACCGTTCAATCTTTCTAGAAAGTTAACATGTCTGTTTCAGGGCAATTAAAGAAGAAAGGCACCTCCCATCCAGAGTATTAGAATCTTCTCAATGGGAATGGAAACCACGGTAGAATTTTTCTGGCTTGTTTCCATAATGTTTAAGAAAGGAGGCCTGGAGGGCACTCTAAATTGACTTGATGTTTTTAGGTTTTTGACATGTGGGGACTAATCTTGTTTCTATGTCAGTGTACCCTGTCAGCTGCTGCAGATTAAAATATGATTAGCCCTTCCCTTTAATTGGCCATGTAATAAACCCATCGTCTTAAACTATGGCTTGTGGTTCAAAGCACAGACTTGGAGCCACACTGCTTACTTTTGAATCCTGATTCTTCTCTTTATGGGCTTTGAGACTTTTGGCAAACTATTCAAGATCTTTATGCCTCATTTTTTTCATATATTCTTATCTCAGGGGGGGTTTTATAAAGGATTGAATGAGTTAGCATATGTAAAGCACCTCAAAGAATGCCTGATGCAGAGTAAGAACTATAAAGGTGTTAAATAAGAAGTAGTGTAATTAGGTTCTTCCTTTGTGTTTGCTGGTGAACCAGAGGTAAAACAACTAATTGGGAGTGGGCTAATGATATATGGCTGACTTGGAAATCTTATAATAATGAGAAAGTGCCAATGTTTTTGTCACAGATTGGGTGTGGGGTTAAGCAAGAAACAGGGGGGTTAGGGCTGAATACTACAAGGGCCTTTAAACTCACTGGTTTGCTTTACTAGGCAAGGTATTTTGGGGCTACTCTGGGGAGTAAATGCAAAAACTGGCTTATTTTGAGGAGTAGGAGGAATTGAGATTCCTCAGGTACTTACCTGGACTATGAGTGAGTTTGTTAAAAGAAGTAAACTGAACCTATGAAAAAGTTGAAAATATACAGTGTTATTCCTTCCTGCTAGGCTTTTGGTAATCAGGTAGAATTTTGGTCTTCAAGTCATTGATTCCGTTACCATTGTTGGTTGCTAGCACATAAACCACCTTTAGCTAACTGAATCAGAGAAGTGATTTATTGGAAAAGTGGAGAAGCTCAAACAACCAAGTGGAAAGGCAAAGCAAAAGGTGTAGAATGATCAGGAAATACAACCCCTGGGGGGCAAGGAAGCAGGGACTGCAGGACGTTCATTTCAGGGCCAGTCAGCCTCTTGTCTCTTGTTCTATTCCAGAGAGAGGAATCTGATCAGCCTAGCTGGGTCAGGTGCCCACGCCTTGGCTAGAGGAGGGCAGGGCATCTAAATTGGTAACCACACCTGACTGTATCTGATGGAAGAGTTTGTCCAAAACAAAATCAGGGTGCTATTACCAGAAGGAGGAAGAAAGGAAGCAGAATGGGCAAAAACAACAAATGTCCACTATTTTATATGAGGAAGAAAAAGGGCATAAGGAATTAAGGAGACCCTGCAAACTTGGATTTTTAATCTTTCTCGCAAATTGTCTTCTCCCCTGACCTTGAAGCTAGATTCCAAAGCCTGGACTTATACCGGAAGGAATCTTTATACACCGATGGACTTTTCTCCTGATCTTACCACATTCTAATTTAAACAGCTCGAAACATTATATAGATTTTTATGAAAATGATGATATTCTTCCATTGTATACTTATTGGATGTCTACCGTCGGTCAGTAAAAGACAAGCCCTGTCTCCTTTCAGAAATTTATAGGTAAGGAGGTAAAATGGACATATAAACATATATGACATGATTACAAGGTAGTGTGGAAAGCACTATGGTAGAGAAATAAAATAAGGCACAGTTAAATCTGCCTAGGAGTTTCAGTGGAGGTGGTATTTGAACTAAGTCTTGAAAAATGAATGAGCACTTATAATTTTAAATGGAGACATTAAGTATAAAAACAAAATTGTGACCCTAATAATATAAATATTATTCTCACCTTTGTCAGTGGCACCAATCTCCTCTATTGGCAGCATAAATATTGTTCTTTTGTCTTCTAAGGCTAAGAAGTGAGCTCATGAATAATGTCTTGAAAGTAAAAAACTGAAAAACAAACTGTTGCATTCCTAAATGACAACTATTTGTAAACAAAGCTCCATTCTTAATAACTGTAGTTTCAGGAACTTAACTGGATGTGAAATGTGCCATGTCCCTCTAGGACTTCTGGAACTCCGCAGCAGCTGTCACTCATTGGCTGGGCAGCTTGAAGGTCAGAGCCTCTCCTCTGCAAGGGTCTTGGGTCAGATACTGACTTTTTAGTACAGGGACTATTTATGCATTTAACATTCATATGTTGGGTAGAACTCATTTCTAGTATGCTTTGGGTCTAGATTTCAATCTTACTGAAAAACAGTAAAATGAGAGTTAGGAATATAGTGGTAACAAAGAGCTCAAAATTAGTGTGGACAAGAAGAATCTAATCAGAAAATAGGATAATAAGTCCTCACCAATTAGCAGATTATTCTCAATTAGTAAAAATATTGTCAGAATTTCTTATAATGGGAATATATTTTCCTATGGCAAATGAATTATTTCTGAAGGTTGGAAAACATTTTTTCTCTTCTGTTGATATGCATGCTTTACCTTGTTTCATGGCACAGATCTCCATAAACTACCTCAGATCACCCTTTTGACCAAGGTGGGAAAGCAAAGGAGAAATAATAAATGAATAAATAAATAAGCTCTAAAAAATAAGGGCTACTTAAAAATTGCATTAATTATCTGATTTAATGAAGACTGTCAGAGTCCTATAAAATGCTTCTTTTGGCCCTGTTTGCCAAAAATAAAGCATGAGTTAGAAGACCTGAGTTGTGTCTTGGCTCTGCTCCTATCCACCTGTGTGAGCCTAGGTAAAATACAAGAGTGGCTCCAATGAATTAATTGACCTCTGAGGAAATTTCTGCATGAGATGGTTAGCCCTACCCTTCTGAAATCCCTTTAAGTCATTTATCAATTTACCTCAAGTGCTACCATTACTTACAGTAAATCAGCCCAAACCATGTAATCTGTGAGTTATTCATATAGATATATTTGAATGAGGTCTACTTTTCTTTTTTCTTTTTTCTTTTTTTTTTACTTTTCATTTTAGTAAACATTGCTACTGGGGTGCCTGGGTAACTCAGTTGGTTAAGCATCTGCCTTTGGCTCTCAGGTCATGATCCTAGGATCCTAGGATGAGCCCCATAGGGCTCTCCACTCATCAGGGAGCCTGCTTCTCCTCCTTCTGCCTGTTGCTCCCCCTGCTGTGCTCTCATGCTCTCTAGCTCTTTGTCAAATAAAAAAATCTTAAAAAAACAAATAAATATTTCTACTGTTTTGGTTAAAACCTCTCCTTAAGCATAACATTTCAATAGATTTGATTTATGTATTAGATTATTTTATTATATTAGATTATTTTATTATCAGGTTTCATTTGCATTTCCCCAGTCATCTCAAGATACACAACATAGAAGAGTTAAGTGTATACATGCATTTATTTATTTTTTCTTAACATATTCCACCTAAAACTTGGAATGCCAAGTTTCTTAGGTAAAATTTGCACTTTGATTTAATTATTTCCTTTTTAAAAGATTATAAATTTTCTTCAACTTTCTATTTTTTTGTAGATTCTTATTCATTCTTGCTCATGAAACCTTTCTCTATACTGGAAGTATATAATAGAGGAAGGGCTCAGTGGAATGGAGGAAGAAAGATAATCATAGAAACCCACATTGAGCTAAATGGCCCCTGGAATGCGATTTGAAGATGAGCATTTCAAATTATTTTTACTCTGTTCAGATGACAGACTAATAAGAGAACCAATCAATCAGTCAATCAAACTCAATAAGAACAGAGCAAAGCTCATCTGAGTGATGATGGATAGTACTTGAAAGTGAATTAGTGACTGATTTGGAGAGATTTGAGGAGTACAACTAACAATGGCAAATTAGGTTAACTTGTATATATTGCTGACAGGATGTAGGCTGGGCAACAGCAAATTCTATCACAACCTCCAACTGCCTGTGAGGCTGACCCTAGAGGCTGCTTCAGATCTGATGTATTGAAACAAGTCCATCTGAAATAATTTTTTTCAGCCCTATAATTTTTGTAATAATATATATCAAGCCTAGAAACCTACATTTAAGCACCTGAATACATTGGACCAGAGACAACCAATTCCCAACAATGCCTCCACGACAATATGCTGTTCGTCGCTAATTGGAAAAAAGCACAAGTTGTAATTAGAAGGAATTCTGCTGCTTGCTGGGGGGAGGGGGGCTCCTCCCCTAAACAGTTAAAATATTCAGCTCTATAGGGCAACCAGCTGGTTTAAATTTTTGACAGGTGGTGTTAGCAATGCATATTTACTCTTTTGTAGTAATGTACTGTTTGTGCACCAGCTTAAAAATCAAGCCATGCTACAAACGGTTATTAATATGACTACTACTGGGCCCTCTTCACCCCCTTTAGAGACAAAGTCCCTCTCATATCAATTCACCTCAATGCCTGCCTCAGCCACTGCCCTTCCTCCCAGTCCTCTCCAGGCCATGGTCCCAGCAGGCCCTTTTCCCCAAGTGTTGACAGTCAACCCTTCAAGCAAGGTGATTGCCAAACAGAAGAGGAACATTTTGTAATGCATCCTGAGAGAATGTCAAAGTCAGACTTTTAGCACATTCAAGTAAGCAAAACTAAGACAAAGAGAAAGTGTGTGCTTCACATTCTCTCAGCCTTTGAAGCCCAGGATTCCTGCCCGGATCCTATGGTTTTGATTGGACTGCGCCACTGGATGAAGATAGGAGTGTTGCAAATCCAATAGGGAATTTTTCCCTCTAGAAAGTTTTTATATTGGAAAATGTAACTACAAGGGTGTGTTTATTTTTGGCTAGATCCCTTTTCCCCTCATTTCATTACAGTTAGGAAACATTATTCCATATTCCGAAGTCTCTCCTTTGTCTTATGTTTCTGATATTCCTCCTCCACCCTCTTTTTCCTTAACCAGCAGAGACAGACAGTAGATTTTGAACGTTCTGTTGGTGGCAGGCATCCCTTTCCTAGCTCACAGCCTGCTCTGGCCTCATTATGCAGCAGGCTGGTGGAGTTACTGGGATACCCAGAAGTGACTTCTGTGGCTTTGACAGTATCCTGATGGATTAAGCTGATTAGTCAAAGCCAACTGCTTATTTCCAGGGACTTATTCTATTTTCCTATTTTCCAATATCACCTAATTGAGGACCAGATGCTTTCAGTCAACATCTTCTGCAGCTCAAGGAGCTCCAAAAATCTTTCTTTACTCCTGGAATCTAATGCCCAGGCTTGAAGAAATTGGTTCCCTCTATTCACTCTGAAAGAAATATGCAACTTTTAAAGGAGCAGGTGAACATATGGGTGCTTTTCTTTTCACAGAGAATGGAAATGTCTGGAGATGCAGAATATTTTGGAGACAGTGGGGGAAGCAGGCATGAGTATATATTTTAAGGATTGTAATTTGGTGCACACTTTCCTGGAGGCAATTCAGCTTCATCAAGTTTTAAATGCACATACTCTTGACCAGGAATTTCACTTTTGACCACTGTATCTTCAAAGTGTACGAGCATATATGTTCAAGGAAGACTGTAGGAAGATATTTATATGGCATTGTTTATAATAGAAAAAAGGTAGAGGCAATTTAAATGTCCATTTAATAGGGCATTAGTTAAATAAATAATCAGATTCTTTAATAATTGTTAAAAACAACTGTTACAAGAATGAAGCAGATCTATAGGTACCAAGAGCAAAAATTTCCAAGATATACTAGGTATCTAAGAAGGGACAGACAATGCTGCCATTTATGTAAAAAAAAAAAAAAAAAAAAAAGGGGGCTTTATGGGACACCTGGGTGGCTCAGTCAGTTAAACATCTGCTTTCAGCTCAGGTCATGATCTCCTGACTTGCATCTTTAGGGCTTCCTGCTCAGTGCTTGTGGTCTCTCTCTCTCTCTAAAATAAATCTTTTGAGAAAAAGGGGCAGCTTTATGTATACATGTGTATGTTTGTGTACGTGTAGCCTACCTTGGCATAGTATTATCAGCACTTGATGAATAAATGAGATCCCCAAAGCAGCATCACAATGTGAATGATGTTGTCACACATTTACCATTTTTATTTGACTAGACTTGGAAGACCCCCCCGCCCTTTAAAATCATTTTTTTTCATGTCTACTCCTCTGCCCTTGGCAAACTCTTCTCCTTCTGTGTATTGTTTTATAAATTATCTTTCACAGATGTCTTATTATAACCTGCCTTCTCCTTTTTTTCTTTTTTGTCTTAAATAATCTCATCAAGTCCAATAGAAAAGAAAAAAAAAAAGAAATAGAAGATTTCAGGGATTTATGGCAAATTTTGTTAGTATTTCTTGTTACTTAAAATATACATATGGCTAGAAAGTAGGAAAGGTAATTGCTTTTCAGAATTTTGCATGCAGTTGTCTTAGGTCTATACTGGAGCATTCAGTATGTATCTTTAGACTCCTTCCCAACCAAATTTGAGTTGGGCTTCCTTTAAATTTTCTTGCAGCTTCATGATTGAGCTTCATTATACTCAAATTCAAGATGAGCCACTACTGAGTTGGTTTGAAATATATATGATAACTTTCAAAAAGTGAAAACTACACACACAGTGATGTACAGATAATCTAAGCAGAAGATTAACAAGGAAAGAAGGGCTTTGAATGACACACTGGACCAGATGGACTTCATAGATATATACACATTCCCCCCTAAAGCACCAGAATACACATTCTTCTCAAGTGCACATGGAACATTCTCCAGAATAGATCATACTGGGTCATAAATCAGGTCTCAACTGATACCGAAAGATTGGGGTCATTCCCTACATATTTTTGGACCACAATGCTTTGAAACTTGAACTCAATCACAGGAGGAAATTTGGAAGGAACCCAAACACATGGAGGTTAAAAAGCATCCTACTAAAGAATGAATGGGTCAACCAGAAATTTTTTTTTAATAAAGGACATAAGTAGTAAATATATTATATATTTAATAATAAATTTATTTTTTATTGGTGTTCAATTTACCAACATACAGAATAACACCCAGTGCTCATCCCGTCAAGTGCCCCCCTCAGTGCCCATCACCCATTCACCCCCACCCCCCGCCCTCCTCCCCTTCCACCACCCCTAGTTCGTTTCCCAGAGTTAGGAGTCTTTATGTTCTGTCTCCCTTTCTGATATTTCCCACACACTTCTTCTCCCTTCCCTTATATTCCCTTTCACTATTATTTATATTCCCCAAATGAATGAGACCATACAATGTTTGTCCTTCTCTGATTGACTTACTTCACTCAGCATAATACCCTCCAGTTCCATCCACGTTGAAGCAAATGGTGGGTATTTGTCGTTTCTAATGGCTGAGAAATATTCCATTGTATACATAATACATATACACATCTTCTTTATCCACTCATCTTTCGATGGACACCGAGGCTCCTTCCACAGTTTGGCTATTGTGGACATTGCTGCTATAAACATTGGGGTGCAGGTGTCCCGGCGTTGCATTGCATCTGAATCTTTGGGGTAAATCCCCAACAGTGCAATTGCTGGGTCGTAGGGCAGGTCTATTTTTAACTCTTTGAGGAACCTCCACACAGTTTTCCAGAGTGGCTGCACCAGTTCACATTCCCACCAACAGTGTAAGAGGGTTCCCTTTTCTCCACATCCTCTCCAACATTTGTGGTTTCCTGCCTTGTTAATTTTCCCCATTCTCACTGGTGTGAGGTGGTATCTCATTGTGGTTTTGATTTGTATTTCCCTGATGGCAAGTGATGCGGAGCATTTTCTCATGTGCGTGTTGGCCATGTCTATGTCTTCCTCTGTGAGATTTCTGTTCATGTCTTTTGCCCATTTCATGATTGGATTGTTTGTTTCTTTGGTGTTGAGTTTAATAAGTTCTTTATAGATCTTGGAAACTAGCCCTTTATCTGATACGTCATTTGCAAATATCTTCTCCCATTCTGTAGGTTGTCTTTGAGTTTTGTTGACTGTATCCTTTGCTGTGCAAAAGCTTCTTATCTTGATGAAGTCCCAATAGTTCATTATTGCTTTTGTTTCTTTTGCCTTCGTGGATGTATCTTACAAGAAGTTACTGTGGCTGAGTTCAAAAAGGGTGTTGCCTGTGTTCTCCTCTAGGATTTTGATGGAATCTTGTCTCACATTTAGATCTTTCATCCATTTTGAGTTTATCTTTGTGTATGGTGAAAGAGAGTGTTCTAGTTTCATTCTTCTGCATGTGGATGTCCAATTTTCCCAGCACCATTTATTGAAGAGACTGTCTTTCTTCCAGTGGATAGTCTTTCCTCCTTTAGCGAATATTAGTTGACCATAAAGTTGAGGGTCCACTTCTGGGTTCTCTATTCTGTTCCATTGATCTATGTGTCTGTTTTTGTGCCAGTACCACACTGTCTTAATGACCACAGCTTTGTAGTACAACCTGAAATCTGGCATTGTGATGCCCCCAGATATGGTTTTCTTTTTTAAAATTTCCCTGGCTATTCGGAGTCTCTTCTGATTCCACACAAATCTTAAAATAATTTGTTCTAACTCTCTGAAGAAAGTCCATGGTATTTTGATAGGGATTGCATTAAATGTGTAAATTGCCCTGGGTAACATTGACATTTTCACAATGTTAATTCTGCCAATCCATGAGCATGGAATATTTTTCCATCTCTTTGTGTCTTCCTCAATTTCTTTCAGAAGTGTTCTATAGTTTTTAGGGTATAGATCCTTTACCTCTTTGGTGAGGTTTATTCCTAGGTTTCTTATGCTTTTGGGTGCAATTGTAAATGGGATTGACTCCTTAATTTCTCTTTCTTCGGTCTCATTGTTAGTGTATAGAAATGCCACTGATTTCTGGGCATTGATTTTGTTGTATCCTGCCACGCTGCCAAATTGCTGTATGAGTTCTAGCAATCTTGGGGTGGAGGCTTTTGGGTTTTCTATGTAGAATATCATGTCATCGGCAAAGAGGGAGAAGTTTGACTTCTTAATGCCTTTAATGTCTTTTTGTTGTCTGATTGCTGAGGCTAGGACTTCCAGTACTATGTTGAATAGCAGTGGTGAGTGGACATCCCTGTCTTGTTCCTGATCTTAGGGGAAAGGCTCCCAGTGCTTCCCCATTGAGAATGATATTTGCTGTGGGCTTTTCGTAGATGGCTTTTAAGATGTCGAGGAATGTTCCCTCTATCCCTACACTCTGAAGAGTTTTGATCAGGAATGGATGCTGTATTTTGTCAAATGCTTTCTCTGCATCTAATGAGAGGATCATATGGTTCTTGGTTTTTCTCTTGCTGATATGATGAATCACATTGATTGTTTTACGGGTGTTGAACCAGCCTTGTGTCCCGGGGATAAATCCTACTTGGTCATGGTGAATAATTTTCTTAATGTACTGTTGGATCCTATTGGCCAGTATCTTGTTGAGAATTTTTGCATCCAAGTTCATCAGGGATATTGGTCTGTAATTCTCCTTTTTGGTGGGGTCTTTGGTTTTGGAATTAAGGTGATGCTGGCCTCATATAACGAATTTGGAAGTAATCCATCTCTTTCTATCTTTTCAAACAGCTTTAGGAGAATAGGTATGGTTTCTTCTTTAAACGTTTGATAGAATTCCCCTGGGAAGCCATCTGGCCCTGGACTTTTGTGTCTTGGGAGGTTTTTGATGACTGCTTCAATTTCCTCCCTGGTTATTGGCCTGTTCAGGTTTTCTATTTCTTCCTGTTCCAGTTTTGGTAGTTTGTGGCTTTCCAGGAATGCGTCCATTTCTTCTAGATTGCCTAATTTATTGGCGTATAGCTGTTCATGGTATGTTTTTAAAGTCGTTTGTATTTCCTTGGTGTTGGTAGTGATCTCTCCTTTCTCATTCATGATTTTATTAATTTGAGTCTTCTCTCTCTTCTTTTAAATAAGGCTGGCTAATGGTTTATCTATCTTATTAATTCTTTCAAAGAACCAACTCCTGGTTTTGTTGATCTGTTCCACAGTTCTTCTGGTCTCGATTTCGTTGAGTTCTGCTCGAATCTTAATTAACTCTCTTCTTCTGCTGGGTGTAGGATCTATCTGCTGTTTTTTCTCTAGCTTCTTTATGTGTAAGGTTAGCTTTTGTATTTGAGTTCTTTCCAGTTTTTGAATGGATGCTTGTATTGTGATGTATTTCCCTCTTAGGACTGCTTTTGCTGCGTCCCAAAGATTTTGAATGGTTGTATCTTCATTCTCATTAGTTTCCATGAATCTTTTTAATTCTTCCTTAATTTCCTGGTTGACCCTTTCATCTTTTAGCAGGATGGTCCTTAACCTCCACGTGTTTGAGGTCCTTCCAAACTTCTTATTGTGATTTAGTTCTAATTTCAAGGCATTATGGTCTGAGAATATGCAGGGGATGATCCCAATCTTTTGGTATCGGTTCAGACCCGATTTGTGACCCAGTATGTGGTCTATTCTGGAGAAAGTTCCATGTGCACTTGAGAAGAATGTGTATTCAGTTGAGTTTGGATGTAAAGTTCTGTAGATATCTGTGAAATCCATCTGGTCCAGTGTATCATTTTAAGCTCTCGTTTCTTTGGAGATGCTGTGCTTAGAAGACCTATCGAGTATAGAAAGAGCTAGATTGAAGTCACCAAGTATAAGTGTATTATTATCTAAGTATTTCTTCACTTTGGTTATTAATTGATTTAAATATTTGGGAGCTCCCACATTCGGGGCATATATATTGAGGATTGTTAAGTCCTCTTGTTGGATAGATCCTTTAAGTATGATATAGTGTCCCTCTTCGTCTCTCACTGCA
This sequence comes from Canis lupus baileyi, assembly GCF_048164855.1. NCBI lineage: Eukaryota > Metazoa > Chordata > Mammalia > Carnivora > Canidae > Canis > Canis lupus. The sequence goes on along the minus strand of NC_132839.1, from coordinate 14,646,585 downwards.
GTCTTTGGGGTAAATTTTAGTTTATCTGATATGAGGCTGGCTACCCCTGATTTCTTTTGAGGACCATTTGAATGGTAAATGGTTCTCCAACCTTTTATTTTCAGGCTGTAGTTGTCCTTCTGTCTAAAATGAGTCTCTTGTAGACAGCAAATAGATGGGTCCTGCTTTTTTATCCAGTCTGAAACCCTGCGCCTTTTGATGGGGTCATTAAGACCGTTCATGTTCAGAGTTACTATTGAGAGATATGAGTTTAGTGTCATCATGATATCTATTCAGTCCTTGTTTTTGTGGATTGTTCCACTGAACTTCTTCTTAAAGGGGAATTTTAAGAGTCCCCCTTAAAATTTCTTGCAGAGCTGGTTTGGAGGTCACATATTCTTTCAGTTCCTGCCTGTCTTGAAAGCTCTTTATCTCTCCTTCCATTTTGAATGAGAGCCTTGCTGGATAAAGTATTCTTGGTTGCATGTTCTTCTCATTTAGGACCCTGAATATATCCTGCCAGCCCTTTCTGGCCTGCCAGGTCTCCGTGGAGAGGTCTGCTGTTACCTTAATACTCCTCCCCATAAAAGTCAGGGATTTCTTGTCTCTTGCTGCTTTAAGGATCTTCTCTTTATCTTTGGAATTTGCAAGCTTAACTATTAGATGTCGAGGTGTTGAACGGTTTTTATTGATTTTAGGGGGGGAATCTCTCTATTTCCTGGATCTGAATGCCTGTTTCCCTTCCCAGATTAGGAAAGTTTTCAGCTATGATTTGTTCAAATACATATTCTGGCCCTCTGTCCCTTTCGGCGCCCTTGGGAACCCCAATTAAACGTAGGTTTTTCTTCCTCAGACTGTCGTTTATTTCCCTTAATCTGTCTTCATGGTCTTTTAATTGTCTGTCTCTTTTTTCCTCAGTTTCCCTCTTTGCCATCAACTTGTCTTCTATGTCACTCACTCGTTCTTCCACCTCGTTAACCCTCGTCGTTAGGACTTCTAGTTTGGATTGCATCTCATTCAATTGATTTTTAATTTCTGCCTGATTGGATCTAAATTCTGCAGACATGAAGTCTCTTGAGTCCTTTATGCTTTTTTCTAGAGCCACCAGTAGCTGTATAATAGTGCTTCTGAATTGGCTTTCTGACATTGAATTGTAATCCAGATTTTGTAACTCTGTGGGAGAGAGGACTGTTTCTGATTCTTTCTTTTGAGGTGAGGTTTTCCTTCTAGTCATTTTGCTCAGTGCAGCAGAGTGGCCAAAAACAAGTTGTATTGGGAAAAGGAGAAAAAGAGAGAGAAAGAAGGAAAGAAAAAAGAAAAAAGGAAGAAAAAAAGAAAAAAGAAAAAGAGAAAGAAAAAGAAAGAAAGGGGAAAAAAGGGGTGGGGGAAGCAAACAGAAATCAAAAAGAAAAAAAAAAAAAAAAAAAAGAACCACGGGGGAGTATCTTCTGATTCTGTGTACTTTAAGTCCCTTGGCTTCCCCTGGAAGTTGTCAGTCAGTCTAGCTGGTGTTCTGGGGGAGGGGCCTGCTGTGCTGATTTTCAGGTGTTAGCACTTGGGGGAGCTGCTGTGCCCCTGCCTGGTGCAGGGCTCAGTGGGGGTTGTTTACCCCGTGAGGCCGCAGGAGGAACAGCCCCAGTGGCGGGGCAGCTCTGGAAACCTGGATTCAGCCCCGCAGTCACCCCGGAGCTCTCCGTCTGCAGGGCCTGAAGGCTCCGGGGGGGGGGGGGGGGGCGGGGCGCTGATCTGCTCAGCTCGGGGCAGGAGCGTCCTCGCTGTCCTGGGCCCTCCCGGCCTCTGCCTGTCCCGGGGGAGGCCGGATCCTGGGCTGTGTCCCGGCGCCCTGTGCTCCGGAGCCTGCGCTGGTGGATTCGCGCTCCCGGGCCGCGCAGTCCCCTCCGCGGAGCCGCCACCCGAGCCCTCCAAGCTGCTCCCGAGCCGCGCAGCCCCCTCCGCACGGAGCCTCTTCCTCTGCCGTAGCCGCCTCCGAGCCGCCAACGAGCTGCTCCGGGTCCCGCCGTGCACGCTGCAGCCTCAACCAGAAAATTAAAGAAGAATTAAACAAATTCATGGAAACTAATGAAAATGAAAAAACAACTTTTAAAACTTTGGGATACAGCAAACGTGGTCCTAAGAGGGAAGTACATTACAATACAAGCCTTTCTCAAAATATTGGAAAAATCTCAAATACATAAGCAAACTTTACACCTAAAAGATCTGGAGAAAGGACAGCAAATAAAGCCTAAACCAAGCAGAGGAAGAGAAATGATAAGGATCAAAGCAGAGATCAATGAAATAGAAACCAGAACAACAGAATAACAGATCAAGGAAACTAAAGCTGGTTCGTTGTAAGAATTAAAAAGATTGATTAACCGCCTAGCCAGACTTCTCAAAAAGAAAAGAGAAATGACCCAAATAAATAAAATCGTGAGTGATAGAAGAGAGATCATGACTAACACCAAGGATATGCAAATGACTTTAAGAACATATCATCAGCAGCTTTATGCCAACAAATTAGGCAATCTGGAAGAAATGGATGAAACTTATAAACTACCAAAACTGAAACAGGAAGAAATAGAAAATCTTAACAGACTCACAACCAGTAAGGAAATTGAAGCAGTAATCAAAAACCTCCCAACAGACAAGAGCCCAGGGCCAGATGGCTTCCCATGGGGATTCGACCAAACGTTTAAAGAAGAAATAATACCAATTTTTCTGAAGCTGTTTTTAAAAAAAAAATAGAAATGGAAGGAAAACTTCCAAATTCTATGAGGCCAACATTACCTTGACCCCCAAACCAAAGACCCCTTCAAAAAGGAGTATTATAGACCAATGTTCCTGATGAACATGGATGCCAAAATACTCACCAAGATACTAGCCAGTAGGATCCAACAGTACATGACAAGGATTATTCAGGGACATCTGGATGGCTTAGTGGTTGGGCATGCCTTTGGCTCAGGGCATGATCCGGAGTACCAGGACCGAGTCCCACATCGGGCTCTCTGCATGGAGCCTGCATCTACCTCTGCCTATGTTTCTGCCTCTCTCTCTCAGTGTGTCTCTCATGAATAAATAAATAAATAAAATCTTAAAAAAAAAGAAAAGGATTATTCACCCCTACCAAGTGGGATTTATTCCTGGGCTGCAGGGTTCAACAATCACCAATCAATCAAGGTGATACACTGCATTAATAAAAGAAGAACCATATGATCCTCTCAATTGCACTTGACAGAATACAACATTCTTTCTTGATTAAAACTTTCCACAGTGTAGGGATAGAGGGAACATACCTCAATATCATAAAAGCCATCTATGAAAAGTCCACAGTGAATATCCTTCTTAGTGGGGAAGCACTGAAGCTTTTCTTCTAAGATCAGGAACACGACAGAGATGTCCACTCTCACTCACTGCTATTCAACATAATACTAGAAGTCCTAGCCTCAGCAATCAGACAACAAAAAGAAATAAAAGGCATTCAAATTGGCAAAGAAGAAGTCAAACTCTCAATCTTTGCAGATGATATGATACTTTATGTGGAAAACCCACAAGACTCCACCCCAAAATTGCTAGAACTCATACAGCAATTCAGCAAAGGGGCAGGATATAAAATCAATGCACAGAAATCAGTTGTATTTCTACACTAACAATGAGAGAGAAGAAAGAGCAATTAAAGAATTTAACCCATTTACAATTGCACCAAAACCTCCATAAGATTCCTAGGAATAAACCTAACCATAGAGGCAAAAGATCGGTACCCTGATAACTGCAGAACACTCATGAAAGAAATTGAGGAAGACACAAAGAAATAGAAAAATATTCCATGCTTATGAATTGGAAGAGTATTGTTAAAATGTCTATGCATACTCAGAGCAATCTATACATTCAATGCAATCCCTATCAAAATACACAGACATTTTTTACAGAGCTGAAAAAAAATCCTAAAATTTGTGTGGAACAGGAAAAGACCCTAAATAGTTAGAGGGATATTGAAAATGAAAACCAAAGCTGGTGGCATCACAATTTCGGACTTCAAGCTCTATTACAAAGCTATGATCATGAAGACAGTATGGTACTGATACAAAAACAGACACATAGATTAATGGAACAAAATAGAGAAACCAGAAATGGACTCTCAAATCTGTGGGCGATGAATCTTCAACAAAGCAGGAAAGAATATCCAGTGGAAAAAAGGCAGTCTCTTCAATAAATGGTGCTGGGAAAATTGGACAGCCACATGCAGAAGAATGAAACTGGACCATTTTCTTAAACCATGTACTAAAATAGACTCAAAATGGATGAAAGACCTAAATGTGAGACAGGAATCCATCAAAATCCTAGGGGAGAAGACAGAAACCTCTTTGACCTCTGCTGGCCACAGCAACTTCTTGCTAGATACATCTCTAAAGGCAGGGGAAACAAAAGCAAAAATGAACTATTGGGACTTCATCAAGATAAAAAGCTTCCATACAGCAAAAGAAACAGCCAACCAAACTAAAAGCAACCTATAGAATGGGAGAAGATATTTGCAAATGTCTTATCAGATAAAGGGCTAGTGTCCAAGATCTATGAAGAACTTATCAAACTCAATATCCAAAAGACAAATAATCCAGTCAAGAAATGGGCAGAAGACATGAAAAGACATAAGATGGCCAATAGACACATGAAAAAATGCTCCATAGCACTTGGCATCAGAGAAATACAAATCAAAACCACAATGAGATATCACCTTACACCAGTCAGAATGGCTAAAATTAACAAGACAGGAAACTACAAATGATGATGAGGATGCAGAGAAAGGGGAACCTTCTTACACTCTTGGTGGAAATGCAAGCTGATATAGCCACTCTGGAAAATGGTATGGAGGTTCTTCAAGAAGTTAAAAATAGAGCTACCCTATGACACAACAATCATACAGCTAGGTATTTACTGCAAAGATACAACTGTGGTGATCCTAAGAGGCACCTGCACCCCAATATTCACAGTAGCAATATCCGCAATAGCCAAACTCTGGAAAGAGCTGAGATGTTCATTGATAAATGAATGGATAAAGAAGATGTGGTATGTGCATACAATGGAATATTACTCAGCCATCAGAAAAGATGAATACATACCATTTACATCAATGTGGATAGAACTGGAGGGTATTATGCTGAGCAAAATAAGTCAATCAGAGAAAGACACTAGTTATATGGTTTCACTTGTATGTGGAATATAAGAAAGTGCAGAGAATCATAGGGCAAGTAAGGAAAAACTGAATGGGAAGTCATCAGAGAGAGAGAGAAAAACCATGAGAGACTCTTTATGATAGGAAACAAACTGAGAGCTGCTGGAGAGGATGTGGGTGGGAGGATGTGGTAATTAGGTGATGGACATTAAGGAGGCCACGTGATGTGATGAGCACTTGGTGTTACATGCAACTGATGAATTATTGAACACTACATCAGAAACTAAGTATGTGCTATATATTGGCTAATTGACTTTAAATAAAATAAAAACAAAAAAACAAAACAAATACAAAAAGTGAAAACTAACCAGCTGTCTCTTTTGTATTTGAAGTAGAAGATTACTATAACATACTATGTAATAAATGGGCACAATTTGATACCAACTTTCCCCCACATTATTAATACTATAATTATAAAAGAGAAGGCACTCGGAGCTTTTCTATTTTCTGGAGAGAAACCTCTTTACTTCTACTTTTTAGACATGACCACCTGTGTTCTGATGCCTTTTGTTGTTTGCTTTGCAGTCACAGAATGAAAGAGTTGGAAGAAACCATAGAGATCACCCAGTCCAACCTCTTCATTCTGCAGAGACACTGCATAGCTTAACCAGGATCACAGGGCTGGTTAATAGTAGGGTGGTACTTAGAAGCCAGATCTCCTAAATCGTTATTCAATGATTTTTCTAATCTGCCTAATGTCTTTTCTCCTACACTCAAGATTTAAAGGTTTTAATGATACATATTCTAATATTGTTACTCTTTTTTTTTTTACTTTTTTTTTATATTGTTACTCTTAATTTTAATGATTTGAGGAATAATGGCAGAAGATTGATTTCCCTGAGGAGATTATGTAGACAGTTAAGAATGTGTCTAATTATTCAAATGAGAGAAAACGAAAATGAGATATCAAACAGAATGTGTTTGGGATCATATTTGTCACAAAAGCCATTATTTTGTGACCTAATTTCTTACCTAGTTATTATGGAGATGGGTCTAATGCACATGAAATGAGTGATATACAGATGTTTTGTGAAGTGATAGATTATACGGTACAAAGAAAATCTTTATTGAGGACTGCAGGTGTGGCAAGAGGCTTCATGGAGGAGATGAGACTAAGTCTAGGTCCTGAAGAATGAGCAGGGTTTTGATATGCAGCTGGAGAAACAGGGCATTCCATACAAGAGCAAGAAGCATGTGTGAAGCAGTGGAAGGGGCAATAGAGCAGTGTAGGGGTGTGTCTTGTGTATTTATGAGAGATTGGTGAGGAAGCCAGTCAAACTGGAAAATAAGGATAGGCTGGTAGGGTGGAGTCATATTCTGAAGGACTTGGTAAGTCAGGTAGAAATGGTCAGACTTGTCAACCACAGAGAACTCATTTGGAATTTTGAGTTAAAGCATGACGCTGTAAAGGAAGAATATAGTAATAATAATAAAAAGCATGATGCTGTAGAGCTTTTTGAGACTGTTACTTGGGCAGTTTGGTTGGGAAAATCTGGATGGCTAGTTATGAGGCATTTCAGTATCTGGGCAGGAGATGGTAAGATGGCAGAGACAAGTGGAGATGGAAAAGAAGAACAACATACAAAGACATTTCAAAGGAATAATCACTGGGGTAACTGGTTAGATTTGGGAGATCAAGAGAAGAAATTGTTCCAAGCTGGATCCAGAGGTTTTTATCAAGCTCAAAGAAGTTTTATTTCCTGCAAAGATTAGAAATTAAGCTGATTGTTCTAATAGAACCTATTCCTAGCCAGCAATTGTTCTCTCCCCTCATCTCTTCTCTTCTTGTTTTAGGTTACAGAGCTCTTTTATCAAAGCGTGTCTTATTTCCCTTAAGGAAAAACAATATTTGTAAAAAAGTTGTTTGGTTCCTTGCACCTGCCTTCTGATTATTGTTGACTTTGCCACTTAGTTATCTCATTGTTAAATATATAGAGAAAGATCCCTGGAGCCCATTAGTCTCTGCAGGTGAGAATGTATTTAATCTATGGGAGAAAACAAAATTACTTACCTGGACTGTTTGTTATATGACTAATAATGTGGTCACATTGATCCACCCTCTATGCCCAATACATTCCCAAGGCTTTTGTATGGGGGGTGGACATTAGAGATGGTTTAATTTCTATATATAACTAAAGGAGTCAGTTGGGGGACCTTAGATATACTTAATAGGTGACTGATGAAATTTTAGAAGATTGTAGGATATAGAAGCCTGTACATCTTGTACAGAGAGTGATACTGTTTTTCTGGTCCAAGGGACATTCCATTCTCTCACTGCCATGCCTCCTTCCTCCTGAGAGAGGTTGAAAAGATGATGAGTTGGAAGTGCACTGTGCTGTGCATTTTCCTAATGCCAGCAATAGTTTATGTAGTAAAATATTATTATTACTTAATCCTCTCAGTAGTCTTGTTAGGTAGATGTATTTATGTATGTATTATTTATTTGGCTTGTGCATGCACACGCAAATGAGCATGGGGCAGGCAAAAGGAGAAGGAGAAGTAGAATCTTAAGCAGGATCCACACCCAGAGTGGAGCTCCGTTTGGGGCTTAATCTTATCATCTTCATTTTGCAGATAATGATACTGAGAAAGTCTGAGAGAGGTAAAATGAACCGGGTGATAAACCAGCCATCTGACTTTAAAAGCCTGAATTTTTTTTCACTCTGATGTGGAGAGCATGGGCAAGAAGTCAGGCTCCCAGAACCTGCCAACTTGTTTATGTGTTTTATTTTTCAATTATGTGACATTGGTTCTTTATGGATTGTTTGGACTTGTCTATTACAATAAATAATTCAGAGAGTTGTGTATTTCTTTTCATTGGCTATTAGCTCCTGTGAACTAATTATGCTACATAAAGTCATCCTTACAGCTGTTTAAATCATCCAGCCAATCCAAACTCTTGTTTTGCTTCTTACAAGGTCCTGCTTGACTTGGAAAAAAAAAAAATGGGTGTTCCATTTCTCTCACTGTATTTAGCTGCCTTGGAATAGTAACTTCTATCTGCACTTTGGGACTTTGGCTCAAAGCCAATGTAGTTGTGCAAGGGATGGATGAAGTGGCTGGATTGAGGTTGTGTCTTGTGTCAGCCATTTTTACAAGGGCAGTATTTTGAGAAGAATGTTGCCACATGGCTGGAGGAAATGTTGGGTTGGGAAAATACTTGGTGTGGTTTGCTATGATTTTACTCATTTCTCCCCATTAGGCTATCTTTATTAGCTTGTCTTTTGGATACTTGCTGCTATAAATTAGAGTTCTGTGAAAGGTGGCCATGTCCTGTGGCAAATCATCGACATCGCTCCTCTTTTTAAATTCCAAGAAGATATGCTAGGCACCAAAGAAAAATTGGCTGGCATTTCTTCTGCTTGTGATATAATCATTGTATTCCTTGACTAGAAGAGATTTTGAGAGGTTGGCTTATTCTTCCTGCCTTGCCCTTGTATTCTTGACATTGATCAATTAAAAACATCCTCAGAAAAGGCATCACATTTTATTAAACTCCTAAAGACAGTTCAACTTTTTATTATTAATTCTAGTTCTATCAATTTAGACTGTGTTTAAATTAAAAAAAAAAAAGGCAGATGGTGACAAGGTTGACCAACTCTGTAGTCCTCTTCCTGTTTGTTTTGGCCCAATACATAGTCAGTTGAATTGACTATGTAAACATCAGCTATTCACATGGAAGAAAACATTGGACTGGATTATGTGACACTCAGGTCACAATGAAAGACCTAACTTGATTATCAGCAAATTCATCCTTTACCTAATTTCAATCCCTGAGGGTACAATTCAAGTAAATCTACTCTGAAACTGCTATAAGTGGAGGTGGAAATAGCTTCCTTTGCTGTGTAAGAAACTTCAATATGTATTGAAAAATAAGAAAAAGAAACTTTAGCACTTAGAATAAATCCTCAGAGAACTTCTTGCTGCTCAAGTCATCCTAGGGACCTAAAGTTACTCACTAAATATGAAATTGCTTATAAACAACAGAAGACAAAGCACAGCAGTTCTAAGAATTTGGTAAAACTTAACTACTATTTAGAGAAAACAGTCCCATGGTTTAATATGAGCCCTCCACACAGAGGAAGACAAAAGAAGTCATAGACAAGACCAAGATGATAGGAACAGAACCAACCCATTGGCCTGATAATTTCTGCTGAACAATTGTCATAACTTTAGGGAAGAGACATTCTCAATTACTACTTAAATGTACCTCTGTGCAATACTGCAGTGTTGCTTCCATTTCATTTAAACACCTACTAATCTATTTCCTGTTTATCCATGGTTGACCTTGTCATTCTCAAATTCCCTTGTGGCTGGCTTAAGATCCTACTCCATTACTTTCTGAAGCAGAAGTTTCTGAATCAGATAGCCTCTACCGTCTAAGTGAAGGATTTATTCCTGGTTGGGGCCAGCATATGCGTAAAGTAATCAGATGAAATGAAGTGAGAATACCACACTAGCACTCTGAGCAAGGCAGTGGCATTGACCCCCATTAGAACTGGCGAAAGGACGCAACTCTTGGGGAACATTCCCACCAATGGACTCCTTTGGCGTCTTTTGTATGTGTTCATTTAGATGAGTCATACAGTTTATCAGAATTATTCAGGGCACTTAAAAAATACAATTTCCTGTGCACTATTATATGATAATTTGATATTTAAGATAGGACCCCTGACAAAGTTTTATAAGCTTCCTAGATGATTCTTGGAGACTTTCCTTTAAGTAAGTGAGCTTTTCCAAAGGAATCATTTAATTTGAATGAATGGGGGAAGCTCTTTGAGCTTTAACAGTTTGCTCACCTATCTAAAAATGTAATATTTTACAGGGCTTTGGACGACTCTGACTTAGTTCTATTAGTAGCCATTACTGAATTAGTTATATCTGCAGCATAGTTCATGGAGGACACCTAGGTCTTTATTGAGATTTCCAAGTAGGACAGGCTCTTCTTAAGTCACCCTCAGTTTTTTGAGATGTGAGCTAGTAGTATGTTTGAAGGATAAATGTGTCTGATTAGCCCATCTTTCCAGGTCCCTCACTGCAAGATCAGCCTTCCCCCCACCCCAAAATCCTACCCTGGCCTGGAAATAGATCATTGGAAATAGATCTTTATTTTCCTGGCCCTGGCATGAATCCTACCACAAACAGCGTATCTGGTGTGCTAGATGTGAATGCCATGTGGCCTCTCTTTTGGAGCTTCTCCTTACAAGCTGATCTCTGCCTTGGTTGACCAGTGTTAGTGTAACTTTCCAGTTCTTCCCTTGACCTGCAGCCTACCTTGAGCCTTAGCATACTATCCCAGTACCCTGCATTGCTGCTTGACTCTTGACTCTTTTTTTCCTATGGCCTGTTCTTTGGATTCTCACTGACCAATCCTACAGTGCATGGAGTGGAGTATCTTGTGGGGCCAACAGTGCCTCCCCAGACTTAAACTGCCTTGATTGGAAGCTAGCTCTAACAGCTTCTAGTTGGGTGAGTTTGCACAAATGACCTAAGTACTTAGTTTCTTTACCTTACTTTCTTCATCTTTCTTATTTTAGTTTCTTCATTGGTAAAACAGAGAAATAATATTATCTACCTCACAGAATTATAAGAATTAAATGAAGCAACACATGTAAAATACTTAGAAAGTATTTAATAAGTGGAAGCTACTCTCATGATTATTACTGGCTTACTTGGAGCCATGAAACCATTGCCTGCTTGATTACAAATTTTGTCTGCTACATAGAATTTAGTTCACCACATCCTTTGGATGTTGCCTATTGTGCTGCCCAGTACATGAGTTCCCAGCTGCTTATCCTCCCTCATCCCTTCCAGTGTCAGTGGTGTTTCTGGGGATCCTGTGCAACTCTTGCCCAACTAGCCTCATTTATGACAATTCATTCTCTTCATTTTTTTTTGACTGGATTAACCAAGTTCCTTCAACTTCATAGTCTTTAATTTCCAATCACTTGGTCATCTTTCTGCATCTACTTTAAACCTTTTTCAAATTCTTTTCTCACTTAGTTGTTTAAACCAAATGTGGTTTACAAAGCCTTACAAATTAGGCTGAGGATTCAAAGATTATCTTTGGGGTTCCTATATGCTCTCCCTGATTCTCCATTCAGGATCATGCTAAAGCATTGAATCTAAGACTGCAGCTGTTCTTTGGCTGCTGACATGCTTTCACATTGAAAATTTTCTGTGTCTTGTTATATTATTTTGCAAAAATTAATAAGATTTCCAGAAACTACTGATCTGTTATTATGGAGGGCTTAGTGATAGGCTGCCTCTTTGGCCGTGGTGAAGATAAGGAAATAATGATGGGACAAGAAGAGAAAGAATATTGCTATTTATTCAGTAAATATTTAATTAGCACCTATTTTATACCAGGCATTGAGCTAAGTGCTTAAGAAAATATGAATGAATAAAACAGATACAGTTCTATGTCATGGAAATTCTCCATCAAAGGTGGACACAAAATCAATAGTTGTATTTTAATCAAAAATATTTTGATTAAAATTTAGATGGATGTATTAGAGTTTAAACATATCATCAGGGATGCCTGTTAAGCATCTGCCTTTGGCTCAGGGTGTGATCCCAAGGTCCTGGATTCGAGTTCTGCATCAGGCTCCCCACAAGGATCCTGCTTCTCCCTCTGGCTGTGTCTCTGCCTCTCTCTCTGTGCCTCTCATGAATAAATAAATTAAATATTAAAAAAATATAAATAAATAAATAAGCAAACAGATTATCAAAGTTTTGGAATTATGACATTTTATAACATGCTTAAAAAATACAGATATTATTAGTGAAATTTGAATTAGTAAACAACCAATATAATAAATAACAAATATAATTAGCTTTTACCTTGGTATTTTTCACATTTTCAAAAGCTAAACTGAATAATGAGAGGCATGCATTTTATCCTGGTGATCTAGAATCTTCTAGAAAAATGTTAATGAGGCTGTGAGGCTCCAGGGTAAACTGTGTGTGGCAAAATTTACAAATACTGTTTACCAGTGATCAGTCATCCTCTAAGAGGGATTGGCAGTCTTTTGATATAAAAAAATCAGGGCTTTATTTATGATGATTTTCTGAACAGTATCAGGGGTGATGTCCCTGTCTGAGGAGAGGTACGAGTGCCAGCAGTGAGAGCAAGTGAAAGGGCAGGCATGATGGTAGTTTAAAGATTATATTCTCCTCATGTCTATGTGAGGCTGTCTGGTGGGTGTAAGGGTTATTTCAGGACATTCTGGGGGCAGCAAAACTGACAGAAGACACAGAAATGGGAGGGTAGTTTTCCCCCAGCCTTTAAAAATAGAAATCACATGGGAGTCACAGCTTAATCCTTTATAAACTAACATTTTAATATTATGGAAAAGAAAATTGCACAAAACTGTGTTTTAAAATGGTTCTGATATTTTAGTATATTTAAATTACATGTTAAAATATTAAAAAAAAATAAAGCACAGCACTTAAAAGAATTACAGTGGAAATTTAGAATTTCAGAGCTAATTCAACAAACTATATTTGAAAATCTAGCCTGTATCCAGGATTTTGCCAAGGCTCTGGGAATACAATAGTTGGCTAAGACACATCTTTAGTTCTCAAAGAACTTACCGTATAGTAAAAGGTGAGAGTGACCTACACAACATGAAATGAACGCTATTCATTGTTACAGATGATCTGTCAAATTATAGTGGGAGGTGGGTGGGCTGTTCTGGAAGTTTTGTTATCAAGTTTTCTGTTTTTTACCCTTGTGCTTCTGTGATTTTACAGTTTAATCGTATGTGTGGATTTTTATGTAAATCATCTCAAATCCTTTTGAGAAGTAAAAAAAGTCCTAAATCAATCAATCAATGAAGATAATCCTCTGATAAAGTAAAACTTGGTTACAAAAATCAGACAAGAGCTCAAAGCTAGAGTAATCTTAAACCATTTCATATAAAACACCCCTCAAACAAATAGGCTGTTCAGAAAAAGTCTCAATGAACTTGCTGGAGGGCTTGTCAAAGGTCATGTTGTTTTCTGATTCAAAGAGATTACCACTGGGGGATTTCCTTATATTTAGCAGTCTCCTGTTCTTTTTACTCTAGTTGAGTAAAGGATCACAAAGAGTCTGAACAAGATTGGGGAGAGAGAGGACAGCTGTGAAGAAGGATTCTCCAGATAGGAAGTCTGGCAAAATTCTAGTTCTGGAGGATTATAGGAGGGGAGCAATGGGGCCTGCCTAGGTAATTAGGAAGAAGATGGTTAAAACCTTGGATCTCCTGTCTGATCCCAGGGAGCAGGTTGAAGAGATAAACTTTCACTCAGTAGCTTCAAAATACAATCAGACAAATATAGCCTAAATGTTTTCAATTCTAAAAAAGTCAAGACGGAGAAATTTTGTTTGGGCTCGAGAAGTAACACTGTGTTAAATTAAGCAAGTAGTGACAGGATTTAAAGAGTCATATGATGGAAAGCACCTCTTTATTTGCATGGGTTTGGATTTCTTTACATCTTATTTTATGTAGTTTTAAAACTATATATTGTTTATAATTAGCAATGTTAATGAGTAGTTTTCTATTTGTATTGTTACATTATAAAAGCTTCTTTTATACAAAAAGGAAAAACTGACTCACTTGAATGCTGAATAATCTGAGAGACTTGTCTAGTGAAAACTAGCTGGAATTCATAACATAATCGAGGACTACACTGTGTCTCCTAGTAGCAATGACACAAAATGCAAACATAGCAATCCTGCCCAAGAAGAGTTAACCAGCTTTGTAAATTCAAACCTACTGAATAATAGTAAACAGCAAATCATAGCAGAGATTAGCTGGCAACCGCTTTAAATCAAGACTAGAACATACTACATTGTCATTGCTTACTCCTATTTGGTGATAAATTTTTTGAATGTAGAGACTGTATTTGACTTACTTAGCATTGAATCTCTAGAGCTTGAAAGTATGGGATGCATAGTTGGTATATGAAGAAAATTATGAAATGACTTAGAAACTAGAGTGAGGAGGGAAGCCAAAAAGGGGTATATGAGGATCTCAAAATTGAATTGAATTTATTTTCCAAATTTGCCTACAATCCTCCTTGGCTTTTCCTATGAGCCATAGATGGTTTACTTCATCTAAAATGGCTTATTAGGTACCAAAGAGAATCTTAATTTTAGTTTTCAGTGTGTAGATTTGTCTTTCCATTGACAGCATGTTTCTTAACCACAATGGCAGTCATTTTGTAGATTCTTTGCAGTCTTGAAATAAGACTTCATGGCCAATATATGAGATCTCCAACCAAAATACATTTACTGTCACCTCGAATGCACCAAAGGAAATAAGACTGTTGTCTTCAGAGAATATTGAGGGCCATCTATTTTACAGAGAGGGTAATGTAGCCCCTTTATAAAATTACTTATTTAATTAATCTGAATTAAGTGAGAACAACAAACAGAAGAGTTTTAACCACAGAGAGAAAGTAACTGAATTGCAAAGCCAAGAATGAGTGCAAGTTAATGGATTTGCATTAGGAAAGGCTTAGGAAGACCCATTAGTACAGGCAACAGCAAAAACACAAATTGGGATTTTGCAAAGAATCTTCTCCATAAGGATTAAGGATTATTGCTTTGAAAACATGATAGCACACAGAAAAATAGCATTAGGAAGTGGGCGGGGGAAGGTAGCATTTTCTAAAGCAGCCATTCTCACCCAGAGTGCAAAAGACACCTTTCAGCTGGAGTGGCTTTTAACATTGCCTGGTGCCAGGGTGCTGTAGCATTGGCAGGCAGCTTCACACAGCTTCTTTCCTTCAGGAGTGCCAGCAAGAAGCTCACGGAGCATGTCTGCACAGGCGACCAGAAAACTCAGGTTCCTTAAGGTCTAAATAAGGAGATTGATTCTAACTAAGATTCCTTCTTAGTCAATCCTTGATGACTCTAGAGACAGTAGCCCTGTTGGTTTTATTATGTGGTTTAAAAGAACATATTGAAAAAAATGTTCATAGAACCCTATGACTGAGTATACACATTATACCAGAAGATAAGGTCAGTTTTTCTCATGCGTGGACATCATTGGTCTATTTTGTACAATTCTGCTAGTCAGACTGCTTAGGCCCTCCTAGAATTTCAGTGAATAATTCTAGACATCCAAGAAACATTTTTTATAAAGGTACTATTTTTTAATAGTGAGCATATGAAAATAAAAGCAGTTTGACCATCACCTCTTGGTGGCAAAGGTACAACATTTTTAGACAGTAAATAAACAGAAGGTTGTTTTAAGGAGCAGTAAACCTAGGCAAGGAGACAGTCTGGAGATAAATACAAGAGCAGGAAGGATGGTAGAAAGAGGAGAACATCCTTCTGGGTGGGATGTCATCCTCCAACCCTCTGACTCCAAGCATAGTCTGTGGGCCAGGGACATCTGCAACATCTGGCACTCACTCCTTCCACTGACTGAATCAGAATCTCATTGGTAAAAGGATCCCTAAGGTAATTTATATGCTTAGTGAAGTTTGAGAGCTCAGTTCTAGGAGTCTTGAGGGTCATGGTTCTGAGTATTTCGGCAATTGCTAGGGCTTTCCAACTTTTGAATTTATGAGAAACACCTGGAGAAGTTGTTAAAAAGGCAAGTTCAGAGTCCAGATCAAAGAGGTTCTGATTCTGTAGACTTGTGTGGTACCTGGAAAATCTGTATTTCTAACAAATTTCCCAGAGATTCCAGCACAGGTGGTCACTGGACCATGCTTTCAGGCACTTCTGCCACTGATAGGAAGATCTGGCGCAGAAAGGCTCCGCTTACTGAATGAAATCAGTTGAAGCGTGGGGTAAGGGAGGGAAAAATAAGATAAAAACAGAGAGGGAGGCAAACTTTAAAAGACTCTTAACTGTAGTGAACAAACTAAGGGTTACTGGAGGGGAGGTGGGTGGAGGGATGGGGTAATTAAGTGATGGGCATTAAGGAGGCCACGTGATGTGATGAGCACTGGATATTATACACAACTAATGAATCACTAAACTCTGCCGCTGAAACTAATAATACACTATATATTAATTAATTGAATTTAAAAAAATCTATTGAAGCAGTGGGTCATGAAAGGCTTCCTGTCTGGGAATAATGGAAGGGAGTTCCCTGCAGAAGAATGATGACTGATTGTAGGACCCAAGCCCTTGTCTTCCTACTTTTATCTGTGCTCTAGTCACATTGAGCTCCTTGCTTTTTCCCAAAACTTTCTATGTATTTCACCACCTCAGTCTTTGCTATGCTATTTTCTCTGCATGCGTTTTAGAGTCTGAAAAGGCTGTATTTGGATTCTAGCTTAAGGCATGTACTAGTTTGGTGACCTCACACAAGTGATTCACAATCTCTGACACTTAGTGTCCTCAAGTATATAAGGGATAATGTAGTACCTGTTGTCTGGGATTATTGTGACGATTACAAGAGAAATGGCCTGTGTAAAATATATAACACGGTGGATAGAATTTAGCGCACATTTAGTACATTATCACAAATACTGTTACTCTTATTTTTTGGGGACTGGAGCACTCCCCTTTCTTTTCCAAGACTTAGTTCATTTGTAGCATTCCTTGATGAGCCTTCCTTACTGCCACCATGAATTGTTCACCCACCTGCACTCTCATATGTACTTAAACATTTCTCTTTGTGTCCCTTTTTGACATGTATTTTTAATCTGTTCTCTGTCTCTCAAGTGAACTATAAACCCATCAAAACAAATAACAACAACAACAAAAAACCCTGTCTTCCCCCTCTCTGTGGTTTTAGCGCCTTACACATAATTGTAGTTAAAGCAAGGTGTTTATGTGTTTGGCCACTATTCTAAGCACTTTTAATGTATTTACTCATTTAATCCTCAAAACAACCCCAGTAGGTAGGAATTGGCAGTATCTCCATTTTCTAGATGGATAACTAGAACACATTGAGGTTAAGGAACTTGTCCAAGGGCACACTACTAAGTAACAGACCTGTAATTTGAAGCCAGGCAATCTTGCTCCAGAATTCAAACCTTAGCAGATCCTCAGTGAATGCTCATTGAATTGTATTACATTGTGAACACATCGATTTCAGGTAGAGCCTTTCCTCTTCAGAAAATGGGATTCTGAAGATGACAAAGGAGCAAGTTAAGTTATTGTTCAGTTTCCTGATATATCTTATTAAATTGAAATAATACCAAAACAAATCACAGATATAAAATGCTTAGTGTGTTCCTTCTGAAAGGAAACCTCAAATCTGTTGTGAAATTGTGATGACAAGTGTTTAGCTTATTTCAAAGAGCAAGATTTTGTAGAAGAGCAGGAATAAAGACTTCCTGACATTGATGTTCCTTTTTTTAGCTTTATTGAGGTATAATTTTATATATATATATATATATATATATATATATATATATATATATATATATATAATAAACTTGCTTATCTAGTGTGCAGTTTGAGAATTTTGGTAATTATGTATAGGTGTATAACCTCCAGCACAAGAAATAGAAAAATTCCATCACTTTAGAAAGTACCCATGTGCCCCTTGCAGTTAATCCTCAACTCTGACCCCTGGTTTCAGGCAACTATCGATCTGCTTTTTGTCACTACAGTTTTATCTCTTCCAGAGTATCATATAAGTGGAATTATACAATATGGTAATCTTTTGTGTCTGGATTGTTTTGCTTAGGATAAAGGTTTTGAGATTTATCTGTGTTGTTGTTTTATTTTTATTTAATTTTTTAAAATGAAGTATAATTAACATTGTGCTATATTAGTCTTAGGTGTTTAATGTAATGATTAAAAAAATCTATACATTACTCATTGCTCATCTTGATAATTGTACTTTTAATTCCCTTTATCAATTTTACCCATCCTTCCATCCATCTTCCCTCTGGCAGCTACCAGTTCTATGTATTTTAAAAGTCTGTTTTTTGGTCTCTTTTTTCTTTGTGTGTTTGTTTGCTTTGTTTCTTAAATTCCACATAGAAGTGAAATCATATGGTATTTGCCTTTTTCCTACTGACTTACTTCATTTAGCATTATACCTTCTAGGTCCATCCATGTTGCTGCAAATGACAAGATGGCATTCATTTTTATGGTGAATACTATTCCATTGTATATATGTATTCATACCACGTCTTCCTTATCCATTCATTTATGGATGGACATTTGGGTTTCTTTCACAGCTTCCCTATTATAAATAATGTTGCAGTAAACATAGGGATATGTTTCATATATCTTTTCAAATTAGTGTTTTTGGGTATTTTGGGTAGATATCCAGTAGTGGAATTACTGGATCATACAGTAATTCTATTTTTAATTTTTTGAAGAAACTCCATGCTATTTTCCATAATGGCTATACCAATTTGCATTCCCACCAACAGTGCATGAGGGTTCCTTTTCTCCACCTCCTTGACAATTCTTGTCTTTTTTAGTCTAGCCATTCTGACAGGTGATATCTCATTGTGGTTTTGATTTGCATTTCCCTGATGATAAGTGATGTTGAGCATCTTTTCCTATGTCTGTTGGCCATCCGTATGTCTTCTATGGGAAAATGTCTATTGAGGCCTTCTGTCCATTTTTTAATAGGATTATTTGTTTTTTTGGTGTTATGATATGTAAGTTCCTTACATATTTTGGATATTAACCCCTTAGTAAATATATCATTTACAAATATCTTCTGCCATTCAGTAGGTTGTCTTGACAGGTTTTTTTGATGTACAAAAGTTTTTTATTTTTGTGGAGTGTGTGTTGTTTTTAATAAGTAGTTTTTCTTATTGATAAGTAGTATTACATATTATAAAAATACCATGATTGTCTATCCATTTACTAGTTGATGGGCATGTGTATTATGCTCATTTTTTTGTTTGGTTTTTAATGAATAATACTGCTGTGAAAGTCTTTGTATGAAAATATGCTTTCATTTCTCTTGGGTAAATACCTAGGAATGAGTTTGCTGGGCCATATGGTAAATCTGTGTTTAACTTTATAAGATACTGTTACATTATACTAGAGTTGTGATAGATTCGATTTTTGATGACACTTGATTTTTGTCAGTCTTTTAACTTTAGCTATTTTAGTGAATGCTTAGTAGTAGCTCATTGAGATTTTAATTTGCATTTTCTTGATGACTAATGGTATTGACTATCTTTCATGAGCCTATTAGCCATTTGCATGTCTTCTTTAGTCATTGTCTATATAAATCTTGTTCATTTAAAAATTGAGTTGTCTTTTTCTTATTGAGTTGTATGCATGTTTTCTAAAAACAAGTTCTGCATATAAACTTTTTGTCTAAGGTGGTTGTAAATATTTTGTCACAGTGCCTTGCATTTTCATTTTCCTAATTTTGTCTTTTGAAGAACAAACATTTAAAATATTGATTAAGTTTATTTTATCTATTTTTTTCTTTTTTTGTGCTTTTTGTTTCTTGCTTAAGAAGTCTTTGCCTAACACTGTCACAGAGATATTCTTCTAGAAGTTTAATGGTTTTTTACATTTAGGTCTACCTTAATTTCGAGTAAATTTTGAGGTTTTTTTTTTTTTTTTTTTTGTAAATTTTGAGTTAGAATCCTGTTTTTGTTGAAGTTCTCTAGTCTTGCTGATGTGCCACATAGCTCATCATGTAACCTTGTCAGGTTATACATGGCCATGTAAAAACTAGTATAAAGGAGTGTGTGGGTGTGAGACTCAGGGAAACCTTTAAAGCTGGTAGCTGTTCGATTCTTTTTTTTTTTTTTTTTTTTAGCTGTTCGATTCTTAAGTTCCACAATAAATAGTATTGCTTAAATTAGACTTGTGATTTTTTTATGGGGTATGTAGAAATGAGAGGGAACTATTTCATGGTAGATATAGAGTTTGAGTAATTTTTTTTAACTCTTTAAACGTTGGGCAGATGGATATGTTCAAATCAAAGTTAACTAGAATAAGGTATGACTGTAATGATTGCTAATGACTCCAAATTTTGTTGAATCTTCTAAATGTTAGGCCAAATGATATTATTTTTCTTGGTTTTTAATTTTCTGCCCATTTTCAGGAAGCATAGAGTTCTTACTTGGAGAGAACAAACACTTTGCTCATTGCTACAAACCTGTTTGAAACAGGGAAGGTCTAATCTTGGGAAAAATTTTCAGCCTGATGTCTTTTTTCCTAGCCGGCCTTTTGCCCATAACCACTCCCACATGCCCTGTTCCTAAGATAGTCTGAAGTTTCAAAATGCCAACAAAAAATTCTCTGTATTTAGGTTGTTTTGGATTGTTAATTATTGGTGGCAATGGATGAGTGTTCAGCACCTTGGAACTTTTGCAAAAGAAACTTAATAAGGATACGTTTGCTGTAGTTGGAAAAGTATTTGATGAACAGCTGACCTTTCAAATGTTTACATGAGTTGAATCTCTGAACTGCTAATGTTAGGAAGGTCCAAATTCAAATTCACAGTCAGACACTGAATCTCTTTGTGGGGAAAGCTTTTAAATATCTTCAGGTTTTTCATTTGTTTTTTAAAAAAAGGCTGACTTCACCTACTAATTAATTCATTAATGTTTGTGAATGTTTGAGAGGATGAAAATCACTTTTTCAGGGCAGTGCCTTATTGTTCCCTATCATGATTGTGATTTGCCACTCACCTGAAGTAAGTGGGTAAGTCATGTGCCAAATTTGCGTTGTAGAAAGGAAATGATTCTACAGATCCTTAACCATGGTTGAAAAAAGATGTTTCTTTCACGTGGAGCCTGTGAATAAAGCTTCCACTGTTCTAAGGGAAAAAAAATGTAAAAGGAAGCCTAGTTGTCTGGATTAGGTCACTTATAAATACCTTTAAAAATATTTACATAGATCTCCATTGACTAACCAATTCTCTCTGAGCATGTTTCATAAATTTTTTTTCTCAAGTCATCTCTTTTGAAAATTCATACGTTTGGGATGGGTTTTTCCCCTCATTGTGTCTTGTGTGCGGCCTGGTGTTTACATAGTGCTCAGTTGACTTAAAAAAGTCAATCTATGGGGCAGCCTGGGTGGCTCAGCAGTTTAGCACCACCTTCAGCCCAGGACATGATCCTGGAGACCCAGGATCGAGTCCCATGTCAGGCTCCCTGCATGGAGCCTGCTTCTCCCTCTGCCTGTGTCTCTGTCTCTCTCTCTCTCTCTTATGAATAAATAAATTTTAAAAAATCTTAAAAAAAAAAGTCAATCTATGCATCTCAAAACTAGGGAAATGAGCTGAAGAAGACAGTTGGGATGGAGGAATTGGAAGGGCCTCCTTTCTATTGTGGCTTTTTCTTTTCCCCCTGTTGTACTGTTTTAGCATAGTTTTTGCTTGGATTCAATTGCTTTGTTCCTTGAGTTCTTCTTTTAGATGAGTTTCTTCATCTTTCAGCAGCTACACTACTCACCAAGGCTGTCTCCCCCTAAGCAGTTCCAGAACTCTCCTTTTGTGATTTTGACATTGCACAGGAAGCAGCAAGCTAGAACATGTCCATATCTTCACTGGAAAAGCCCATTTTGAAATTGTTCTAAAATCACTGATCATTTTGGTTGCATTTGAAGTATGAAGGGAATTCTCAGGGAATCACATGTCTTTGCCATAGACGTCATCTGATTTCCATGAAGGGAAGGGAAGTGTTGTGTTGTTGTTATTGGAAACAGTAAATAAAAGTCAAGCCATCTGGTTGCCTCTGTTGAGGTCTAGTCATACCTTTAAGGTGTCTGGAATGGAGAACAGAGGTCATTTTTAGTGTTCGAAAAGTGAAACAAAAGACAACAAAAGTTTCCAGCCTAGTGTTAAAAACCAAACAGGCAAATAAACAAACCCACCCCCCAGAATTTCAGCACCTAAAATTTAGAGGTTTCACATAAAAATCTGGAATCCCAGCTGTTTTTGAAAAATTGGGAGATCTGGTGTCTCTGAATCTTGCTTCCAGATTTGACAAAATTGATTAGATTGGAGCATCAGCTGCCCCTTTGGTACATCTAAAGGCTAATAGTACCAGGTTGTTCCCTGGAAATATGATCTGCAGGGTTTACATGCTCCAAATATATCCTCTTAAATCATTCTTTTCACTCTCTCTTGAAAGTTCCTATCCTTTGAACAGGAAATAGACATGGGAAAGCATGATAAGAGAATGAATGACTCTTTATCATACTTTCTCATGTCTATTTCCTGTTCAAAGGACAGGAGCTATAAAGAGTGAAAAGAGTGATTTAAGAGGATGTATTTGGATCTTTATTCAGCTGTTTATAGTCAACACTTTACAAGATTATCAGAATAACTCAAATTTAAATATTCTAATTCAAATATGCTTTCTTGGATTCTTCTGAGGGGAAGAGGTATATGTGTTATGAATTATGTAGGCTTAAAAAGAAAAGTAAATATTTTTTCAAAATGGTTTATATGATCTATAGGGCCTTTTAAGCAAAAATTTTGTTAGTGTGACCACTTGACAGCAAAACAAACTAATCTCCACTGTAGTCTAGTGACTACCAGAATTATATTTATATCTAGAGAGAGGTAAAATAACAACCACATACCAATACCTCTTTAGTGAAAACTATGGGTGAATTTCTGAGACCCACATTTGTTCTAAGATAGATTTTGTTCATAATTCTGCCTTTTCCCACTAGATATAAATTGTTTTGTAAATATATTCATCCTTTCTTCCCAATAGCATCCTGATTTCCTTCTGTGGTATTATGTCTGTCCCATCTATTGCAGTCGTAGGTGTCTGAAGGGCAGTGGTGGTAAATCAAGCCACCTTGGATTCCTGTTAGAGAAGCCCTTGGTTCTTACTCTTACTGCTGGGTATGAGCATGTAACTTAAGCTTGGAAAGCTGAACTTTCTTGGTTATTTGAATCTTGATTGGAGTGGTACAAAGTCAAAAGCAACAATTAAAAGCTCAGGCATTCCAGGGGTATTTCTCTGATGGTCAGGTGGTTCCGTGCCTTGTTCCTATCCTGTTTCCAAGTTTGATTTCTCCAGGCTCCTTCTTGATTTCATGAGAATCCCCAATATTCTGTTTCATTTTCTTTTCTTTCATTCTTTTTGATAGACTGCTTCCTTCTTGCACATAGTCAGAGGGCTCTAACTGATACACATATAAGCCCTGACCTTGTCTTGCCACTTTCCCTGTTACTACCTTGGTCCATTCTCCTCCATCTCTTGCCTGGAATATCAAAGCAGCCTTCTTGCCAATCAAAATAGATATATATATATATATTTGCTAAAACATTTATAAATCAATCACTTCTCTGCTCAAAACCTTCGAGTGGCTTCCCAGTTCACTCTGAGTTAAAGCCAAAATCTTCATCATGTTTAGGAAGGTTCACCTTGCTCTGGCCCCCTATTGCCTTTGTGATGTCCTCTCCTACTACTCTTTTCCTCCTTGCTACACTGGCTTCATTGCTAGTCCTTTAATGTCAGGCATAATTCAGTCACTTGCTCTTCTCTTTCTCTCTCTCTTATTCCCCCCGCCCCTTTGGGTAAATAGT
The DNA here is from genome assembly GCF_048164855.1 of Canis lupus baileyi. Classification (NCBI taxonomy): domain Eukaryota; kingdom Metazoa; phylum Chordata; class Mammalia; order Carnivora; family Canidae; genus Canis; species Canis lupus. The sequence goes on along the minus strand of NC_132839.1, from coordinate 14,622,945 downwards.
CATTAGTAAAATTACTGGATCGTATGATAATTCTGTTTTTCAGTTTTTGAGGAAACTTCATATTGTTTTCCATAGTGGCTACACTAGCAGTGTAGCGTTCCCACTAACAGTACATAAGGGTACCTTTTTCTCTACATCCTTGGCAACACTTGTTATTTCTTGTCTTTTTGGTTATAGCCACTGTGACAGGTATATGGTGATATCTCATTATGGTTTTGATTTGCATTTCCCTGATAAGTGATGTTGAGCATCTTTTCCTATGTCTGTTGGCCTTCTGTGTGTCTTCTATGGAAAATGTCTATTCAGGTATTTTGCCTATTTTTAATAGGATTATTTGGGTTTTTCTTGGTATTAAGTTCCTTACATATTTTGGATATTAACTCCTTATAAGCTCTATCATTTGCAAATTTACCTTGCCATTTTGTTGATAATTTCCTTCACTGTGCACAAGCTTTCTATACTGGTGTAGACCCAATAGTTTATTTTGGCTTTTGTTTCCCTTTAGGAGACATATCTAGGAAACATGTTGCTATAGCTGATGTTGAGAAATTACTGTCTATGCTCTCTTCTAGGATTTTTATGGTTTCAGGTCTCACATTCAGGTCCTTAGTCCATTTTAAGTTGATTTTTGTGTATATGTAAGGAAATGTTTCATTTTTATTTTTTTGCACATAGCTGTCAAGTTTTCCTAACACCATATGTTGAAGAGACTTTTTCCCATTGCATATCTTTGCTTTCTTTGTCAAAGATTAATTGACCATATAATCATGAGTTTATTTCTGAGTGCTCTCTACTGTTCTGTTGATCTAGGTGTCTATTTTTTTGCCAGTACCATACTGTTTTGATTGCTATGGTTTTGTAGTATACCTTGACATCTGGAATTATGATGTCTCCAGTTTTGTTCTTCTTTCTCAAGATTGCTTTGTCTACTTGAGTTTTTTTGGTGGTTCCATACAAATTTTAGGATTATTTATTTTAGTTCTGCTAAAAATGTTTTTGGTATTTTAATAGGGGTTGTATTAAATCTGTAGATGGCTTTAAATAGTATGGACATCTTAGTAATATTGATTCTCCAAATCCATGAGCATAGTATATCTTTCCATTTATTTGTGTCATCTTGAATTTTTCTTTCATCATTGTTTTATAGTTTTCAGAGTACAAGTATTTCACCTCCTTGGTTAAGTTTACTGCTAGATGTTTTATTATTTTTGATATAATTGTAATTGGGACTGTTTTCTTAATTTCTCTTTCTGCTACTTCATTATTAGCATATAGAAATGCAATGGATTTCTAAATATTGATTTTGTATCTTGTGACCTTACTGAATCCATTTGTTAGTTCTAGTAGTTTTTTGGTGGAGTGTTTAGGGTTTTCTATATATTATATCATGTCATCTGAAAATACTGAAAGTTTTAGTTCTTTCTTACCAATCTGGATGCTTTTATTTCTTTATGTTGTCTGATTGCTATGGCTAGGACTTCCAGTACAGTGTTGAGTAAAAGTGGTGAGAGTGGACACCTTTGTCTTGTTACTGACTTTAGGAGAAAAGCTCTCAGTTTTTCCCCATTGAATATGATGTTTGCTGTTGGTTTTTCATATAAGACCTTTATTACATTTAAGTATGTTTCCTATGACTCTACTTTGTTGAGGGTTTTTATCATGAGTAGGTGTAGTACTTTGTCAAATGCTTTTTCTTCATCTGTTGAAATGATCATATGGTTTTTATCTTTTCTCTTATTGATATGATATATCACATTGATTAATTTGTGAGTATTAAACCACCCTTGCATCCCAGGAATACATCCCATGTAATCATGGTACATGATTTTTTAAATGTATTGTTGGATTACGTTTGCTATGTTCATCAGAGATATTGGCCTGCAGTTCTGCGTTTTTTTTTTGTTTGTTTTGTTTTGTTTTGTTTTGTTTTGTTTTGTTTGTAGTACCTTTATTTGGTTTTAGTATAAGGGTAATGCTGGCCTCCTAGAATGAATTTGGAAGCTCTCCATCCTCTTTTGTATTTTTGGAATAGTTTGAGAAGAATTAGGTATTAACTCTTCTTTAAATGTTTGGTAGAATTCAACTGTAAAACCCTCTGGTCCTAGATTTTTGTTCATTGGGAGCTTTTTGATTACTGAGTTGATTTTATTGTCAGCAATTGGTATGTTCAAATTTTCTATTTTTTTCTGTTTCAGTTTTAGTAGATTATATATTTCTAGGAATTTACCCATTTATTCTACATTGTCCAATTTGCTGATATATAATTTTTCATAATCTCTTATAATCTTTTGTATTTCTGTAGTGTTGGTTCTTCTCCTCTTTCATTTTTTATTTTACTTGAGTCTTTTTCTAATTAAAATTTTTCTTTTATGATTCTGGCTATCAAGGTTTATCAATTTTGTTGGTTTTTTTCAAAGAATGAGCTCCTGTTTTCCTCAATTTGTTCTATTGTTTTGTTTTGTTTTTTAGTTTCGATTTTGTTTATTTCTGCTCTAATCTTTACTATTTCTTTCCTTCTATTGGCTTTGGGTTTTGCTTGTTCTTCTTTTTCTAGCTCCTTAATGTGTAGGGTTACATTGTTTATTTGAGATTGTTCTTGTTTCTTGAGGTGGAATTGTATTGCTATAAACTTCCCTTTTATTTTATTTTTTTTTAATTTTTATTTATTTATGATAGTCACACAGAGAGAGAGAGGCAGAGACACAGGCAGAGAGAGAAGCAGGCTCCATGCACCGGGAGCCCGACGTGGGATTCGATCCCGGGTCTCCAGGATCGCGCCCTGGGCCAAAGGCAGGCGCCAAACCGCTGCGCCACCCAGGGATCCCAAACTTCCCTTTTAGAATGGCTTTTGCTGCACTCCAAAGATTTTGGATCATGTGTTTTCATTTTCATTTGTCTCCAGGTATTTTTTTTTTTATTTTCACTTTGATTTCTTTGTTGATCTTTTCATTGTATAGTATACTGCATGTTATTTAGCCTCTATGTATTTGTGTTCTTTCCAGATTTTTTCTTGTGGTTTCATAATAGTTTCATAATATTGTGGTCAGAAAAGATGCATAGTATCACTTTAATCTTTCTGAATTTGTTGAGACTTGTTTGTGGCCTAACATGTGATCTATTCTAGAGAATGTTCCATGTACATTTTAAAAGAATGTATATTCTTCTCTTTCAGGATGGAATGGTCTGAATATACCTGTTCAATTCATCTGGTCCAATGTGTCATTCAAAACCACTGTTTCCTTGTTGATTTTCTGTTTGGATGCTCTATTCCTTGATGTAAGTGGGTGTCAAAGTCCCCTACATACAATATTATTGTATTTCTATCAACTACTTCCCATATGTTTGTTATTAGCTGCTTTATGTATTTGGGTGCTCCCATGTTGGATATATAAATATTTATAATTGTCATATCTTCTTATTAGATTGTTTCTTTATAATCATATAATATCCCTCTTTGCCTCTTGTTATAGTCTTTGTTCTAAAGTCTAGTTTGTCTAATATAAGCCTTGCTACCCTAGCTTTCTTTTTACTTCCATTTCCATGATAAATGCTTTTCCAATTTTTCACTTTCAGTCTACACATGTCTTTAAGTCTGAAGTAAGTCCCTTCTAGGCAGCATATAGATGAGTCTTGCTTTTTTACTCATTCCATCACCCTATATCTTTTGATTGTCATGTTTACTCCATTTACTTTCCAAGTAATTATTGATAGGTATGTACTTATTGCCATTATGTTACTTGTTTTATGGTTTTCTGTATTTATTCTTTGTTTCTTTTTCTCTTGTTCTCTTCTTTACCAGTTTCCTGGCTTTCTTTAGTGATATACGTGGATTTCTTGCCATTTATTTTTTGCACATCTGTTACTGGTTTATGATTTGTGGTTACCATTAGGTTTGTATTTAATGTCTTATTCATATTGCAATCCATATTAAGTTGATGGTTGCTTAAGTTTGAACCAATTTTTACCTCCTCCCATGTTTTACATATATGTTGTCTTACTTTACATCCTTCTATTTCTTTTTTTAAAAGATTTATTTCATTATTTTAGAGAAAGAGTGCATATGTGAGCAGGGGGAGGGGCAGAGGGAGAGGGAGTCAAGCAGATTCCCTGCTGAGCAGGGAGCCTGATGCAGGTCTTGATCCCAGTACCCTGAGATCATGACCTAAACTGAAACCAAGAGTTAGATGCTTAACTGATTGAACCACCTAGACATTATTCCTTTTTATTTTTTCAATCCCTTGACTGTTTTTTTTTTTTTTTCCCAGAGAGGGCAAGACAATGTGAGGGGAGGGACAGGGGAATGGGGGAGAGAGAATCTTAAGTAAACTCCATGACCCACGCAGAGCCTGATGTGGGACTCAATTTCACAACCCTGAGGTCATGAGCTAAGACAAAATCAAGAGTTGAATGCTTAGCTAACTGAGCCACTCAGGCACCTCTCCCTTGACTGATTTTTATAGAGATAGTTAATTTACTGCTTTTGTGCTTCCTACTTTTCATACTCTTATTTTTGGTCTTTCCTTTCTACTCAAGAAATCCTTCTCCTGTTCAACTTGATTGCTTTCCATGACTGTCCTTCAGGTTGCTGATCTGTTCTACTTCCTCTGCTGTACCATTTATTCTCTTTAGTGTATTTAATATATTTTTAACTTTAGTTATCGACTTTTCATCTCTGATAGTTCTTTTTTATGGTTTTTATCTCTTTGTTAAGAGTCTTACTGATGTCCTCCACTCTTTCCTGAAGTCCATGAGTATCTTTATGACCAATACTTAAGGTTGTCTACCACACGCATTACTTATCTCTGTTTTGTTTAAATCTCTTGTCCTAGTCTTTCATTTGGGACATATTCTTCTATCCCCTCATTTTGTCTAACTCTCTGTTTCCATTTCTATGTATTAAGAAACTCAGCTATGTCTCTTCTTCTTGAAAGTAGTGGCCTTTTGAAGAATAGATCCTGTGGTGCCCTACAGTGCATTGCTTGCTGTTCACTGGAACCTTCTGCTTCAGGGGTGTCTCCTGTGCATGTTGCATGTGCCCTACTGTTGTCACTGAGCTGCTTTTGCTTTTAGTTCTGTTGTTTGAAATGGCCCTCCTTGCCTGTTGTGGGTAGGGTTTGGTTCTTATGTTGTTAGTGGGACAGTCTGGGACTGCCTTGGTCTTGATTCAGACCAAACATTTGCCAGAGATGTGGCATCACTGAACTGTAGGGCATTTTCCCTATATTATCCCCTGAGAAGCTTTCACTGATGGACAGGGTCTGTAGTCAGACCTGATATCTGTACTCAGTTCATTGCTGGGACTACAGTGGGACTGGTGTGTATGGTTATCTTCCCCTCTCCCTGGGCAGAAGTCCCTGTTGGGACTGCTTGCACATTGCCAGACTTGTAGCACCATTTTGGATGGGCTCCTACCAAGGGTATATTGGAGGGGGTATTGTGTCTACAGAAGAATGCAGGGGTGAGGCATGCTGTTAGCAAGTTAGGTATCAAGTATTGTGCTGTATGGTTCTTGCAGGGATGTGTGTCTAGGCTGGAGAATGAGGAAGGGAAATGGAGCCTCAAAGCTCTTTTATTCTTGGAGAAATTTCCCAAAGATCCCTATCCCTCTAGCACACACTCTGATATCAGTAATGAATCTCCTTCCTGTATATCCGAGGCATTTTCCAAACTGTTGCTTTTATGCTGTATTTCCATGGGGCTGTTTGTTGTGCTGCCTCTATAAGGGTAGAAACTCCGTTTCCTATCACCCTCTGGCTGTCCTAGAGTGAAGTTCCAGGTGTTAAGCCCCACTAATTGTTGGGGCTCTCTGGTTTCAAAGCCAAATTGTGTTGAAGGTTCCCTTCTCTTTTCATGTCTCAGTTTTCCTTCCTCCTGTGGACCATTCTACAGGGGTTTTTGTTTTGTTTTGTTTTGTTTAGCTCCCAACTATGTCTGTGCCCTTCCTTTCTTCTTTCCTGAGGTCTCTTCTCTACATTGAGCTGTGGAGAGTCTATTCTGCCAGGCTTTGGGTCAATTCCTGGTTTATTTACATTGATGTGGGTGTTATCTGGTTGTATCCTTGGGATGAGGTGAGCTGAGGGCATTTCTATTCTGCCGTCTTCCCTGAAAGTGCCAGTTTATTTTAAAATTTTATTTCATAGAAATTTCTTTCTCATCATCTAAAATAACCATGTGATTTTCTAAAAATTGACAATCTATGCCCCTGGAATGTACACTTCAAAAGGCGTATTAACATTCACTTCTATATCCTCAAAATATAGAATAGTGCTTGGCATATTAGTTCATTGTATAGATTATGTGCCCCGTGGGGAGCAGTTATGCTTTTAAAAGATTTATTTATTTATCTTAGAGAGAGAGACATGGAGAGAGATCAGTAGGGAGGGGCAGAGAGAGAGGAAGAAAGAGTCTTAAGCAGACTCCATGCTGAACTCAGAGCCCAGTGCAGGGCTTAATCTCACGACTGTAAGATCATGACATGAACTGAAACCAAGTGTCAGATATTTAGCTGACTGTGCCACCCACGTGCCCCAGAAGAGATATGTTTTATTTGGCTTATATCTGTAATATCTAGCACAGTGCATGGCACAGGATAGGCATATAATATTTGTTTTTGTTGTTGTCCCTAGCTGTTATAACTATTAAATAGGACAGAGTCATCAGGATCTAATTCTTTCATGGTTTCACTCTTTTGGATAAGTAGTTTGTAATAATCATAGGAACTAACTCCACCCAGTATTTGAGCTCATGTTCATTTTAATGAAAACAAAACAAAAAAATGACAACTTGATCAGGACAGAACTTGCTTAAAGAAAGACTCAGATTAGTTTCAGCAAGTTTACGTAGTCAGCATTTTGGAGGTGAAGCTCTGAAGTTGAATCAAGCCAAGAAATACAATTGATCATCCTAGTCTGCAAATTTCATTTGTAAGTTCAATTGAAGTGTAAGTGGAATGGGATCATGTTATTAGTTCTCTTAGAGGCACAGATTTCCAGGATAGGAAAATGTGCCTGTGCCTGCCTGGTCAGTCAGCCATGGACTGTCAATGCAATGTTCCCAAGGATACTTCTTGGAGAGAATGAAAGGACATAAGAAGCGACTATTACTAAGCAAGAGGTTTTGATCCTTCCATCCTTTTCTCCACACTCCCTCTTCCCCAGCACACACTAGTTAAACCAAATGGTTGTGGTATTGTGACAAAAAGAGAAATATAATTCCAATCTAAATTTAGTTTGTTTTTTCAGTCAGAATATTTCTTATCTTTCTTTTGGAAATAGGCATTCTAATTTTCTTTTCTCATTCCAAAATTTTGTCTTTTAGGTTGGCAGAGATTCAAATGGTATTAGTCATTATTTCTAATTATTTAAGCTATTTCAATGATTGAAGAGAATGTCTATGATTATAGGTTACTGTTGAATAATGGGGTCCTTTCAAAATCTCATCGGTCAGTTTCAATTTAGTTAGGAAAAAAAATCACAGACATAAACTACCCTTTTTAGCTACAAATGCTTGCTTGCATTCTTCTTACCAGAAGTGGAGGAAAGATTTTGCTGCAAACTTGGGATAATACTGCTTATTAACTTCTTTTTAACATGATGAGATTTTTTCCTTCCTGAGTTTCAGCAATTTTAATGCCAAGATACTCTTATTTTTCCTTTTAAATAAACTCTGGAATCCAGAATTGCTTCCTCAGATTGTGAGTTCCCAAACCCCAAGATAGTTTTAAGTTCTTTTTCTTTTTCATAAAAATAATAAATGGCACTTAAAATATTTGAGTTAGATAAATCCCAGGTAAGGTCAAGTTCACCTTTTTTGAGACCTGCTATTCAAATCCAAGCCACTTTGAGCTGGAGTGGTTCTGTTGCATCCAAATATTTGAGAAAATCTTACTGGGAAATGAGAGTTAACTCTCAGGCTTCACGTGCACATATCAATTGAGGAAATAAGATAATTGTCTTACTTTCATGTAAGATTTCACTGGAGTTTTTTAAGGGTAGGGGCAGTTGTTTGTTTTTTGTTTTAGTCAAGCTCACATATTAATGGCAGTGGGATTTCTGTGTGTGTTTTTTAATGGATTTTCAGATGGCAGCATCAGTTTTCCATTTTTATTTTATTTTGTGTCTTCTTCAATAACTGCTGTTTGTACATGTGAAGCCAAATAAAGTAACTGTTCAGCTCAGACAGCGTTATCATTTTCGTTTTTTATAAGATAATGTGTATTTGTAGTCCGTGGAGCAATTATAAATTCCAGACGGCAGGAGCCTTTCCTATTAATTTTTCTATCCCCAGAGCTTAGCACTGTGCCCAGCACATAATAGGTCCTCCACACTTGCTTAATGTGAATCAACTGAGCTAATGGCATGGTTTGTTGCTGTGATCTAGTTTTTTGACCTATAAAAGTGGCATCAATTATCTTTTTGATATGCTCTATTATTATTATGCTATTTAGGAGTTCTTAGGATACAAATATTAGGCTTATAATAGTAGTTCCTTGAATTTGAATAACTTTGTGAGGGGATCCCTGGGTGGCTCAGCGGTTTAGCACCTGCCTTCGGCCTAGTGCGTGATCCTGAAGTCCTAGGATCGAGGCCTGCATTGGGCTCCCTGCATGGAGCCTGCTTCTCCCTCTGCTGTGTCTCTGCCTCTCTCTTTCTGTGTGTCTCTCATGAATAAATAAATAAAATCTTTAAAAAAAATGAATAACTTTGTGAGAGATACTGATATCCACTATTTTGGTATGTTCTCTCTACATCTCTATTAAGTCAGGAGACATGAAAGCCTAGAGTTTAGGAGATTGTTTATAATTCTTTATTCTAACCCCAGGCCAGTTCTCTCTTTTCTGCTAACCATATGATGAGTATAATGAACACATTATTAACTTCCAATAAAAAAAAAAAAATGTCCTTCCTAGGGTGCCTGGTGGCTCAGTTAGTTAAGTTTCCAACTCTTGATTTTGGCTCAGGTCATGATCTCAGGGTTATGAGATCAAGCCCTGCATTGGGGAGGGTGGGGTGGTCTGTGCTTAGCAGGGAGTCTGCTTGAGATTCTCTCCCTGTCTCTATCCCTCTGTCCTTCCCCCCATTCGCATGCATTCTCTCTCTTTAAGATAAATAAATCATTTTTAAAAATTTCCTTACTAAAGACTTGTTGGTTCATAGTGTTAAAATAATGATGGGGAATCCAGAAATCAAACTCCTGTTACCTTTACATTGTTGGCATGAAATTTAGAATTTTATTTCAAGTGGCTATTTTCCAAGTTAAAGCTCAGCATGATGGAAAAATCAGCTCTGGGCTATCTGCTTGAGGATTGTTTACTTGATGGATTAATAAGACAGTTATTGGTTTATTCTGAGGTTGGCTTCTTGTTGAGGATCCTTGAAGGTTTGGTATGTGTCCACATGTCACAAAATAGTTTTAATAGTAAATTCAACATAATGGAAATGTCTTCTGAATTATTAGACTAGTGTACCTATTAGACAAATGTACTAATGTACCAATTGGAAGAATTGAGAGATGTTTTTGTAAATTCTTGTATATTAGAAGTTTTATTTAAGGCTTACAAACATATTAGGAACAGCATGGTCTGTCTCTTATTAAAATTGTCTACTTAATTTTTTCCCCTCTGCTTTGCCTATTTTATGTTTTTAATTCTCTTATCCTCAGAATCCCCAGTCTTGAGGTTCTATTCAGTTTCCTCTTCCTTCCATAAACACTGTTTCCAATTGGTTTTGTCAATAAGGCAGGCAGTGTTTACTTGTTTGACTGATTAATTTTTCATAATTTTAGATATAAAAAAGTATTAAGTTTTCTCACCAAAATTTAATTATCCTGATCATCAACATTGTCCTTGTTTGCTTAGACAAAACTTACCCATTTCCTAAATTTTTTTGTGGAAATAGAGCTCATTAATGTTGCCAGAAATTTTTACAGCAGTTCAGTTGTACCTTTTATTTTTCTCTAAATAATCTAATTCTAAATCTTAAAGCATTTTTTATTCTTCCTTTTTAATATCCTTTAATTCCAAATATCTTCAAGCATACACTATTTGGTTGAAATGCAATTCACTGTAAGTTTCGCTTTTTTCATCTAAATGTGCAAACTCCTTAGAGACCTTATTTTTTTCTGTATTCCTCTTTTTTTTCCTGTTACATATGAAATGCCTGGTACCTTCAAAAGAGGAATGTCATACATGGTTATTTGCTTAATGAGAAATCAACAGTAGTCTATATCTGTAGTTCTTAATAGCAACAATAAACACTTTTAAAATTGATCTCATTATAAATGTTAGACAAGTTAGTAAGAATGGTAACAGAACAATGTAAATTATTTTACAGAAATGAGGATTAAAGCATCTATTAATGAATAATAATGTATGTTTACTGAATATATTGATAAAGTTTCAATCTCATTTTATTTTATGTCGTATCACCTTGTTTACCCTGTCCCTTGATTTTTGAATAGGACATCAATTGACTTTAATAACTAGTGTTGTAGTTATCTTCTTTTGTCCCTTGATTAATTTTTTAAAATACTATCCCCATTCTTAGAACAAAATGTCATGATAAGGACATGTGTGTTCTAAACTGCTCATGCCAAATCAGGTTTAGAGTCTGTGCAGATCATTCTGAGCCTGTTGTTTGACTAGGAGGATTTTGCAGCCTTTAATAGCAAAGGAATTGTTGGATATGTATGCTCCAAAGTTGATGATAGGTTTTTGCTTAACATTTTACATGGCATCTAAAGTGCCCTTAAATTTAAAAAATGAACTTTTGGGTTGCTAGCCCAGTGATTAAGAACTCTATAAATGTCTACCTATAAATGTCATATTTCATGAATAGATATGAATAATTGTAACTTATTATTGACAGTGACCTCAATGATTTCCCCCAGTGGTTGGGCAGGCATCTAAAGGTTAGCTCTTAAAGTTCAAATAGATGGTGAGACACTGGATCAGTTGTGTGAATAGAGTTTTTATCTGGTGTGGGGGCTTTGTGAGAGAGCTTTGGAGTTAAACTGCCTGCCTTTGAATCCTGTCTCTGCCATTTACAACCATGTGGAAGCACTAAGAAATGATTTGTATGTTATTGCCAAAAAGGGAATAATGATAGTACTTCCCTCAGAATATTGTTATGAGTTTGATATTAGATACTTGAAGTGCTCAGTTAGCACTTAATAAAGATCAGATATTATTATTATTAATTATTATTATTATTCTCTTTCTATGATATATATCTACCTTATTTTATTTACTTTATTTTTATTTTTTTCATCTGGATGACTTTAGCCAAGAATTGCTTGACCCTGAGGACCACTTCAGAGTTTACTCCAAAAGACTTCCTGTCTCTTTCCCTCTCTTCGTCTTGTTCCCTTCCCTCCTTTCCAGACTGTAAGTGATATGGAATGCAGCTTTTGCTCCTTTCATTTTCAGAGCTTTGATGATATGGCCTAAGAGAAAACAGAATTTAACAAACATGGGGAGATGATAAAGCTTAAATTGTATCAAGTTCTTACAGTTATGATTTCAAATATAATCCTCACCTCTCTTACAGAAATGTTCTTTCATTCAAATTATTTAACATTTAGTTATTTATTTTATAGAGAGAGAGAGAGAGAAGAGGGAGGAGTAGAGGGAGAGGGACAAGCAGACTCTTTGCCAACACAGAGGCCCATGCAGGGCGATCTCAGGACTCTGAAGTCATGACCCTGAGGTCATGATCTTAGTTGAAACCAAGGGTTGGATCCTTATTAACCAACCGAGCCATCAGGCACCCCTCATTCAAATTATTTGTTTATTTATTTATTTATTTTTTTCATTCAAATTATTTAAAGGCGAAAAGTACCTGCTTTCTCCTATGAAAACCCCTTTCCAGATGGACTAGTAGAGAAGGTCAGTGGGCTTGTTTGATGAGATGACATCTGTCTATTATAGATTTCTGCTTCATGCAGGAATAGTGCCTTTGGGAAATTCTTAGCAAACTCAGCACAAAGTCTATTATTACTTTCTCAAATTCAAAAAGGTTTTTTTTTTTTTATTTTTAGTATGGGCTTTCTGATTTTATTTAAAAAGATATGTCACTACAATTTGGTGGGGCGACTATATTGAGAAAGTCTGTGAAATTTATCTTTTGTAAGGATATTGTTGAGGATATTTTTCATTCCATTTGTTGCCCTCTTTTGAAAGACTTAGAAAAAATTCCTGCCTTACTTTGGTGTCAGCTAAGTTAATCAGTTATTGATTTATTTTCCTAAATAATCACTCTATCTTAGGAATCGAACTATCTATAACTGATAAAGTTCATCTTTTCTGACATTTTGTCTTTTTTTATTTTTATTTTTTAAAGATTTTATTGATTTATTCATGAGAGACACAGAGAGAGAGAGAGAGAGAGAGAGAGAGGCAGAGACACAGGCAGAGGGAGAAGCAGGCTCCATGCAGGGAGCCCGACTTGGGACTCGATCCCAGGTCTCCAGGATCAGCCCCCGGGCTGAAGGCCATGCTAAACCGCTGAGCCACCTGGGCTGCCCCCATTTTGTCTTTTAAAAATTAACTTCATCTTCTTTTTTCTTTTTTGTGTTTATACTTTGATTTAGTGACTTTGTATTTTAAGTATCATTGTAAGCTACCTTAAAGATTTCTTTCAAGATTTCTTGAAAGGGTAGTGTATAAAAGCTGACATGTTTATAGATATTCAAACTATAGCATTCTAAACATCCTTTATTTCCCCACAATAATTATAGTTATCATTTGTTCATCTTTATGTGCCACAAACTGTGTAAAACACTTTTTAAATCATCTCTCTTAATCCCTATAGCAGTGCTACGTAGATGATTTTTTTCCTTTCTTTGGTAAGAAAATGATAGAAAAGTTAAAATAATAAAATTAGTAAATTGGGAAGTCAGGTTTTGAACTCAGTTGTATTCAAAACTTGCATCTACTCTCTCTCATTTCTAATTGAAGAAAGTGCGTTGATCCTCCATGTTTTGTAAACTTACTGATTATGTTAGGGAATTATGTGGCTATCCAAATCTTTATTAGCAGTGGCATTTGAACAATTCCATGTCCTGGGCCCTTGAAATATGCTGAAATAATTTAGCATTTTTATCAAATGTCAAGTTATAGATTAAGGAAGGCATAGATAACATTTTTATTTGCAATCACCTCCAAGATAATTATTTAAAACTGAGCTTATTTAAAACTTATGGAGAGTGGTAAGAGGAGATCATTAGTTGCATTACTACAATTATGATTTTTGTGAAATTGTGAGATTCAATAATTGCTTGTGTAAAGACTCTAAAAGGTCAACTTTTGTTGTTGGTGGTTTTAAGAGTGAATTGCAAATTCATCCGTAAATGAGATAATATACTTGAATGTTGCCACTTGCTGTACCTGAAAACTAGAGTGATTTATCTCAGCCATACCTCCTGGTTGTACTGATTATTTTAAAGGAGAGGAGGTAAGGGCGGCATGCTTTTTTCTTCCCTTGATTGAGAGTCCAAACATGTTTGGGGTGTTTTTTTTTTTTTTTTTTTTTTTTTTTTTTTTTTTTTTTTTTTTTTTTGTGTGTGTGTGTGTGTGTGTGTGCTAATTTTCAAGTACGCTTTATGGTCTTCCTACAGAATATTAAGTGACAAGGAGGTTCTTTTTATCTTTTTGTTCCCAATTCCTTTTATTTATTTATTTTTCCTAACAGTTTTGGAAAGCATGCTCTTTTCAGGCATTTAAAAGCTTTTTTGGCATCAGATGCTGCCAGTGTTAACACTGGCAATTGGTGCAATTTACAATAGTACATTAAATATAAATCTAATTTTACATCACTTACGTAAAGTTGACTTGTGATAAAACTTTGCTGATAATGATAGATGTATATTATGAATTACTGCCTGTGCAGTCCACACACTTGAACTATATAGAGGTAAACAATTGTATGTTTACTTAAGAAACGTTAATGTGTCTCTACAACTTTTGTCATGTCTTTGTCATCTTTAAAAAAGGCCATGATGAGTTTCTGTGTCCTTGAGTTAGGTAATTTCCTTTCTGGGAAAGATATACTGAGCAATTAGAAAAAAATGGTTTCAAGCCCTTTATAGAATTTTAAATTAACTTCTGACATAAACCTTTCTCATCTGGGTGACTTCTCAGCCTTGAGATTTTTTTTGTGGCACACCTTATTCTGTTTGTGTGATTAGAACACTGTAGGATATGTGAGTATGTAGCAAGTTATCTTAAATGTTTTGGGGCCCTCTGAGGAGTACAGAGAAGCATAATATTTTCTAGGCTTTTCTGGTCCTTTTCCTTGAATGGATGCATTTGTCTTGGTTTCAGCTGTACTGTATTTGATTTTAGTCTAACTGGTGTTTCTTTGGCTCTGGCCTCTGCATAGTTCTGTTTTCCTTAGGACACTCACCTTTAGTGAGTCTAACTTTTCTCTTTTGAGTCCTTAGTTCTCCATAGACACTCTGGCTTCTAGTTTATTTTTTGTTGTTCTAGGGTCTGTGCCTTTACCAAATTAGATCTTTCCCCCAATTTAACCTTGCTTTTAAAAATAGAAGGGAAAAGTGATACTGTTCTTCAGTCTTTCTTAACCAGTTTAGGTTTGTGAGAGAGAAGTAAGCCTTTCTGATCATGAGCTGAATGGTTGTCTTTTCAAGTCTCCCAAAAGTAATACCTCGGTAGTTCCTTTCTGGATGCATGAGAAAGTAATTAATTCATTCAATCCAAAGGATGCTTTTAGGCATTAGGGCTTAATTCACTTGTAGGACCCCAGTGTAGAAGGCCACTAAGACTTGCTTTGAATGTACACCAAACAAATGAAGGGACAGGTTGACTGACATTCTTTCAGAACCTACATTGCAGGAAGTAATGCACAGGGACTTTAAAAAATATTCTCTCATTTAATATGAACTTAACTTGAAATGCTGGGTTACTGATAATGCTTCTATTAGGCATTTCCTTATCTTTTTTTAAAAAAAGACTTATTGGAGACCCAGGCTAATGTGAGTATGTTTGATTCCTCTTGCAGCTGGAATGATAAAACAAAGACCCTGGTAACTTTAATATGCCAATTATATTAGTGGATAGATCATCTACACAGAAAATCAATAAGGAAATATCAGTCTTAAATGAACATTAGACCAGATATACTTAATAAATGCATATAGAACATTCCATCCAAAAACAACAGAATACACATTCTTAAGTGCACATGGAACATTCTCCAGGATAGATTGTATGTTAGGCCACAAAACAAGTCTCATTACACTTAAGAAGACTGAAATCATACCAAGCATCTTTTCACAATAGTATGAAACTAGAAATCAGTTATAAAAAGAAAATTGGAACAATCACAAATATGTGGAGATTAAATAACATGCTACTGAACAACCAATGCATGAACAAAGAAATAAAAAAAATACCTTAAGACACATGAAAATGGAAATACAACTTACTAAAATCTATGGAATGAAGCAAAAGCAGTTCTGTGAGGGAAGTTCATAGCAATATAGGTCTGTCTCAAGAAATAAGAACAATCTCAAATAAGCAATATAACTTTATACTTCATGGGACTAGAAAAAGAAGGACAAAAGAAAAACCAAAGTTAGTTGAAGGAAGGAAATAACAAAGATCAGAGTGGAAATAAATGAAATAGGAATTAAAAGACAGTATCAAAAGATCAATGAAACTAAGAACTGGTTCTTTGAAAAGATAAACTAAATTGACAAATGTTTAGCTAGCTCTACCAAGAAAAAAAGGGAGGGCTCAAATAAATAAAACACAAAATGGGGGAGAAGAAATTACAACTGATACCACAGAAGTACAAAGGATTATAAGACCACTGTGAATAATTATATGCCAGCAAATTGGACAACTTAGAAGAAATGGATATATTTTACATTAATACATTAGTGAAATACATTATACTTTACTGAAAGAAGTTAAATAATACACAAATAAGTGAAAAGATAGTCCATACTCATGGATTGGAAGAATTAATATTGTTAAGGTGTCCATACTGTTCAAAGCAATCTACAGATTCAGTGCCATTTCTATAAAAATCCTTATGGCATTATTCACAGAAATAGAACAAACATTCTTAAAATTTGTATGGAACCATGAAAGACCCCAAAGCAATCTTGAGAAATAACAAAGCTAGAAACATCACATTATCTGGTTTCAAATTATATTACAAAGCTATAGTAATCAAAATAGTCTGTTAATTACTATAGCTTTGTATATAGCGGAAATGTAATTAGGTGAAGGCACTATCAAAAACAGTACAAAATTCTCTTGGATTTCAGGGACTCAGAGCAGTTTCAACATATAATCAAAAGTACCACATAGTTCATTACCTCATAGTTTGTTTTAAAGAGACAGAGGCTTAAAATTGGCTTCCTTTCTTCTCTCCAAAAAAGGAAGTTGATGGCAATGTGGAACTGTCTTTAGAGCAATCTGTTGGTGCTTCAGCAGAATCTCCCCTGTTCATAAAATGTAGAGTACTTTTCTTTTTAACTAAATGTCATTCCATTGTCTCTACAATAATAAAACTCAAAACTTTGCTTACTCACAAAACTTCACTTATTAGATTCAAATCACGTGTATAATCAACTCTTACTTACTATAGGCAAAATATTGGGAACTGAAAAGTACCCTCGAATTGGTTAGTATTGTAATAGTTTATTCCTCCCAATTAAGTACAATTTCCACAAATTCTATGTCAGAGAAGTTTGGTTCCTGCAGCCCTAGCTTAAAGGGACATTATTAAAGAATGTCTGCAAAAACAATAAAATTTCATTGAGTTCCAAATAACGTTAATATATTAATGGTGTTCTTACTACCAATGTAGCCACTATTTGTTCTTTCTCTTTAATTAATACTTACTATTGAGAATCCATGGGATTGAATCCATGGGATTCAATCCTGATCAGGAAGGGTTTAAGAGGAAGGAAAAGATACTCCTTGCATCTGAGAAATAGTAGTTTAGTTTAGTTTAGTTTCACTCAGAAAAGTGAAAAATATACCAAAGTCTCAAGTGCCACTGTCAGCAACATATATATTCTTCGGTATTAACCTATAATGTCTTGACTGTTACCAGTTGAAAAATTACTTCCATATTGTATCAAAAGCTCAAAAATCCTCAAAACTTTGGCCTCTTACTTGATTAATATTACTCAGCCTTACAAAAGGAAGAGACCGTGCCATTTGCGACAACATGGATGGACTTAGAGGGTATCATGCCAAGTGAAATCAGTCAGAAAAAGACAAATACCATGTGATTTCACTTATATATGGAATCTAAAAAAGCAAATGAATAAGCAAATAAAAGGCAGAATGACACCTATAAATACAGAGAACAAACTCATCTAGTTATGGATGAGTAAATCATGGGAATAAAAGGTACAGCATAGGGAATAAATAGTTAAATTGTGTTAGTGTTGTGGTGACGGATGGTAGCTATACTTGTGAATGTATCATGAAGTGTAAACCTGTAGAATCACTATATTGTACACCTGAAACTAATGTAATGTGTCAACTATACTCGAATTAAAAAACAAAACATAAAAAAAAAAAAAACCACAAAACTCATAGATACAGAGAATAGAATGGTGGTTGCCAGTGGGGAAAAGAGCTGGAGGGCAAGTGAAATGGGTGGTGGGGAGGAGCATCAAGAGGTACAAATTTCCAGCTGTAATAAAGTAAGTAAGTCATGGGTATGTAATGTACAGCATGGTGTCTATAGTTAATAATATTGTAGTACCTATTTGAAATTTCCAAGAGAGTAAATCTTAAAATCGTTCTTTCTCATTGTCAGAAAAGAACTTTTTTTGACAACTTTGTAAGGTGACAGATGGTTTTGTGGTGATCATTTCACTGTGTATACAAATATTGAATTATTATATTGTACTCTTGAAACTAATATGATATTATTTGTTAATTATACCTCAGTTAAACAATGTAAAAACTAAAAGTCAGAACAAAAGAAAATTCAAAGACCCTGAAACCCTTTAGCTGTCTGATGTAGCACATGTGTCCATTTGTAGTTCATTATCTTCAGCGACATAGAGTTTCTGATTTATTATAGGTGTTAAATAAATATTTTTTAGTGAAAATAAAATGTAATCTAATGATTTTTAATCCCCTTTAAGATAGTTTTTATATACGTTTACTTAAAATTTGTAGACATTGTAAACAGGTTATGTATCTGGTTATGATTGCACTGATGCCTTAGATCCTCATTGAAGTGAGTTAAAGATCCTGAGGACACTGAGTGGAGTGGATATGAGTAGATTTGTTTTGTGAAGTTATAAGAGAGATGTAACTATCAACAGGAACACCATAGGTCTGTTGTGAGAAACTGAGATGTCCTGGTTCCTGGGCCTGTGGCTGATTCTGTAGCAGGGGAGATGAAACAGAAATTGTAACAGGACATGCTTCCTATCAGGAGCTGTCATGAGTCACTGCTTTTATTGGGAAGAAATTGTTCACAGTAATATGAAGACCGTGATCGTCACTGGCACTGGAATGCATGAAATAAAGAACTTGGTACCTTTCTAGTCCCATTTGAAAATAATTAGGTTTAGAATGACATCAGAGATGTTCTTCTACATTATATGTTCTAGGAACATTGTGACTTCAGTGACAGGGACTCTGGTGAAAACCTGAATCATTTAGAAAATGTACCATTGGTTTGACAAGCATAAAAGTTTATACAATTCCAAATACTACACAACTGTTTCTAAAAAGTATTAAGCATTATAGTATTGTCCTGATTACCTTTGTTTTTTCCCCAGAATGAGGTATTGTATGACATCACTTACAATTAATTGTGCTTTGTTGAAATCAGTATGCCAACCTTGTTGTATTACATACAATGCTATTAATTTTGTTATGAATAAATATACCAAACAAGGAAATAAACATATATTTTAAAAACAAAAGAAGAAAGAAGTTGAAGTGATGACAGGGGTGAATGGAGGTAGGAGGTAAGGACACAGAACTGTACTTATATATGGAATCTAAAAAAGCAAATGAATAAGCAAATAAAAGGCAGAATGACACCTATAAATACAGAGAACAAACTCTGTAGTTCTATTTTATTTCTTGAGGAACCTCCATAGTGTTTTCCGTAGTGGCCATATCAATTCACATTCCCATTAACAGTGAACAAGGACACAGGAGGCAGAAACACAGGATCATGGTGAAATTCTAAGCCCTTGTGGAAAAAAAAAAGAAATCTTGAGTTCTAGTCCTCCTCATGTTATAGAACTGAGGGTCGAAGGATGTACTGTCTAGATCTCAGAAATTAGGGAACCTCTAGCTGATTCTGGGTGACATTAATCAGCATCTCAAGTTATGTTCCTAGTGTACCAACTTCTCTCTCACTTCCCATTCAAATTCCATTATGCAGTCAATCACTTATACCAAAGCCTTGGAGTCATTTTTTTTTTTTTTAAGATTTATCTACGAGAGAGAGAGAGAGAGAGAGAGAGAGAGAGAATGTGTGCGTGAGCAAAGATACAGGCAGAGGGAGAATCCTCAAGCAGAAGCAGACTCCTTGCTCAGCAGGGAGCTCCATGTGGGAATCAATCTCATGACCCTGAGATAATGACTTGAGCTGAAATGAAGAGTCAGATGCTTAACTGACTGAGCCATGCAGGCATCCGAGGTGCCCCAGCCTGTGAGTCATTCTTGACTGTGCTTTTCCTCTTCCATAACCAACCAAAAGCAAGTCTGTAGTTCTGTTTCCAAAATAAACTTTCAAACTATATACTTGTCTCCTATAATTCACTACTACTCCTGGTTCTAGAACACCATCATCTCCTTCCTGGATAACTGCAAAAGAATTGTAATCTCCATTCTTTTTTTTTTTTTTTTAAAGATTTTATTTTATCTATTCATGACAGAGAGAGAGAGAGAGAGAGAGAGAGAGAGGCAGAGACACAGGCAGAGGGAGAAGCAGGCTCCACGTAGGGAACCTGACTCGGGACCCAATCCTGGGTCTCCAGGATCAGGCCCTGGGCTGAAGGGCCATCGGGCTGGCTGCCCTGTAATCTCCATTCTAACCACCCTTTCCCCACTCTTGCCATGCTCCTTCCACAGCAGAGTAATATGTGAAAACAGTAAATAAGATCAAGTCTCTTTTTTGTCAAAAATCCTCTAGAGAGTTCCCATATCTTTGAGGATAGAATCCATGCCTCTGCAGTGCTGAGGAGAAGCTGGCCCCTCACCTAGTACCACCTGCTCTCAGTAAGCTCTCCCCACACTGCCTGACTATGTCCAACAGGTGCCAGGATTTCTCCTGCCCTTAGGGTTTTTGTTCTTGCTGCTTCTGCACACGTATTTCTCCTCATTCCATCTGCATCCTTCCGTATCAGTTCAGATATCCCACCTTGTGGAGGTCTTCCCTTTCTATTCTATTGAAAATTGTTCCCATTTACCACATTGCTTTATTTATTTCATAGCACTTGTTAAGATCTAGAACTTATTTATGTGCTATTCCTCTTCCTACCTGTGACAGAAACCTGCAGCTTTTCACTCTTGTATTCCCATGGTCATTTCATAGTAAATACTCCATAAATTTGGGTTGAATGAAAAAATTCTTTATTTAGGTATCCTCCTGTGCTTTTGAGAATCACTGGCTTACCACCTGTCTCTTCCTATGGTTCAAAGAAATCCATGGACCTGTCCCGTATTTCGACTTTCATTTAGGTCTTTTCTGCTTCCCACCAAACAAACCTTCAAAAAATTGAGTCCTGTAAATAGGCCTCTGGTAGGATAAGGAACAATTATTCTGGTTGCCATAAAGGTCCAGCCATGGCTGAATGCCAGTAGGCAGAATGGGCAGCAATGGGCTCCTGACGTACTTGTCCTTAAAGTCAGTGCCAGTTATTCATTCTTCACTTCCAAAGTTAAATGACTTTTCAAAAATATGATACGTAACTTACAGAGTTCTGGGAAGGAAAACTAAGACTGCATTGCCCTTCCTGAAACCAGTTTTAATAGGAGAGAAGTTAGAAGAACTCTAGAGGATGAAAGGTTTATTCTCGTGGAACTGAAATTCTAATAGTTTTTTTCTACTCTTTTCATTGAGGTATAATTGAAAAATAAAATAGTAATATATTGAAAGTGTACATCTTGATGATTTGATGTATATACTTTGTAAAAACATTCTCTCCATCAAGTTAATTAACGTACCCATTGCCTTATATATTGACCTTTTTGTGTGTGTATGTGAAGTTCTACTCTTAGCACATCCATTTATACAATACAGGGTTATCAATTAAGATCACTGTGTTACCAAAGAAACAAACAATCCAATCATGAAATGGGCAAAAGACATGAAGAGAAATCTCACAGAGGAAGACATAGACATGGCCAACATGCGCATGAGAAAATGCTCTGCATCACTTGCCATCAGGGAAATACAAATCAAAACCACAATGAGATACCACCTCACCCCAGTGAGAATGGGGAACATTAACAAGGCAGGAAACCACAAATGTTGGAGAGGATGCGGAGAAAAGGGAACCCTCTTACACTGTTGGTGGGAATGTGAACTGGTGCAGCCGCTCTGGAAAACTGGGTGGAGGTTCCTCAAAGAGTTAAAAATAGACCTGCCCTACGACCCAGCAATTGCACTGTTGGGGATTTACCCCAAAGATTCAGATGCAGTGAAACGCTGGGACACCTGCACCCTGATGTTTCTAGCAGCAATGTCCACAATAGCCAAACTGTGGAAGGAGCCTCGGTGTCCATCGAAAGATGAGTGGATAAAGAAGATGTGGTTTATGTATATAATGGAATATTACTCAGCCATTAGAAATGACAAATACCCACCATTTGCTTCAACGTGGATGGAACTGGAGGGTATTATGCTGAGTGAAATGAGTCAATCGGAGAAGGACAAACAGTGTATGTTCTCATTCATTTGGGGAATATAAATAATAGTGAAAGGGAATAGAAGGGAAGGGAGAAGAAATGGGTAGGAAATATCAGAAAGGGAGACAGAACATGAAGACTCCTAACTCTGGGAAATGAACTAGGGGTGGTGGAAGGGGAGGAGGGCGGGGGTGGGGGTGAATGGTGATGGGCACTGAGGGGGGCACTTGACAGGATGAACACTGGGTGTTATTCTGTATGTTGGCAAATTGAACACCAATAAAAAATAAATTTATTATTAAAATAAGAAAATTATATAATGAAAAAAATAATAAAATCATTTCACTTAGTTTCCATAAAAAAAATCACTGTGTTATATGTCACATCTTCATATCTTATTCATCTTGTAACAGAAAATTTGTATTACTCTTCTACCAATCTTTCCTTATTTCCCCCAGCCCCCAAGCCCTGGCAAGTGCTTTTATACTCTGTGTTCCTATGAGTTTGACTTTTTTTTTTTTTTTTTTTTGAGATTTCATTGTAAGTGATACCATGAAGTATTTGTCTTTGTCTGTCTGGCTTATTTCACTTAGCACAATGCCCTCAAAGTCCATCTGTGTTTTTGCACATGGTAGGATTTCCTGTTTATACAGATAATAGTTTGCTAATATTAGCAAACTACATTTTCCTTAACCATTCAACCATGGCCAGAAACATACGTTGTTTCTATGGCTTTCTTATTGTAAATAATGCTGCAATGAATATGGCAGTACTCATTTTCTCTTTAAGATAATGGTTTCATTACCTTTGGTTATATACCTAGAAATGGGATTGCTAGATCATGTGGTAGTTCTATTTTATTTCTTGAGGAACCTCCATAGTGTTTTCCGTAGTGGCCATATCAATTCACATTCCCATTAACAGTGAGCAAAGTTCCCCTCTTCTCCACATCCTCACTAGCGTTTGTTATTTCTTGTCTTTTTGGTGATAGCCCCTCTAAGAGGTGTGAGCTGATATCTCATTACAGTTTAATTTCCCTAATTATTAGTGATGTTGATGTTGTTAGTGATGTTTTCATGACCTGTTGGTCATCCGTATTTTTTTTTTTTAGAAAAATATCTATTCAAGTTCTTGTCCATTTTTTAATTGGGTTGTATGTTTTGTTGCTATCGAGTTACATAAGTTCCTGTTAGATTTTGGATATTAGCCTAGTTTCAGATATGTGATTTGCAAATACTTTCTCCCATTCTATAGGTAGCCTTTTCATTTTGTTGATGGTTTCTTTTGCTGCGCACAAACTTTTTAGTTAAATGTAGTCCCACTTATTTATGGTTTTGTTTCCTTTGCTTATGGTATCAAATCCAAAAATTCATTGCTAAGACTGGCATCAAGGAGTTCACCTTCTCTGTTTTCTTCTAGATGTTTTATGATTTCAGATCTTCTGCTCAAGTTGTGAGTAAATTTTTATGTATGGTAGAAGATAGAGGTCCAGTTTCATTCTTTTGCATGTGGATATCCAGTTTTCCCAACACCGTTTTTTAAGAGACTATCCATTTTCTATGGTATATTTTTGATCCCTTTGTTTTAAATTAATTGACCTATTTCTGGGCTCTCTATTATGTTCTTTTGATCTGTGTGTCTGTTTTTATACCAATACCACACTGTTTTGATCTATAACTTTGTAATATAGTTTGAAATCAGGAAGTGTGATGCCTCTAGCTTTGTTTTTCTTTCTTAACATTGCTTTGGCTATTTGGGGTCTTTTGTGGTTCCATACAAATTTTAGGATTGTTCTTTTCACTTCTGTGAAAAATCTCATTGAAATTTTGTTAGGGATTGTGTTGATTCTGTAGATTGTGCTGGAGAGTAGAGACATTTTAACAATATCAATTGTTTCAATCCATGAATGTGGGATATCTTTCCATTTATTTGTGTCTTCTTTAATTTCTTTTATCAATATCTAAAGAGTTTTCAGTATATAGGTATTTCCCCTCATAGTTAAATTTATTCCTATGTATTTTATTCTTCTTGATACAGTTGTAAATTGGAGTGTTTTCTTAATTTTTCCTTCTGTTAGTTTATTGTTGGTGTATAAAAACATGATTGGTTTTTGTATATTGCTTTTGTGCCCTGCAATATTACTGAATTCATTGATTGATTATAACAGTTGGTTTTTTTTTTGTGTGTGCGTGGAGTCTTCAGGGCTTTCTATATATAATATTATCTACAAATAGAGACAATTTTACTACTTTCTTTCCATTTGGATGCCTTTTCTTGTCTAACTGCTTTGTCTAGGACTTACAGCACTATGTTGAATGAAAATGGCAAGAGTGAGCTTCCCTGTTTTGTTCCTGATCTTAGAGGAAAAGCTTTCAGCTTTTCAGTGGGTATAATATTAGCCATGGGCTTATTCTATATAATTTTAACTGTGTTGAAGTGTGTTGCCTTTATACCCACTTTGCTGAGTTTATTATAAATGGATATTGAATGTTGCCAAATGCTTTTTCTTCAGCTATTGAGATGATCATATGATTTTTTATCCCTTATTTTGTTAATGCACTGCATCATATAATTGATTTACAGATGTTGAACTGTCTTTCATCCCTGAAATAAATTCCACTTGTTCATGGTGTATGATCTCTTTAATGTACTGTTTAATTTGTTTGCTAATATTTTGCTGAAGAGTTTTTATCTGCCTTTCTATCCTCATCTTGTTCTACTCTCCCTGTTTTTAAAAATTGAATTATAATTGGCATACAATGTCACATTCATTTCGGTGTACAACATAGCAATTTGAGAGTTCCGTATGTTGCACTATTCTCACCATAATAAGTGTAGTTACCATCCATCACCATACAACATTATTATAATATTATTGACCATATTCCCTATGTGGTACTATTTATCCCCCCTCCCCTTGCAACCACCACTTGTTCTCTGTGTTTATAATTCTGTCTCTGTTTCTCTGTTTTGTTTTTTAGTTTCCACATATAAGTAGTATCATATGTATTTATCTTTGTCTTATTATTTTACTTATCATATTACCCTCTACATTTATTTTGAGACTAAATACAGAGAATTATAACACTAAATACATTATTACATTAAATACTGAGAATTATTACATCTGTATTCATCAGGGATATTGGTCTACAGTCTTCTTTTCTTGCACATTTCTTGTCTAACTTTGGTATCAGGGTAATGTTAGCCTCATATAATGAGTTTGGAAGTCTTCTCTTCTGTTTTTTTGAAAGAGTTTTAGAAGTAGTGGTATTATTTCTCTAAAATGTTTGGTATAATTCACCAGTGAAGCCATTGGTCCTGGATTTTTCTTTGTTGGGAGTTTTTTGATTACTGATTCAATCTCCTTACTAGTAATTTGGCCTATTCAGAATTTCTGTTTCTTCATGTTTCAGTATTGGTAGGTTGTATTATTTTCAGGATATATCCATTTCTTTTAGGTTGTCCAAATTGTTGGTGTATAGTTGTTTACAGTAGTGTCTTATGATTCTTTGTATTTGTGTGGTATTAGTTGTAATGTTTACACTTTGATTTATAATTTTATTTGAGTCCTTTTTTTTCTTGTGTTAGTTTACCTAAACATTTGTCTGTTTTGTTTATTATTTTAAAAGTTTTTATGCATCCCATAGACTTTGGTATGTTTTATTTCCATTTCATTGGTTTCAAATATTTTTTGATCTCTCTTGTGTTTTTTTCTTTGACCCATTGATTGTGAATTGTCCACATGTTTGTGAATTGTTCAGTTTTAGCCTTATAACTAATTGATAATTTCACACCATTGTGGTTGGAAAAGATGCTTGATATGACTTCAACCTTAAATTTATTGAGACTTGTTTTGTTGTCTAACATATGATCTATTCTGGAGAATGTCCCATATGTATTTGAAAAGAAAGTGTATTGGAATCTAATGGAATTTTTTCTTTTCTTTTCTTTTCTTTTCTTTTCTTTTCTTTTCTTTTCTTTTCTTTCTTTTCTTTTCTTTTTTTTCTTTTCTTTCTTTCTTTTCTTTTCTTTCTTTTCTTTTCTCTTAAGAGAGAGAGAGAGTAGGGAGGGCCAAGAGGGGGAGAGAGAGAATCTCAAGCAGCCTCCATGCTCAGCATGGAGCCTGATGTGGGGCTCAATCTCACGACCTTGAGAATATGAACTGAGCCAAAATCCAGAGCCAGTCACCTAACTGACTGAGCCACCCAGGTGCCCCTGAAATAGTCTATATATGTCTGTTCGGTCATATATAATTTAAATTTAATGTTTCCTTATTGATTTTCTTTTTTTTTTTTTCCCCTTATTGATTTTCTACCTGGATGATCTATTCAATGTTGAATGTGGGGTATTAAAGTCTCCTGCTTTATTGTATTGCCATTTCTCTTTGGATCTTTTAATATTTACTTTATGTATTTAGGAGCTCCTATTTTGCATGCATAAATATATATATGAATGTTATATCCTTTTGATGAATTGACTCCTTTATTGTTATATAATGACTTTCTTTGTCTCTTGTTACATTCTTTGGCTTAGAGTCTATTTTGTCTGGTATCAGTATAGCTACTGCTGAGTTCTTCTGATTTCCATTTGTGTAGAATGTCTTTTTCTATACCTTTACTTTTATTCTATGTGCTTTCTTACATTTGAATTGATTTTCTTGTACAAAGCATATAGTTTTTTTATCCATTTGGCCACTTGTGTCTTTTAATTGAAGAATTTAGTCCATTTACATTTGAAGTTATTATTAATAAGTACAGACTTATTATTGCCATTTTGCTAATAATTTTCTGGCTGTTTTATAACTCTGTTCCTTTTTTTAATCTCTTGTTCTCTTCAGTGATTTGATGATTTTCTTTTTTTTTCTTATAGTGGTATGGTTTGATTCCTTTCTCTTTTGTGTATTTATTATAGCTTTTTTGCTTTGTGGTTACTATGAGCTTTATATAAATATGTTTGTAATCCTTTATTTTAAACTAATAATTTAACTTCAAATGCACATAAAATCCTTTGTTTTTACTCTGCCCCTACATACATTTTATGTTATTGATGTTACAATTTACATTTTTTACACTGTGTATTCATTAAAAATTATTATAGCTATTTTTAATACTTGTATTTTTTAATATTTATAATAAAATTATAAATGATTTGCCATCATTTTAATATTACAACATTCTAATTTTAGCTATGTTTACCTTTCCTGGCGAGTTTTATCCTTCCATGTTTTCCTGTTACTAGTTAATACCTTTGGAATACAAATTTGTTTTTTTTTATTTGTATTTCCATTTTGATAGTATTCTGAGAAAATTCACTTGGCTATATTTTGGATCCCCTGGAAACCTGCTTTATCACAGAGTGCTGTAGTGACCTTTTAGTGCCCTCATTTGCATTTGTGTTCACACCAAGTGAAGGCCAAATGATGTTTTTGTACTGTAGAAATGGAGGTTTGGCAGTAGTTTAAATGGAATTGTATTCCTCAACCTTTGTTTCCAAATATGTATTGCCTGCATTAGTCCTTTGAGATAAATTGTCCCAGACACTGACTTTCTTGGGGTCTCAGTGGCAGTACTCAAGGGCCTTTGAAAAAGTGCACTGGGAATGTCGAAGAGAACTCTGCCCTTCCTCCCTTTCATTCCCCATGTCCCTGCCTTGTCTTCAACAAAGCAGCTCTCCTTTTCTATTTTGTACATCAGCCTCCTTTGTAATAAACGTGGTGACCAATGGGTTCATTATCTCAAAACAAGTTTTTTAATCACTGGCCTAGACCACTACAGTTCTAGGTGAGGATTTGAAGTATTATGAGAAGGTCCCCTCGGTGGCTCAGTGGTTGAGCATCTGCCTTTGGCTCAGGTAGTGATCCCAGGGTCCTGGGATGGAGTCCCACATCGGGCTTCCTGTCTCTGCCTTTCTCTCTGTGTCTCTTATGAATAAATTTTTAAAATTAAAAAAATTAAATAAAATATAAGAATGTGTAATAAAAACAATTGGCTAAAATTGACTATAGGCTTATTTTCTGAAGCAAAATGAGAAAACTGGCTCAAACTCAGAACCATAGGTATAAGCAAGTTTCCATTTAAAGTAAAGCAAAAACACAGTTCGGTTATAGGACATGGACTATTGCAATGGAATACTTTTACTTCTCTCATGTTACAGAGAATGTTGTCAAAGGCTTCAGATTCAGAGGCAGAGCCATGACCAGAACCCAACTTCCTGATTCCTGTGCCAGCACTATTTCCATTAATCTATCTTCTTCACACCCTTTTGTCTCCAAACTGTCTTGCTGAGGGAGACTTAAAGTTTCTGGAGGAACAATATATTTTTTTTTTCAGGAGCATTTCAGGGCCTCCCTGACAAGAAACAAAGTGTTTTAGGGCACCTAGGTGGCTCAGTTGGTTAGGAGACCCGACTCTTGATTTTGGCTCAGGTCATGATCTCAGGGTTGTGTGGTAGAGCCCCACATTGGGCACCGTGCTCAGCGGGGAGTCTGCTTGAGACTCTGCCCCTCCTCCCACTCTTGCACTCTCTCAAATAAATAAATCTTTTTTAAAAAAGAAACAAAGTGTCTTTTAAGTCAGAGTAGACAGATTTGCAAATCTTTAAATATTAGTTTTCTTTTGTTTGGCCAGTTTATTCTTTAATACTCTTTCTTATTTTTGCTGAAGCAGATGCCTTGGGTATATGTAAGGCTTTTAAAATGTTTTATGCTCATCCATGAGACCTTTTGGAGTTAATATTCATATACCCCTTATGTGACAGGCGTGGCTACAAAAGAAATCACTATAATTTTGCTATGTGTGTGGCCTGACTTGCTTGCATAATGTTTCTGAAGCTCTAATCTGAAATACACTGATATCTGTATTTGGTATGTAAAGTCCTCTGTGCTTTGCTTCTTGTAGTATGTTCTCTTTCATCCACTTGTCTAGAAAAGTTACTATGGGTCCAGCTGATGTATATCAAGCTTTCTTATAAAACTCACATTTGGAGTTTTACTCTGACTGGGATATCTTTTCCTTCCATGTGCAAGATCAAGGATGGCTAAAAAAACTGTTGTTTATTTTTGTTTGTTCTTTCAACTTCACAATAACTCTAGAAATTCTTCCTTTAAATAGTCTTTCAAATTTAAGACTAGCTATTTCTGTATTGAAAATTCTTGGGACGCCTGGTTGGCTCAGTGGTTGAGCATCTGCCTTTGGCTCAGGGCGTGATCCCAGGGTTCCAGGATCAAGTCCCACATCAGGCTCCCTGCATGGAGCCTGCTTCTCTCGCTGCCTATGTCTCTGCCTCTCTTTCTTGTCTCTCATAAATAAATAAATAAATAAAATATTAAAGAAAAGAAAGAAAATTCTCATCATTTACTTTACTTCTAATTGCCTTGTTCTGTTTCTCCTTTTTCCCCTGTTTCCTTCAAAACATTTATTGACATTGCTTTGTGCCAAACAATATATGATTTTAACTATAGCTAAATATTGACTGGTTGGGTTGAGTAGCTCTAGACACCACCTTGCATCTGTGTTGCTGAATGAAGCTTTGGCTACTGAGTATAGAAGAAACAAAGCTGCTTATAAATGTTCTGCTAGGTTTTCTCTTTTCTGGCTTTTTCTTTCTAGAGTTACCCATTTGGGTTTATATCTATTTATTTTATCTTCCAATTCTTGCTGACTAGACTTCTGGTTTCAGACATCACTCATGCTTATTGATGTCACCTGAACTGAAATTACTGGTTTTGGTTCTCCTGTGTATGATTTGATACTCATATATTCTGGACTTCATTTAATTTTCAAAAATGCTGTTTCTCTGAATTGTCATAGTCAATTTACACCCTTTCCCTAACTTCTAGAAAGTTAGCAATTGCACCCACATAGAGGCAAATGTAGACATACTGGGTTCATGTCTCTCAGGTAGGTCACTGATGAAGATAAATGACTTGGTGCATTTTCTCTTGATGCAGAAAGTGGGTTACTGTGGTCCCATGGAGAATATCTTCTCATTTTACTGTGTTATAGTGGTGCTTCCAGACAGTGATCATGGGAGTCCTTTCTGAAGCTCTGGCATTCATTTTTTTTCTGAGCACAGTAAAGTGCAACATATGACAATCATGTTTGAAGTTTATTTTATTTTAACTTTAGTATAAATATATATGAAGAGTCACAAGAAATTAAATCTAAAGCTGCATTTCACTGCCCTGTGCTAACTGATAACGGTGAGGGATGTCTTCCAAAAAGATTTAAATGTAGAGGTACATACAGAGGGTCTTAAAAATACTTTAACATTGTATATATTCTTCTGAAATTTTTTTACCATTAAAATTACATCATAAAAAAAAATTACATCATAGCATCTCTCTGATTAATAGGTGTATGTTGTATTCTTGAATAGCTGCAAACTATTCTACAGTATGGATATACTATAATTCATTTAATTATTATCCTATTGATGGACGTTGGGATTGTTTCTAATTTTTCACCACTAAAAATACTGTTTTACAATATTACAGTTTTACAATATTACAATTTTATAATGAAGACTCATATCTTTTCATTCGGGTTCTTTTATTGCTGTAGGATAGATTTCTCAAAGTATAATTACTGATTAGAGGTGTATATGCATTCCTTATTGCAACAGATATTGCCACTTTACTTTGCAAAGAGTTTTAGCAATTCATGCTTCTGTCAGCAATATATCCATTTTGCTACATCCTTGTAAACGCTGCATGTTTCTACTTTTTTAAATATAGGTTAAACTAATGTTTTAAAAAGAGTGTCAGGGATCCCTGGGTGGCTCAGCAGCTTAGGGCCTGCTTTCAGCCCAGGGCGTGATCCTGGAGTCCCAGGATCGAGTCCCACATCAGGCTCCCTGCATGGAGCCTGCTTCTGCCTCTGCCTATGTCTCTGCCCCCCGCCCCCCCGTGTCTCTCATGAATAAATAAATAAAATCTTTAAATAAATAAATAAATAAATAAATAAATAAATAAATAAATAAATATCATGTTTTAATTTCTGTTTCCTTTGTTCACTGATAAGGTCAATGCCTTTATTGGTGGGGGAGGGTTGTTTGTTTAAGTTTTATGGTAATTTTGATTTCTTCTGAGACTATCCTGCTCATAGCCTTTGCTTATTCTTGAGTTGTTTGTTTTCTTCTTTTTAATTTGTAGTTTTTTACATTTTAGAACCACTGATCTTATATTGGTATTTTAAAATATAAACTTTCAGTTTTAGAATAGCTTTAGATTTACAGAACAATTGTGAAGATAGTACAGAAAGCTCCCATATTACCCTCATCCTTCCTGCCCCATTTCCCTTGTTATTAACATTTTGCATTAGTATGGTATATTTGTCACAATTAATGAACCCACACTGATACCTTGTTATTAACTCAAGCCCATGTTTTATTCAGATACGCTTAGTTATTTTTTCTAATGTTATTTTTCTATTCCAGAGTACCATCCAGGATACCATATTACATTTAATTGTCATGTCTCTTTAAGCTCCTCTGTGCTGTGTAAGTTTCTCAGACTTCCCTAGTTTTTGATGACCTTGACAGTTTTGAGGAGTACTGTTCAGGTATTTTGTAGAATGCCCCCCAGTTGGGATTTCTCTGTTTTTCACATGATTAGATGGAGTTAATGCGATTTGGGAAGAAGATAAGAGAGGTAAAGTACCATTTTTTTTCAAGTTTTTATTTAGATTCCAGTTAGTTAACAGAGTGCAATATTAGTTTTATGTAGTAGAGTTTAGTGATTCATCACTAACATCCAACAGCCAGGTCTCATCGCAAGTGCCCTCCTTAATCCCTGTCCCCTATTTCACCCATCCTCCCACCCACCTCCCCTATGGTAACATCAATTTGTTCTCTATAGCTAATAAAGTGCCATTTTCATTGCATCATTTCAAAGCTTTATTCCAGCAACATGACTGATTATTTTGTTTTGTTTTGCATCTATTTTATAGAATCTACCTATTTCCAGTTATTTAAGTCAGCACCTTTGCCCCTGTTCCCTTCCGTAGTTTCAGGTATATGTAATTTGGTTAGATTGTTTTGCTACATTCTCTATTCTATCCTAAGATCCCTGACCTCCTAAATAACGTTTTTAAAATGTGCATACATTGAGGTTCACTCTTTGCTATAAAAGGCTATGGGTTTTTTTTTTTTTAAGATTTTATTTTTTATTCATGAAAGACAGAGAGGCAGAGACTTAGGCAGAGGGAGAAGCAGACTCTCTCTCTCTCTTTTTGTATATTTTTTTTATTGGAGTTTGATTTGCCAGCATGTAACACCTAGTGCTCATCCTGTCAAGTGCCCCTCTTAGTGCAGGAGCTTGATGTGGGACTCAATCCTGGACCCCAGGATCACTACCTGAGTCAAAGGCAGATGCTCAACCACTGAGCCACCCAGGTGTCCCAAAAGGTTATGGGTTTTGACAAATTAATAGTGTCATATGTCCACCATTACAGTAATATATAGTTTTAATGCCCAAAAATACCCTTGGTGCTTAGTCAACCCTTATTAATCTTTTCTCTGTCCATAACCACTGATATTTTTACCATCTCACTAGTTTTTTAATTTGTACAATGTGACAGAATTGGAATATAATTGAATATTGAACACAGCCCTTTCAGACTGATTTCCTTCATTTAGCAATATCTAGTTAGGATTGATACATGTAGTTTTATAGTTATAGTCTTAGTTTTATAGATCATATCTTTTTAAAATCACTTAATATTTCATTATATGGATGCATCATAGTATATTTATCCATGCACTTATCGGAGAATTTCTTGGTGACTTCTGGTTTTTAGTGATTATGAATACAGCTGCTATAAACATTCAGGCTCAGGTTTTTATGTGAATATAAGTTTACATGTAGGCAAATACCTAGGAGTACAGTTATTGGATATGGTAAAACTAGATTTAGCTTTGTAAGAGGCTGCCAAAATGTTTTCCAAAGTGGCTGTTACCACTACTGAATGAGAATTAGTGTCACTTGGCATCCTTATCAGCAAGTGGTATTGTCAATGTTTTGAATTTTTTTAAAGATTTTATTTATTTATTCATGAGACACACACACACACAAACAGAGAGAGAGAGAGAGAGAGAGAGAGAGGCAGAGACACAGGCAGAGGGAGAAGCAGGCTCCATGCAGGGAGCCCAACACGGGACTTGATCCTGGGTCTCCAGGATCACACCCTAGACTGAAGGCGGTGCTAAACTGCTGAGCCACTGGGGTTGCCCCATTTTGAATTTTGTAAATGTTGACAGCAGCTTTATTCATAACTGCCTAAATGTGGAAGCACTGGGATATCCTTCAATAGATACAGAGACACATAAAATGGGGTACATTTGGGCAATGGAATGTTATTCAGCAAGAAAAAGAAATGAGCCATCAAATTATGAAGAAACATAGTGAGGAACCTTAAATGCAATTTTACTAACTGAAAGAAGCTATCTAAAAACGTTATGCATCATATGATTCCAATTATTTTGTCTGGAGAAGACAAAAGTATGGACTGGTTGAGAAAATCAGTGGGTTGCCAAGGGTTAGGGTGAAAAAAGAAAGATCCCAGGTGTTTGTCATCCCAAGATTCCCTTGCTGGCTCTCCTCTGAGATCCCATGAGATCTGGCTTCCTTTGGGAAGAATGAATAGTTGTAGCAACCATGCCTTGGCCTGATTCCATCATTTTCAAGCCGCCCTTCACACTCAGATCAAATTTTTTGGATTTTAACCATTCTGATAGATATGCAGAGGCATTTTATTTTTGTGTTAATTTGCAATTCCCTAATGACAAAGGATGTGGAGTATATTTTATGCATTTATTTGCCATCTTTGGTGAGGTGTCTTTTCAAAATTGCTCATTTTTTACCTTGTTTGATTGCACTAACTAGGACTTCTAGTCCACTGATGACTAGGGGTAGTGAAACGGGGCATTCTCATCTTATTCTGGATTTAAGGGAGAAAAAAAAATCCATTTTCTTTCCAGTATGTATGACGTTAGTTGTAGGTATTTTGTAGATGTTATTTATCAGTTTGAGGAATTTCTCTTCTATCTCTAGTTTTTTTTGCTTGTCATGGATTTTGCAAATATCCCTGTTCTATAATTTGACTTTACATTCATTCTATCTCTTTCCATATACATTTTATACTTGTTTCTCAATGTTTTCATATATGAAGTCTCAGATAAACCTTGAACTTTTTTGTATCAGTTACATCTTCCACTTTTCCTTTATTTTTTTCTTTAATGTATAAGACTCCCACGGGTTCAAGCTTATAGACTTAGGATTTTTCTGGGCTCAATTTCTAGTGATTACCATTTCCTAGTTTTTTAACCTTGGAAAAGTTCTGTTACCTCTCTGAGCCTCAATTTCCTTCTCCAAAAAAGTTTGTGTATTATTCCTTCCTCATATTTGTAAGTACTGAACAAGTGGATGCTACTATCTTTTTCTTTTATGGAGAATGTTACTGTATTTTTTCTGTATTTTTCAGAATGAAAAAATTCTGGAAAGCATTAGCATCACACTCTCCAGCTGTGTGACATATCTGGGGAACAAAAGTGACCAGAATATAGTTAAGTTTATACAACTGTTCTCCTTTGTGAGCAGAGAAATATTTTGGTTGTATTTTTGGTTCAACCATGTTATATCGCTGTTATAAATAAATAATCTCTTTTTAATGATTAGCCTTGACCTGAATAATAGAAGTGATGTTAAATTTTTGTTGCAAGGAAACTTGATGGAGACAAACTCACACACATGAATAAAATGTTGTGGTTATAACTTGGAAAGTTGAGTGCTTAAATGCTTTATAGCAATTATAAGTCAACACAAGGAATGTTATTAAGTTACTAACATGTAAAATTCTTAGTATACTATTATTTCTTTATGGCATTCAGATGGGGTTTGTACATCCTACACACACAGTTGACAGGGGTCAGAAGTTGATGACTTCTGTCCTTTGTCACAGTAGTTATTTTGTATTTCTCAGATTTACATCACATATTAGGAACGACTTGGCTAGAAATAGCTAAAGTTCTGCTGGGAAGAGGATTTAACTGGGAATGTGCTTTTGGAATTTCTGAATTTGAAGAAGTATGATTGTTGAAAGCATACCAAGTGTTTGAAAAGTAATATTTGCTGACCATATAAAACCAGGATTCGTCGTGGGCTAGAAATTGAGCCATTGGTGTGATAGGAGCCCTTTGTTTCTTTTGCTTTAAATCCTTATCCTTTTTTGATTTCTCCAGATATAAAATAGTAATCATATTTTCCATTATTTAGCTCACAAAATGTTAAAACAGAATGGGATAATGTGGGCCTAAAATTCTTCATTTGTTTTCTATTACTTATAGGCCAAAATCCAAATTCCTTAGCAATATCATAGTGGTTGAAAACATAGGCTTTGGAATTAGATAGAGGTTGTGAGCCCAGTTTCTGACTGCCCCATATGGTCGTGTTCTTGGGCAGTTTACTTGAACAGTCTAAGCTTTAGTTTCCTCATCTATGAAATGCAGATAATAATAGTCCTTTCCTCATAAAGGATGGAATGAGAGTTAAACTGGATAATGTATGTACAGTAGAAACACAGGGTGTAGTGCATTTTATGTGTTCTGTACTGGTAGCTGCTGGTATCCACATCCCTGTGGCATATAAGGCTTTGGTGGCTGGTCTTTTTAACTTCATCTGGCATCATTAACCATCTAAATTCACTCCATTTATCCTTAATACGCTCCTCTATTACAACATACCTTCCTAACTTTTCTCCCTTGTGTCTTTTTAATGTCAGAAATGTTAGACTATTCATAGGTGGCTCCTCTTTAGTTAACACATAGTGGGATTGTAGCTAGTTGACTCAAGAAAATTGTGTAGAATTAAACTAATATTGAGATAATCAGGGCCATGCACAGAGCAGGCTTGGGAAGGAAGTCCAGAGACAAAGGAGTGCAGCCTCCGAGGCCCGTCTCCTCTGCCTTGTCAGCCATGCTTGCCTGGCCGTAGCTGCCCAAGGAAACTTGTATCTGCCTGGGATCACCCTTGGCAGACTTGCCTGGAGAAAGGACCTCTATCTGGCTTGGTGGCTGTCCTGACAAAAAATCCCGATGATGAGATGAACTTCATGAACTGGGAGTGCGGCCATTCCAGGCAAAAAAAGGGACTCTGTGGGAAGGAAGCTTGTTTAAACTACAGATGCCTTTCAGAGACCCCTATCCATTCTCACCCCCAAAATGCAAATCTGAACCATGGCTGTTTTACCTACACAGGTACCCTTTGGGCACAGTGTGCCTGTCCATTCTCGAGGAGTACAAGGACTGGAGGCCAGCCCTCTTGATTAAGCAGATTTTGTTAGGAATACAGAAACTTCTAAATGAATCAGATACCCAGGACTCAGCCCAAGCAGAGGCCCATGTGATTTACTGCCAAAACAGAATGGATTAGGAGAAGAGAGTTCAAGCACAAGCCAAGAAATTTGCACCTTTCTAAGCAGTGACCGTGTGGCACTGTTGGAAGGAAAGGATTGGCTTAACAAGAACTTATTTACAAAATTTTTTGCAAATCTAATGTTGCTCTGTCCAATTACTAGTCACCCAGGGAAGGTTGAGTGGATGCCCTTTCCCATCTCCATGACTGGTACACAGTCCTCGTTGAGTGGCCTGGTTTTTCATACAGGGTCTCTTCCTTGAGTAGTTTGTATTTTTGATTGTTATGGAAAAATCACTTTTATTTTAATATTGATATCAGTATTTCAACTGCTGTAAAATTATAAACTTTTATGCTTTGATGATCTCTGAGATGCTCGTTTCCTTTGCTCGCAGAAACAGGCATACTTTACACCAGTTAGAGAGAGCTATACTCAGCCTCCAGCCATCCTCCCTCCCTCCTCATGCCTCATTCTCCCTAGAACCTGGGTTGTCTTGCTTATGAGCCTCAGATCCAAAGTCCAACTGGCGTCTTCTTGCTGTATGGCTTTCTTTGTGTTTATGTAGCATTTTGTCTGTATTGCTGTTTAGAGTAAATAAACTTTATATAAAAAGATAAACTAATATTGGGATAATCATTAATATATAATAATTGATCAGATAAGTATATATTCAGTACATTAATAATAAGGTGAATGAAAGTCCCTGTGCATATTAGACATCTTGAACCAGTGGTCATTAGGCCTAAGTATAGGCCTATTTTGTTTGGTCTCTTGATGTTAAAATAAACCAGAAGAATTTATAATAAAAGTTTGAATTTCTGGCTTCACTTGAAAAGGTTGGAGATCTAGCAGCTGAACCTCCCTTGGTGCATAGAAATGGTTGGGGTCTTCAATTAAACTCACTCTCCACTCAAATAACATAGAAACATCACAATAGCATTTATGTGGCCATCAGTATAAAATTCATCTTTTTCTCCAGAAAAGGTGATTTGATTAATGTGAATTAGGAAGAGTACTGCTCTTTATCCATTCCTAGGTAAGTAGAGTATAACTGATCTACCTGAAGAAGCAATAGCAGCCACCTACCCACCTCCCAGAGGGCCTAAATAAATGTTCTTAAAAATGTTTGATCTTGGCAATGCTTGTTTTCCTATAGCTATGTATAGTTGGCTGATTTTGGTATCGTTGATTTGTTCTGTGCCTTCCTGAGAAGCTCTACAGTTTGTGAAGGTGAATTCGACTTATTAATGGAGGTGATGGATTATATTAGGCCATGACCCCAGGTGCATGTGGTTTTGGCCTCATTGCAACAGGGGGCTGTGTGTACTACTGTATACTCACGTTAGAAGGCTGTGTAGGAGACTATTTGACATGGACATCAGGTCAGTTTATAAGAGGGTTTTTTTTGGTGGTGGTGGGGTGTACATCCAAACTTTAAACCCACTTGGATAATTAAATATTTGTTGCCTTTGTGACTATAGGTACATCCCATAGATTCCCATGCTTAGAATACTCATGAAGAACAAAGGGAAATGATTTAGCAATAATCTAGTTAATTTGGTCAATGTAAACATCCCAATTGGCTATATCATATTATGTTTTGAAACCTGAATTGTGCACTTTTTATTGTTTACACTGACTAAATTGAGCATAAAATTGCCAGATCAGTTTACTCCATGTTTTACAGATACAGCATAAAAGCCAGATTAAACAAAGAGATAGTATTTTTCTCTGAGCCGAGTGTGGGAATTTGAGTTTCTTATCAGATTTTGAAAACTGTGAATGTTAAATAATACTAGGATGGCACTTCCTGTTTTTACTTGTCATTGAATTTATCTTCTTCTTCTGAAGCCCAGAGTGAGCTTTCAACTGCATATCCTTTAATGCACTGATGTGGGAAGCAATGTGGTAGAGTTGCAGCCAGGAAAAGATTAAAAATTTACTCAAGAAAATTTTGTATTATTCAGTTCAAGTACAGGAACAAACATGACTTGTCTGAGATTTGGCAACGTCTCATTCCTCTTTCAAAATGAACCACATCGAAAACACCTTCATGAGGCACGTACTAATTGGCTCGTGCTGCTTGCTAGTCACTGTGTTATTACCTACTCCAATCCAATCAGACATCCGAAAGGAGATCTATTTCCAAGAGACAGTGTCATTCAGCTGGATTAAGTACAGACCTTGAAGTTTGACACTTTGGTGCACTGACGTACGTGTCAGACTCTTGGGAGCATCAGTCAACGTTAGAGTGGCTGAGTTTCCATAAATGACATAATGTGATTCTCTTCTATGTCCAAATAAAGATATTATGATGACTGAAAGGTAGATTAATGTAAATGAAAATAATACAATTCAGTACATACCATAGGAAATGATTGACTGTTAGATGGTCAATATGTATAAGAGAATAACAGGGTGACTTCATTTTCATCCTTGTACTCCTAGGATAGGTAGAGTGCCTAGCCCCAGCTGCTTGCTCGGTGCGTTACTACTGGTAACCACTTACTCGAACAAGGTTAAGTCACCTCAACTCTGCAGACCTCAGACTTTTTTGTCTGCAAGTGATTTGGACTAGCTACTAAAAAACATTTTATTACAGGTCACAATTTGACTCTACGATTTTATGTTGGAAAACGTGGCAGATATGTATAACAAAGTGTTTGTGGGCCTTGGTTTAGATACTGTAGGAAAACAAAAAGATTTTGAGTTTGACTTACTGAAATCTTATTTTTAAATTTTTGCTTATTGGAGAATTTAAACTTGTATTTCTGAAAGTATTAGGAAAATATTAGGTGATCAGACATATCAGGGGCTGTTTATTTATATACATACACTTGATAAGATGGCCTTTGAGGATTAGAGTGAGAAAATGAACCATCACTTAAATAATATACTTCTATAAAATATAATAATGAAGTTAAAACAAAACATAAATTGGTATTTTAATGGCCAGCAAACATCAACTGTGACTTAGCATATGACTGTTGTCCCAAGTGAAAATTTATCTTTTTTAGTGGAAATTGTGATGTTTGAAAATTACCATCAAGAATTTTGGTATAGGGACGCCTGGGTGGCTCAGTCGGGCTGAGGGTCTGCCTTCAGCTCAGGTTGTGATCTGAGGTCCTGGGATCCAGCCCAGTGTTGGGCTCCCTGCTCAGCAAGGAGTCTGTTTCTCCCTCTGCCTCTGCTCCCTGCTTATCCTCTTGCTCTCGCTCTTTCTATCTCAAATAAATAAATAAAATCTTAAAAAAAAAAGAATTTTAGTGTATTAATAGTTCCAGGTAGAAAGAGGCTTCTGTACATATAGAATTGACTTCCTCTTAATTCCAGGTGACTCTCTTATTATGACATGACTACCAATTCCTTTCTCATAAAGATGTGAGGGACTGGCCAGGAAGGAGTGTGAGACCTTCCCTTTCTTTCAGTCCTTTTAAGGTACTGAAAGCCTTGTTGCTCCTCCGCCTAGGCCTGACTTGTCTTGAGGAGCTCAGAGCTGCAGGGCTTGTTTAGCTGCTGTTCTTTACGTGTGCTGACCAAGGTCTATATCCCAATTACTTATGTATCAGAGCTTTGAAGTTGAGAAAGTACCTTTGAAAAATTCAGAGGTGTCTGCTCCTGGAGGGATATACATTTGAAATGTTTTCCTATCACTCCTTCTTCTTCTTCATTTTATTCTCTTTTGCTTCTTCCTTTGCCCTGTCATTCATTTATTCATTCAGAAACACATACCAGACATTTTCTATATACCAAACATTGTATTGGATCATGAGGACAGAGAATTAAAGACACGCTGCTTACTGTCTAAGAGCTTACTGCCCAGCATAATTTCTTGGGTGCAATTTCTTTGCAAGATTGATCCTTTGCTACTTTTATAGCCTCTGGGAATGTACTTACACTTTGAATGCTTAGTTTTTGAGTCTTAGCTTTAAATAATTCATTCCTATATTCTGTTAGGTATCTGTAAAAGTCAACCAGCTGAAGCTGTTTTTAAGGCATCAGTTAGTAGATATGAACCCTTAATATTAGTTTTCTTTCATTTTGCAAGTGTTTCTTTCAGCCAGAAATTCAAAACTAGGATTTTTGCAGTTTTAAGCTTTCTGATAACCAGGTTCTAATCTTTTTTGATTACTGCATATGGGGGTGAATGTGGAAAGGAAAGTTTTTGTTTAGGTTACAAAGTCTGACTCCTCCCTCAACTAAACTTTACGGAAATCCTCTGATGAGGCTATAAACTTACTGCTTCTATTTTCTTTTCTTTCCCTTGAAAGTTATGGCTATGGGAGACAAAAGACTCATCTCCATTTGAAACCTCTTGGGTAGTTAGTAGAGAAATTATTGCAAGCTTTCAGAGTTGAAGATAGAGAAGCTACAAATGGCTATTATTGTAGCTAAGCCAAAAAGAGGGAAATACTGGAAAACAACATTATAAGGAGCCAAGTAGTTGGTTTGTTTGAGACAAAGAATTTTAGTTAAATGGATCCTATTGAAATTTGACTTTGATAGTACTTTTCAAAACAATGAAAGTGAATGTTTTAATTCTTTATTGCTGTATAGCTTTCCTCTTCCCCCAAACTTGGTAGATTAAAACAACAATTATGTTATTATATCTCCTCATTCTCTGGGCTGATGGGATTTGGCTGAGTCTCTTTTGCTTCACATGAAGTCTCTTGCAGATGCAGCCATCTTGGAACTCACCTGGGCCAGAGCATTCAAGAGGGCATACTTTAGTAGTAGACAGCTGACTCTGGCCATCAGCAGGCAGCTCAGCAAGGAATGTCTGCTGGAGGTCTTGATTCTCCTCAAGACCTCCTATGCTTCTCCTTATGGCTTTAGGATTATAGCATGGCTCTTGGATTTCAAGAGGCAGAAAGTGAAAGCTGCCATTCCCCTTAAAGACTAGCTTGAAAGTTGCACAGCTTCACTTCTCTTACATTCTATTGGTCAGAGTAGTCACAGGCCCAACTTATATTTAAGAGGGTAAGGAAACAAGATTTTACTTCTCAGTGGAGGCAATAACAAAGATTTGGTAGTTATCTTTACTATAGTAAATCTGTTTATAGCTAATCAATATAAAAGCTAATGATTGGAAAAAAGAAAAGGGCATAAAAAGCCTAGGAAGTTTAGCATTAGGTGTCTCTTGAATGCATATTTTATAAAGAGGGAAATTAGCTGCATGATGATCACATCAATGGGCTCAGGGAAAGGTTACCTTAAACCACTAGTTCTCAAACTTAAGTATTCATCAGAATTACTAGGAGAGCATGTTAAAACACAGATTGCTGGGCTGCATCCCAGAAGTTCTGATTAAACAGGTCCAGGGCAGGGCCTTGGAATGAGCATTTCTAAGAAACTCCCAGATGATGCTAATGCTAATGATCTTGAGAACCACACTTTGAAAACCACTCCCTTAGACTGTGTAAGGCCAGAAAGAGTGAGAAGTAAAAAGGAAGAAAATATATTGTTTCTCTTCCAGTGGTGTTTTTTGAAAACCTAGTGTCAGTAGTATAAATTTAAGTTTCAGGCCACCATGAATATGTTAACATAGGGCCTTAATATTTGTCAGAGTAATTAATCCTAGTGCTGCAACATCAACCCCTGAAACCCCATTAGCTTAACATAACAAAAGTTTATTCTCACTTATATAAAGTCCAGTATGAGTCAGTAGCATTCCTCTGAACGTGCTATAGCATCTGAAACATGTGGTCCTCATTGTTGCTGAGGAAAGGGAAGAGAGAAGAGAGAAATAAACAAGGCACAGAAGCTTTTGAAGGTAACACAGGTTACCTCCTGTCAGAATCCATTGGTCCAAACCAGTTGCATGACCTCAACCTAAGTGCAAAGGAAGCTGGGAAATGTAGGGGGGCACATAGTTAGTAAGCCCTAACTATCTCTGCTTTAGCACCCAACTAACTTTAGTGTCCCATATTCTTTAATCAAGCAGAGCTGAAAGTAGAAAGAATCCCATGAGTTTTGAAACCCATATGTAGACCTCTGCTTATAATTATTCAAATATTATTACCTTAAACATATTTATTTTCTTCTATGAGTAATTTTTTGTTTTAGTCCTAATTTTCTGGGTGGCATTAAACAGAGTGCCTGATGATATCTATCCCAAAAGAAAAATTTGTTGTGAAAACTTTTCCCCCTGTAACAAATAATTTGGTAAATCCTTGTTATCAAGCCATTTTAATTGTTCTGTTAAGGACTGATTAAATAAGACAGCATCTCTTTTTCTTTGCTGATTTTGCCAAGCACAGAATTCTTTCAGTAATTGTTAAAGTGATTATTTATTCTGCTGGAGACTAGACAACTGGTGTCCATTGGCAATAGGGTAGTATCAGGACTTTGAAGATCTTCTTGTGGCATTTTTGAAAATAAAGGAATGAAATTTTTTTTTATCCCATCCATAAGCTCCACTGTTAGTTAAGTATTAGACCACATGGTAGAGAATATTGTCAGTGAGAAACAAAGCACAATTTAGGTTTAATTTATCCATCAGATTCCCTCGTATTGCTGTTGTTGTCTGGATTTTTAAAATTTATTTTATTTTATTTTATTTTTTTTTGGTGCCTCCACAAAAACTGATACTGGTGCACATAGAGACTCTTTGGTCATGGGAAAGTAGTTCCTATTTTCCTCTGCTGATGGGAAGACCTTATTTGGCAGATAAAACCTTTGTAACCTGCTATACATCCAGTCTCAGTAGCTTTGAGGCAAATTTCCACTTCAGTTTTGTTTTTTAAATTCTACAGGCTTAATTAATGTCTCAGATATGTTGAAACAATATGATGATGAGGTGGTTCTTTGTAGAAACATGCTCGACTGGTAGCAGTCTCCTGTTTTAGTTTGGTAAACTAAAATTCTATATGTCATGATTATTAGAAAGCATGAGTTATATACTTTGATGCCTTCGTTATATGGTCGTCTCAGTTTATACTTAGAATCTTTATAGGAATACACACGCACACACACACACACAATTGTTTAGTAGCTACTAGACCAGTAGTTTCCTCAAATTAACAAGTGACAGATCAGCATTACTCTTCCCACTGAACAGATGAAGAAACTGAGATAATTTTGTGACTAGTCCAAAGCATCCTAGTGAGTCAGGGTCAGAGTTAAGATTAAACTTTAGTTTAACTGCTCAGGCCAAAGCAACTTGTGTAACTCTGAAGTTAAATTTCTGGAGGCAGAGACACTCTCTTAATATTTGCTAGCACAATAGCATGGTGTGCAGTTACAAAAATTGGAGACAGTTTAAATTATCTGATCCATTTCAGAAGTGTAGCCATAGTCCCCTACCTAGGATGGGTGAAGAGGGGCTTGGGTCTACACAGAAGGCTACATAGTGTATTGGAAAGGGCAAGACACCACAGTTGGAAGAAGCAGGTTCCATTGAGAGCTGCAGGACTTTGGTCATGTCACTTAAGGAAGCTAAGAGTCTTCACTTGTAAAATGTGAGGTATCAGCATAGATGTTTCCTAAGTTCTAAATTTCTAGTGCAAAATTTTGAAACTGTTGTCTTCATGTTAGGAAAGATTCTCCTTAGGTGAGTTTTAATCTAACCAAAAGTTGCTTTCTTTTAAAGATTTATTTTTAAATGCAGTTGCTATGAGAGACAGTTTTTTGGTTCTAACTTGGCATCTGGAATCTTCTGTCTGTCATCAGAGCTGCTGAAGAGCACAGAGGGAACTGCCGAAGGAAGCTTGGCTATGAGGAGGCTGAGTGTGCAAAGCAGGCACAAACTTGTAAGGCCAGCCTCTCTTCTCTCCACAACCCTGCTTCCCATTCTTCCCAGAGCTGAAGGCTGAACCCTAAACCATCTCCTCCTACCCACCACCTTACTGATGGATAGAAGAAATTGTTATGTGGGGTGGGTGTTTGCTAGGCTATTTTGGTAGCAGCCCTTGTATATACCCTCAGCCCCACGGACTTGGTCAACTCACCATGGAATGAATCTTGGGGAGTTTGCTTTTTCAGCTCTTTTGTCTCCTCCCATCCTTTTGCCAAGTAGCAATGTGGCATCAGCCTCAATAAAATACAGTGGTGCCGGGGCAGCCCAGGTGGCTCAGCGGTTTGGTGCTGCCTTCGGCCAGGCTGTGATCCCCAAGACCCGGGATCGAGTCCCGCGCCAGGCTCCCTGCATGGAGCCTGCTTCTCCGTCTGCCTGTGTCTCTGCCTCTCTCTCTCTGTGTCTTGAATGAATGAATGAATGAATGAATGAATGAATGAATAAATTAATTAA
This sequence comes from Canis lupus baileyi, assembly GCF_048164855.1. Lineage (NCBI taxonomy): Eukaryota > Metazoa > Chordata > Mammalia > Carnivora > Canidae > Canis > Canis lupus. The sequence goes on along the minus strand of NC_132839.1, from coordinate 14,578,415 downwards.
TTAATTAATTAATCTTTAAAAAAATACAGTGGTGCCTCCCTATTTCTCCACCTGCCCATGTTGTAGAGAGCTTGGTAAGATCATCAAGGGCAGAGTCTGGCGGGTCAGAGTCCCTTTGAAGAGTTTTCTCAGCAGAGTTCAGGCTTATTTCTGAATATCACTGACCCAGAGGCCAGTTTCACATCCTGCAAAAAAGCTCTGGAAGAATGTGTCAGCAGAACTGGCACTGCATGTCTAGACAAAGAATTGATATTAGCATCATCAGCCAGCATCCAATCTGTTAACTCTTGTGTAAGCATTTGTTGTCTGTGCCTCAGGCATTTTTTGGCTTAAAATGAAAACTCCAGGTCTAAGATTTAGACTTAGGTCTTTCAGGAGATTCTTTCAAGGTAAGGAATCACAAGGTAATTTCTTTCAAGATCAGCTATTTTATTGATTAATTTGAAAGTCTCTTCAACTTTTACAAAGTTTTTCGGTAAAATGGCATCGGCATCATCACCATCTTCATTTTATTATATATTCATTATTTCAAGACACGTTTATTAAACACCCACAGGGAACCTACACAGGGCATGCTGCTAGGCTGTGCTGATACACTGATGAATAGAACAGCTAAGGTCCCTGCCCCTCTGGAGTTTATAGCTTAATGGGGGAGACTGACCACAAACAAGAGTAACAGGATATTTCTGTCTCAGTTTCGGCTGAGGCACCAAAGAACAAAAGCACTAGGTGTCAAGTTCCTTGGCTTTTTAAATTGAAGTGCTAGACTACCTCTGCAGTATTTGCAAAAAGGGTACCTCAGAACTGGTTTTGCCTGCCTGAATCCATCATCCACCTTCAGGGCGTTGAAGAGAAGGCTTGGTGTGCTTGGAGGTTTCAGTGCTGGTAGGTTTTCTTTGAGGAGAGTTGTCACTGTGCTGTGGGGTTCTCCTCACTGCAGGGAGGGGCTGTGTGTCCCCCTCACTCAAACCTAGTTGGGAGGAGGCTTCTCAGGAACCCTCAGAGAGAGCACTCTTTTGTGTTTCCCAGACTTTGGGGACTTAGGGACTGACATCTGAGACATTTCAAGGCACAAGCCAGAGAGGTGGGGGAAGGAATGGGATATGGTAGGGCAGCAGAGAGGAGGTGGCTGCATTGGGACTGGCCAGCACTTTTACAGTTGACTAAGAATTGACTCAGAAAAGAGCAGACTGGGTTATACTGAATGTAACCTGACAAGGAAGACCATAGGGATGAGGTGACTCTGGAAAAAAGATGGGCTTCTGGAATGGAGCAGTTGAATGAGAATGGGGGAAATTCTTAAGGGAACAACTAGAAAGAGCCTTGCCTAGCAGTTCAGCTGTGGGCAAGACATCTGCCATGACATGACAGGAAGCTCTGAAAACCCCAGAAAGAGCAGGCTTGGGAAGCTTGGGTGTCTGCCAAATGCAGAGGCACCAACTCCAGATTACAGCCATATTTGATGAGTTAGATCTATCATCCCCTCTTCCCTTCCACCCCCTGCCCCAACCTTGAAGGGCTCAAGATGGGAAGAGGTGAAGTAAGAAAGCTGACAAGGCTGCTTCCCTTGACAAGCTTCCAAGCCTAAAGCAGATCTGAGCTGGCAGCGGAAAGACACTGTGGATTAGTTTAAGTCTGGAGTCTTGATATTAAAATCACCCAACGAAAGGGACGATAACTGGGAAGTGATTCGGATTGTTTTGGGACTGATGGGGTATTTTCATTTAGTGACAGGGAAAAACTTGAAGTGGAGCAGATTTAAAGGAGCACAAGTGGGAGCGACTAAGTCGCTTTCTGTTCACCCCATACTGCTTCAGGTTCCTTTAACCTGGTTATGCTAGTAAATGAATAAAATATAGAATTATGACACTGTATTCTTAAAGGATAGTGGGGAGGGGTGGTAGTTGTAGAGAGCCTATGCAGATAGCTTACCAAGAGGGACGCCGAGGGCGGGGGTGGGGGTGGGGGGGGAGGGGGGAGCTCAGCGGTTGAGCTCCTGCCTTTGGCCCAGGGCGTGATCCTGGGATCCCAGGATCGAGTCCCATGTCAGGCTCCCTGCATGGAACCTGCTTCTCCCTCTGTCTATGTCTCTGCCTCTCTCTGTATCTCTCATGAATGAATGAATAAATGAATAAATGAATAAATAAATAAATAAAATCTTTTTTAAAAAAGGCTTAACAAGGGACATTTCAGGAAACAAGAATTAATGAATGAGAAAGAGTCAGGTGTGCTGTGTTTGGTGGGAGTTGGGGGAAGGAGGTGCCTGCAGAGCCCAGGTAGAGGGAACAGCCTGGTAAGGTTTATGAGGAATCCTGTGGTCAGCATCCAGGAAATGTTAAGGTGGCTTCAGCCAAAGGTATTGTCACTCTTTGTGCAGGGCACTGCATTAAATCCAGGTCTACACTCAGGATAAATGCTTCCTTCAGTGAGGTTTAAGACTTAATTGATCAACATTGGGAAAAAAACAAACCGGCTTTGATAAAAGCTAAGACCTGAAGAAACTCTGCCCTCGAGCTTTTGATGGTCCCAGATAACATTCTCCTTTTCTGAGAATTTCCATGACAAGCAGCCTCTTTTCCTGTGCTGGTGACCTTTTATGGAGTGTAGGGACAGCTGGGTAAAGAAACACAGAGCTCCTCTGACAGTCCTGGGAGGGAGGGAAAGCCTGTTAATTTGTTCTAGGGCTTTGTTTATGTGTAAGGCACATAACAGACTACTTGCTGTAAGCGTGCCACCTAAAATAATAGAAGTAAGATGTCAATAAGACTCAGGATAAATGCTTCCTTCAGTGAGGTTTAAGACTTAATTGATCAACATTGGGAAAAAAACAAACCGGCTTTGATAAAAGCTAAGACCTGAAGAAACTCTGCCCTCGAGCTTTTGATGGTCCCAGATAACATTCTCCTTTTCTGAGAATTTCCATGACAAGCAGCCTCTTTTCCTGTGCTGGTGACCTTTTATGGAGTGTAGGGACAGCTGGGTAAAGAAACACAGAGCTCCTCTGACAGTCCTGGGAGGGAGGGAAAGCCTGTTAATTTGTTCTAGGGCTTTGTTTATGTGTAAGGCACATAACAGACTACTTGCTGTAAGCGTGCCACCTAAAATAATAGAAGTAAGATGTCAATAAGTCTGTCAGTAGGGGCAGATATGCCTCCTCAGTTGGACACAATTGGAAATGTGGTTCACCTTTGATGGCATAAGTGTGTTCACTAAGGAGATAGAAAGAGCAGAAAGATGAACTGGCAGTCTAGGGAAGGCCTGGGGAGACTCTGTGGGAATGTGGACTCAACCATTTAAAGCTTAGATCCCAGGCAGCCAGCGACCCAGGGAGAGTGAGTGCCTGGGTTGGTGGCACTTTCCCAGTTTGGCTGGCCTTCCAGCTGGCACTGGGTCTCCACCAGGAGCTGGAGTATTTCGGGGCAGGGAGTGATGCACCCAGGCTCGTGGGGACTCCCGGAAATGAAGACTCACAGCCCCAACTTTCAAGGAACTGTCAGGTTGGGAGACAGAATCTACATTGCCAACACATCTGGTAGTCACAAGTACAGAGCCAACCCAAGGAGGTGGAGAGAGAGGTAAAATATGCTTCCTGTGAATACCGGAAAAGGATAGTGCCATCTAAATTACCAGAGTTTTCCCTGTCTCTAGCTTTTAATTATATCTATTCACCATCCAGATAACGCACACTCACCAGAGAAACTGGCAAAGTGCAGTGTCAGAAATCAGCTGTTTTCATTATTAAAGACTATCTTGTTAATAGAGAAGGCACTTCTGAATTTGGGAGTAAAGAGTTTGTGCTGTCTTTCCGCTTTCCCATTGGTAGGGTGAAATTGCCCCGTTAGAACCTGTGCCCTTTAGGCAGGAGCCAGTCCCCAAACAGGCTGTCAGGTACACAGTAAGTTCTCAATGAATGTATTTAAAAATCAAAGTTCTGTGATTTAGAGATCTAAGAATTTCAGTTTTTAAAAAATTTGAATTAGAGTGCTTTGTACCTAATTTGTCTTGCTAGGATTATATATGACTATTAGACCTTAAAACATGTTTTTTGATACTCCTTAATTTACAAAAACTGTGTTTCAGAAATCAGTTTTCAAGTTGATATCGTGGTCCTTAGTTATATTTTTTCCATGGCAACACATTATAATAGCAAAACATGAACATTTGAGTCAGGCAAATGTATTTAAACATCAGCCTTACAATTCTTAGATCTGGAGTCTGGGGCCAGGCCCTAGATTCCCATTTTGCAGGCTTACTCTGACCCTCCGATAGGGTTCCTTGTATCTGACTCTTGATCATCTTGCTTATAAACAATTTGACCTTACTGAGGCTCTTTTTCCTCCTTCAGAAATTTGTGTAAGAATTCCTACCTTACAGATTTTAAGGGTACAATTAGATTATTTTTTTTTCAATTAGATTATTATATAAACATAATTAGGGCAGCCCGGATGGCTCAGTGGTTTAGTGCTGCCTTCAGCCCAGGGTGTGATCCTGGAGACCCGGGATGAGTCCCACATCGGGCTCCCTGCATGGAGCCTGCTTCTCCCTCTGCCTGTGTCTCTGCCTCTCTCTCTGTGTGTGTGTCTCTCGTGGATAAATAAATAAAATCTTTATTAAAAAAATAAAATAAAATAAACATAATTGTATGACATGCAGTAAACAATAAATTTTCATCATTAATACTGATCTTGACTAGAGTTTCAGGCTAATCTGAAAATGTCGGCTAAAGCCACCACACAACTGAAATGCATTACTAATTATATTATTAGTGCTAATAGTACTTCAGGTACATGGTGTCTTATCTGAAAACTTTGGTCCAGATATTTCTAGGTTTAAGAACTTTTTTGGATTTTAGAAATCTATACATAAACCATATATTGCATTATACCTGGAATATTTGAGTCAGGGCCGTGCTATTGAATATATTACTATTTTCCCAGCAAAACCTGTTGAATCAAGATGTATGATGAATAAAGACCATACATAGCCTCATGTTAATCAGGTCAGTTTTTTAAAAATAAATTTCTAATTTTTGGAACAGTTTTAGATTTATAGAAAGATCTCAAAGATAGTACAGAGGTCCCTTATGTCCTGTAGCCAGTTTTCCGTATTGTTATCATTTTACCTTACTCCAGCACACTTGTCAATTCATAATAATGTATCATCATCATTATTATTAACACTATTATTGTGCATTATTATTAACTGAGGTTCATACTTGATTCAAATTTTCTTAATTTTTACCTAATGTCCTTTCTCTGTTCCTGGATTCCATCTAGGCCATTCCATTCTGTTTAGCCATTATGTCTTCCTTAGCTCTTGCTGGCTGCAGTAGTTTCTCAGGCTTTTCTTGTTTTTGATGCCCTTGATGCTTGGAGGCATACTGCTGAGGTATTTTGTAGACTGCATTTCAGTTGGGATTTGTCTGATGGTTGAAGATGAGACTGGGGTTATGGGTTTTTGGGGAAAAGACCACAGAAGCAGAGTACCATTCTTGTCACACTTAAGGGTACATACTACTGACATGACTTATCACTGTTAATGTTGATCTTGATCACCTGGCTATGGTAGTGTTTGTCAGATTTCCCACTATAAAGTTATCCTTTTGTCTTCCCTTTTCATGTGTACCTTTAAGGAATGGGGAATTATGCTCCCTCTCCTAGAGGGTTAGGGCACCTAATTATTTAGAATTCTTCCACATGGGACATTGAACTCTTCAAATGGGTTAAAGAATTTTTAGGTTTTCTTTTAAATTTTTAGTACTGTGGACAAGAACCAACATTATATCTAAATTTAAAGTCTTACAACATGCTTCTACCCCCTCTACCTCTCTGGTGACAGACGAGACTAAGTGATGTTTCCTTCTAAGAAAGAATGATAGGAACTAATGGGAAGGGATAATGGTGGCCAGAGCCATGAATAGTCCCCACCCATTTCTCATGATTGACTGTACAGTTTTAAACAAGAAGTACATTTGGTTGTTTCCAAACCTTCATAACAAATTCAACTTGAAGAGGAATAATGGGAAATGTGATGATGACCAAGAGTATAATTTTTAAAAAATAAGACCAATTTTCCTTTTCATGTATTTGTCAGACCTTTTTTAACATGAATTTTCATTGAAACTCTTGAATTGGGATTATTCAGGACTGGGAGAGTTGTGTATAGAACATAATCTAGGTGGCTCTTGCCTTGGGCATGCTGTGTCACTTCCCAGTCAGTGAGGGACCTGCTCCACTCTCCTACATTACCACCTCCCTGTTAGATGCCTCATATCTGCCCCCAGGCAGCTTTCCATACCACACGTTCTCAGGTTAAATTCCCTTTCTCCTCAACTCTTCTCTCCCACCTTCCCCTTCAGGTGAGTAAGACACTTCTAGGAATTTTATTGTTGAAACCTAAGTCCCCTGTGGTCTCTGTATGGCTTTGGAAACTTCTACTTAGGAGTAATATTCGGAATATCTGACAATCTATGACATAGAGCCACAGCTGGGCCTTGTGCCAGGCACTACTCCTTCAGATACAGAGGGTCCAATGGGAGAGGAGTCACTGAAGCTTGTGTGAAGGGATATGGAACAGCTGAGAGTAGCAGCTATTTATCAACCTGAAGAGGAGTTTCTTGTAAATCTTATCGAATATATTTTATATCATATAGGTCAGTGGCGCCTTGCAGAATTAAGTCCTAACCTACACTTACTGACTACTAGCATATTGCTTATATACTCTCAGAGTTGACTTTCCAACTTGTGGAATCACTCACTGAAGCTCCAAGAAGACCTCCATGTAATTAGGGCAACCGTGTGACCAAATACTGAAATGTTGCTGTTTGAATTTATCCCTGAAGCCTAATAGCCTATGTCATTATGGTCTTAGGGCTAACTCACAAGATGATATGAACCCTGTGCAGCATCAGAATTGTTAAAAATAGCTGACAGGAATGTATCTGTAGTGAATCTTTTCTCCTACTTCAGCCTTCAAAGGAACGCAGGTCAGGGAATTTCTCTTCTATTGATTTCACTTGATCTCTCTCCAGCCTATGATTTCATTGCCTATAATCATGTTCATTTCTTTAGCATACTGTCTCTTCCACCTAATTTAGAGAAATGTGTGGATGTCTTGCAAATGGTACAAACTTCTGAAGAAAAAAAAAGTTATATGTAATTTGGATGATGAATAATCTTCAAATAACTTTGAATTTGAGTTCCAATTAGGGAGAAATAATTAAGCATGCTGGCATTGAAGAAATACAGTGTTTTAAACCACTCTCTGATCTTGGTTGTGTCTTTTCTTCAAAGTCCAAAATTAAACATAATGATGGACTAGATAAAGAAGCTTATTATTCACCATCTAGTTATGCTACTTGATGAATTGACTGGAATTTTGCAGAGACCTTCTTTTCAAAGGACCCCTTGGGAGGCACAATCTCCTCAAACCTAGTTTCTGTGGTATCTTTAAACCGTATGTCACTGGGTTTTATTGCGTATACCAAAGACTTCTAAACTGCTTTTTGTTACAACTCATCTATCCATAAAAATTATTTGAAAAAACCTTTCTTTTAATACATTTTATACATTTACTACTCAAATAATATGCATGTCATTAATACTGTATGCAGTTCATCTGGAAATTTTTTTATGTCCTGAAAAAACTTCTATTGTATCTTGAATTGTTTTTTAAATAGTTAATCATGATATATATTTTCATTGGTTTATATATTTTTTTTCCTCTAAATAGATTTTGAAAACAGGTAAGGTAAGAAATGAAAACAAATTATTCTCTACTTAAAACAGTAGAACATTTTGTTTAACTGTTTCTTGGTCCAGAAAGACCTGGAATCTTGTCTGGTTTTGCCCTATTTGTGTGATCAGTAGCAAGCCACTTAACTTCTACAGGTCCTGATTATCTCATCTGTAAAGGAAGGGCTTGGACTAGATGATTTCTAAGATTGCTCCCGCTTTATAATTTGGATGACAGGATTTGATTTGGCAAATCTCCCAGAAGGACATTCTCTGAGTTTGAGAAGGCTGTCCTAGTTTGACCATGGATGTTATGAATTTGGAAAAAACCTCTTTTAGAAAACTCCCCAAAGACAAAAGCATACTCACTGGCTCTAGAAGCCTGATGTCCTAAGCCATCTTTCTGTTACACTGCTCAGACAGCAAGTCATCCATGTGTCACATGGATGCCACACAGCATCATAGCAGCAGGATGCTGGACACACGTGCAAATCATGAAACCGCCAACTAAAGGATAATTCATAAAGAAAACTGGACACCTGCACCCCGATGTTTCTAGCAGCAATGTCCACAATAGCCAAACTGTGGAAGGAGCCTCGGTGTCCATCGAAAGATAAATGGATAAAGAAGATGTAGTTTATGTATACAATGGAATATTCCTCAGCCATTAGAAACGACAAATACCCACCATTTGCTTCAATGTGGAGGGAACTGGAGGATATTATGCTGAGTGATGTAAGTCAATTGGAGAAGGACAAACATTATATGTTCTCATTCATTGGGGAATATAAATAATAGTGAAAGGTAATATAAGGGAAGGGAGAAGAAGTGTGTGGGAAATATCAGAAAGGGAGACAGAACATAAAGACTCCTAACTCTGGGAAACGAACTAGGGGTGGTAGAAGGGGAGGAGGGCGGGGAGTGGGGGTGAATGGGTGATGGGCACTGAGGGGGGAACTTGACGGGATGAGCACTGGGTTTTATTGTGTATGTTTGCAAATTGAACACCAATAAAAAATAAATTTATTATTAAAAAAAAAAAAGAAAACTTCACCTGAGAGCTGAGTTCAATAATTTTTAGCCCAACATGCCAGCAGTTGGCCTTCTGACTTTCCTTGGTTGTGTTATGTTAACAGTCTTTATTTTATGAATCTTGGTGTACTAGCCATGGTGTTTAGAGAAATAGATGTGTAAAAAATACAAATCAAAATGCCATATCCTGTAAACATAACATAAGCTGATTATTTTAAGTGTTTTCTTTACTCAAGCAGGTGGATTTAGGGCATGACGGTAATAATAAACACCCAGCTAAAGAACAGATTTTGATCAAGGAAGTCTCCAGTTGGTTCCATATATAATCTTTACTCTGTTGGTTTTCCCAGGGCAAAAATTGCACAAAAGAAACAGACCACAGCTCTTGAAATATTATACCAGTGGAAGAAAACAAACAAACAAAAAACAAACAAAACCTCAAGACAAAAACAGGCCTAACAATGCAAACTGGAACTTAAATAAGATCTTACCACACCTCTTCGGCCACCCATAACCAATCTGTAGCCTGGAAAGACTGAATGACTAACCCAAGAGAGGAGAGACCATGAAAAGAGTCAGTCATGGATTTTTAATTTGTAAGCACACACTGATCCAGGGAAGACTTACAGAAAATTTTATTTCAATGCCTTTTATTGTTTTTTATCATACAATCTGTGCCTGTCAGCAACAGCCTTTGATTGCTTCTTTCGCCAATCTGAAGTGCTAGGAGGATCCCTGTTTAACCAGTTTTTAATAACTGTATTTCTGCGCCATCCTCACCATCATTTCTTTTGCTTCAGGACCAGAGATCTTCTCTCACATTATATTTAAGGATCTATTATAATATGATTAAGGGGGGTGGGTAGTAATTATACAGGAAATGAAAAGTCAAGAATTTTATATTTCTGTCCTGGATAAGGACCCTAAGTTACATTTCTGCCACAGCGGCCCTCTCTCCCATGAGGTTACTATTATGAGAGCAGTGCTGACAGCATATTTGACATTTTGTATAAAAGGTGCTTTCTATTTGCCACATGAATGTGCAGTAAGCATCCACATCTAATATGTAAGCAGAAGTAGATGTTGCAGTTAATCACAACGGGAGATTTCCTATGAAAAATTGATAAATAATATTTCATGAAAGTAATTGTCAGCACTATGTTAAGTAGAAAATACTGCCCTAGTGAGGAGAATGTATAATAAATGCCAGTTGTTTTTACTTCATGCCTCAATTTGTGTGTTGAAAGTTAGGTTAATTGCCGTGATTATATGATTAATGCTTTGTTTGATTTAGTAGCCCTAATAATTTTGCATTTTGTGACCCTCAGTTGTTCAAGCCAGCTGTTTTACTTGCCAGGTGTGTTCAAACTGGCAAAAGTGTGGAAGCCTGTTGAAGTCTGATGTAGACTTTCCTTTAGACTTAAAAAGAAAAAACTTAAATCAGGAGATCCCACTGTGGTGAATATACTGTCATTTTTAAAAAATGCTGCTGAAATCCCCACAGAATGTTCAGGGCTAAACAACAGAGAGGATGTAGACCATGGTTATCCTTTATAGTCTGGGTACTTGGGAGACCCTCCAAATTAGCATCTTTTGCTCTACGCCTTCCTCTCTCCCTACCTGGGAAGGCCAGTGTAGGAGGGGCTGACTTCCCCTGTAGTAATGCTAGGTGGCTTTCTTCTTCTTTTGGCTTTCTTTATAATGCTACTTTCCTTCTATTAATTTGTCATTATTAAACTTTTTAAAACAATATTTTATTTATTTATATACAGAAAGAGGAAAACACAAGAGTGGAGGGAGGGGTAGAAGGAGAGACAATCTTGAGCAGACTCCATGCTGAGCACAGAGCCCCACACAGAGCTCAATCCCACAGCTCTGAGATCATGACCTGAGCCAAAATCAAGAATTGGACACTCAACTGATGAGCAACCCAGGCACCCCTGTTCTTATTAAACTTTTATCTATCAATTGCTTGATAGATGGATAGATAGGTGTGTGTGTGTGTGTGTGTGTGTATAATTTACTCAATTGATAAAGTGTATCTAGTGCATTTATGTACAAGATAGAAAAATAAATATCAGTCTTTGCTTATAGATATGTGTGGGAGATGAGACATAGTCAGATATAAATATAATATAAGGTAGAGAATGTCAACTGCCATAAAAAGGAAAGAGTTGAACTCTTTCCTATACGTGTTAAAATGGGGCTATATTCAGGGTGTAAGCTCATTTTGGCTCTAGTCTGGATAATTGGTCTGGATAATTTGAAACAATAGAACCCATGAAGAATAAGATTTGTTAGAGGAGCCATTGCAAGGTAATATCAGGAAGATGGTGGACCTATTGAGTTCCACTTTGTTTTGTGCAATAGGGACACAGAAGAGAACATACACAGTCTCTGAAGTTGTTTTAATGAAGAGCATGATCAATCAGAAAGTAGAAGGAGAACCTACAAAGAAAATAGATGGAAGGAAGAGAAGGAAGGAAGGAAGGAAGGAAAAGAAAAGAAAAGAAAAGAAAAGAAAGGAAAGGAAAAGAAAAGAAAAGAAAAAAGAAAAGGAAAGAAGGAAGGAAGGAAGGAAAGAAGAAAGAAAGAAAAAGAAAAAGAAAGAAAAAGAAAGAAAGAAAGAAAGAAAGAAAGAAAGAAAGAAAGAAAGAAAGAAAGAAAGACTGTTCTTGGTTACAATTATTCTGTGAGTTGTCCAATAATGTGAACAAATGTAATAAGGCTGGATCTGATATTTTCCATTTTTCTGTCTCTTTTTTCACTGAGTCTGTATTTAGACGTCTTAGGTATTGTACTAGCAAATATATCCTGGAATGGTCCAGAACTGGCATGAGGAAGGCTGATGGAGCTTTGGTAGTGGCTGGGACATGAAAATTGGGATTTCTGGGAAGAGATGTATAGATGGCTCTATACTGAAGTCATTGCCACTTAGTGTTTATAAATATTTTGATTTTGAGAAAATTAAGAGTGGCTGAGAAGAAAGGGAGGGCTCAGGCAAGTGAGTGATAGTAAAGAAGAAACCTGCGGTGGAAATCTGACAATTTAGCAGATTCTTCGGTCTTTTTTTCCCACCAGCTAAAGAGACTTTGAGTGGGTGTTAAGGGAAGACAAATGAAATGGAGAAGGAGAATAGAACAGAAACCTGAGCCATAGCTGGGCTGAGTGCCCTGTTCCCTGGGGAGGATGTGTGTGTGTGTGGGGGGGGGGGCGTGGGGGGGGGTGGCGTGGAGATGGACTAAGTCTATGTGGAAATGTATTAAGAATGTTAAAGTGTTGCATAATATAAGAATCAATTGTATGGGTTGTTTCTATTTATGCCTCAAGTCTTCCCTCCAGTCCTGATTCCCTCCATTCCTTCCATCCCTTTTCTTTTTCTTTTCTTTCAAGATTTTATTTAAATTCAAGTTAGTTAATATATAGTGTAATATTAGTTTCAGGGGTAGAATTTAGTGATTCAACAGTTACATATAACACCCAATGCTCAGTACAACAAGTGCCCTTCTTAATGCCAATCACCCAGTTACCCCATCCCCTCACCCACCTCCCTTCCAGCAACCCTTGGTTTATTCCCTATAATTAAGAGTCTCTTATGGATTGCCTTTCTCTGTTTTTATCTCATTTTATTTTTACTTCTCTTTCCCTGTATTCATCTATTTTGTTTCTTAAATTCCACATATGAATGAAATCATATGGTATTTGTCTTTTTCTGACTTATTTTGCTTAGCATAATACCCTCTAACTCTATTCATATCATTGCAAATGGCAAGCTTTCATTATTTTTGATGCCTGAATAATATTCCACTATATATATACACATACATATACACATATGTATATAATACATATATAATTATATAATACATATTATCTATATGTATATATCCTACATCTTCTTTATCCATTCATCAGGTTATAAACCTTTGGGCTCTTTCCACAATTTGACTATCATGGATAATGCTGCTGTAAACATTGGCATGTGCATGTCCTTTCAAATCAGTGTTTGTATCCTTTGGATAAATACCCAGTAGTGCAGTTGCTATGTTGTAGAGTAGTTCTATTTTTTTTAAGATTTTATTTATTTATTTGAGAGAGAGAGAGAGAGAGAGAGAGAATGAGTGATGGGGGGAGGAGAAAGAAAGAGAGAGAGAGAGAAAGAGAGAGAGAAGCAGACTCTTCACTGAGGAGGAAGTCCGATGTGGGACTCAATTCTAGAACCTGGAGATCATGACCTAAGCCAAAGACAGATGCTTAACCAACTGAGCCACCCATGCACCCTGGGTAGATCTATTTTTAAGCTTTTTGAGAAACCTTCATACTATTTTCCAAAGTGGCTGCACCAGTTTGCATTTCTACCAATAGTGTAAGAGGGTTCCCTTTCTCTGCATCCTCATCAACACTTGTAGTGTCCTGTTTTGTTAATTTTAGCCATTCTGACTGGTGTAAGATGGTATCTCATTGTGGTTTTGATTCGTATTTCCTCGATGATAAATGATGTTGAGCACTTTTTCATGTGTCTGTTGGCCATATGTATGTCTTCTTTGGGGAAATGTCTGTTCATGTCTTCTGCCCATTTCTTAACTGGATTTTTTATTTTTTGAGTGTTGAGTTTGATAAGTTCTTTATAGAATTTGGATATTATCCCTTTCTTTGATAAGACATTTGCAAATATCTTCTTCCGTTCTGTAGGTTGCTTTTAGTTTGGTTGACTGTTTCCTTTGCTGTGCAGAGTTTTTTATCTTGATGGAGTTCCAATTGTTCATTTTTGCTTTTGTATCTCTTGCCTTTAGAGACATGTCTAGCAAGAAGTTGCTGTGACTGAGGTCGAAGAGGTTGCTGTCTGTGTTCTCCTCTAGGATTTTGATGGATTTCTGTCTCACATTTAGGTTTTTCATCTATTTTAAATTTACTTTTGTGTATGGTGTAAGAAAGCGGTCCACTTTCATTCTTCTGCATTTTGCTATCCAATTATCCAAATGCCATTTAGTGAATCCTTATGTTCCTGACCTTAGGGGAAAAGCTCTCAATTTTTGCCCTTTTGAGGATATTAGCTGTGGGTCTTTTTTATATGGTCTTTAAGATGTTGAGGTATGTTCCTTCTATCACTCCTTTCTTGAGGGTTTTTATTAAGAAAGAATGCATCTATTAAGAGGATCATATGGTTCTTTTATTAATCCTTTCTTTTATTAATGTGGTGTATCACGTTGATTGATTTGTGGATATTGAATCACCCCTGTCTTTTTCTTTTTTGATTAGGATATATATCTTTTTCCTTTTCCCCTGCTAAATAAATTCCCATCTACCCAGTAGTGTGCTGGCAAAGAGAAAAAATACATGTGTATGTACATACATTTATTATAAACTTTTCTGATACGTATAAAAGATTTGTTATAAATAACCAAGTATATAATATTCTTTACCATAAATTTCATATAGCCAATTGATTCTTATAAGCTGCTTTTTTGACTATTGCTAGACTCCTATATTCTTAGCCGACCTATGGTCACAATTGATGAAAGAACAGTTCTGACATGAAAGTCTCTTGTATTTTCATTTAAGTTAATAGATAAAACAAAGGTGATTCAATGAAGACATCTGTCATAACTTCACTTGTTCATCTATGGTATGAATGGGTGCTGAACCAGCTATTCATTTTTGAATACTGTAAGAGTATTTTCTGAAGTTTTTTTTTGTTTTTTTGTTTGTTTTTAGCTACTCAGAGTGTAATAGCTACAAATAGGATACAATTTTGAGTTAAGCATTATTAACATTTTCTCACTTTCATTATTCATTAACATTTTCATTACTTTCTTAAATCTAGGCAATTAACAAAACAATAGATCAAGCCCTGCTTGGTAGCTTTTGCCAATTTAAGCTTGGTGTCAACTGAATTTGCAGATGGAGAACATAGTATTTTCTCCCATTCAGATACAGTAGATGTAAATAACCTCCAGAGCATACATAACAATAAATGTAGTAATATAATTAGGAAATAATAAATTTTGAGTATTTTAACCTTGATTTTTATATATGTTTGATAATTTATTATTTATTTTTAATATAATGTACTTACTTGTAAATTTCTATGATTTAATATTTAATAATGGCCATGTTTCACAAATGATTTGAAAAATTCCCGAAAATTTAAGAGTCATCATTCTTGGGCCAGAATAAGTCTGCTTTAGCTCAGCAATGCCCATCCCTGCAGCAGTGTGTGTCTTACAGGTCATGTCCTGATTTCTGTGTCCTAGGCAGTTCTCTACTTTGATAGACTGACAAAGAGCCACAAAGCAAATTACTTAATGTTACATGTAGATATCTTATATTAGAAGGAAAAGGTTTTAAATTATATTTTAAAGTAAATGAATTTATTATGTTTTTTTTTTTTTTTGAAAAAGCTTAGAGAAAAAGTTTGTTGAGTATTTAAATCAAGGTAGCTTAACTAAAGAGGGGCACATGGGTGGCTCAGTTGTTTAAGTGCCCAACTCTTGGTTTCGGCTCAGGTCATCATCTCAGAGTCCTGAGATTGAACCCCACATTGGGCTTCCCACTCAATAGGGAGTCTGCTTCCCTTCTCTTTCTCCCTCTACCCCTCCCCCAACTCATGCTCACTCTCTCTCAAATAAATAAATAAATCTTAAAAAATAAAGATAGCTTAACTAAAGAGTAGCATTTGGAATCATGGGGTTGGTTTGAGTAGTGTAGTTGAAAAGCAAATCATGCAAGGCCCAAACTTCTTATCTTCATTCATGAATTCTGATTTCTGAGAAATAAATAGGCATAATTATAGGTTTTATATTTGTAGTCTAGACCACTGGGATTATTGAATATAATGTTCTAGAGCATTTATTCGTGATTCCAAATGCACTTGGTTTATAAAAATCCAGTGTGTCTAAAGTATGAATTCCAAACATGAAGCTGGAATGTGGGAATAAGTCTCATAGCAAGTGCCCTTCCATCTCTGTTTTTAGGCATCCATGCTTGTAAAGTGATGAACATCTTTCTGTAAGAAGAAGGCCAGTTGCTACCTCCAGTGATGGGTGTATATGGAAAAGTTCCAGGACTAAGAAAGAAATGGCCTTTGTGCATGTCTTAAATATTTCAGAATAAATTAAAAAATACAGAGAGAATAATAATTCATAGTTATTTTCATCTGTTTAAGTTGCAAATAACAAATCCCTTTTTAGTTAGTTTAAGCAGAAAAGGAAATTATTAGAGGATTTTGTGTGGTTCATAGATTCTCTGGAAAAGCCAAAGAATCAGACGTAGAGTCCATGCATTCAGGAACAATGACTAAAAAACGCTACTGATTGCTCCAGCAAAGCCACATTGCCATTACTGCTGGACACAGATACTATAACTTCCATTGCTGATTCTGGTCAGTGGATGATGGAGTTTCTACCATGACCACCACCAAATGCTGGGTACCTATCCAACTACAGTCACCAGAGGATGAATTTTGATGGTTTCTGCTTATAAATTCACAATGTTCTCTTACAAATCCAAGTTGCTCATGGATATTCCTTATTGGTAATAGTAGTGATATAGACAGCTAGTGTCTGGGAAAGTGAGTTTCTGGCTTCCATTTTGTGCAAGTATGACAGGAAAACTTGAGATTCCTCATATATAGGAAAACTGTTCAAAAGATTCAGGGTGGCTACAAAGAATGACAAAGATCTACTGTACTAGAACTAATAAGACTGAGATGTTAAACTGGATATATGGTAGAAACTTGTGCTGTTATTTGCAGTTATGGAATTTAACAAGAGTCTAGAGTTATAGTCTTCATGAATCTCAAATGTGTTCTGTACTATGACATACAACTTGAACACTTTGCAAAAAGCAGAAAAAGAATAGTCACTGGAATAGTTGTATTGATAAGGAATTTTTAAAGTTTATTTGTTATTATTATTATTAGTAGTAGTAGTAATCTCTACATGCAACATGGGGGTTGAACTCACAACCCCTGAGATCAAGATATGCATGCTCTTCTAACTGGACCAGCCAGGCATCCCAAGATTGCTTTTTAAACTGTTTTCTTAATTTCATATTTTGAAAAGAATATTATTTCCTAAAACTAGGTGAAATTGCTCTACTGGACAGGAAGTTTTCCCCTGAGACAAAACAATATTTAATTACAAACTAGACTAGTAAGTTTGTACTGGTACATGGGAATTCTTGGTGAAATGCAGGAAGTTTTCTTTTTTCCTGAACAACCTGTGCCCCTGAAACCATCCTACTAGGCAAGGTGGTCATTGGTTTTCTTCTGAGGTTCTTTGTTGCCATTCATTAAAAAAAAATTTATTGAACATCTGCTTGAATGCCAAACACTCATTTAGGTTCTGAGAATAAAAAAGCACTGAACAAGACATACAAGGTCCCTGTTTTCATGAAGACAATCATTTAGAGGGTAGCACTGAAAATAAAGTAGTAAACACAGAAATGATTAAGAGAATATCGAAGAGGGAGACTTGTAAGGAAGGTGGTAAGCAGGGCAATGGGATAGAAAGTGACCTGGGCAACTTTCCATGGGATGGTCAGTGATGTCCTCTCTGAGGAAGTGAGAGAGGACATCACTCAGGTCTCATTTTGCTGAGACTTGAATAGCAAGCAGCAACTACCTATGGAACAGTCTATTAGCTTTAACACAGATGCTGCTTGTTTATGTTTTAATCATTAGTCTGGAGTGATGCTTCACTCAATAGTTTTAGAGATGTGATGGTTTTCTCACACTGTTGTGACTTTCTTCCAGTACATCTTGATTATTTTAAAAAAATATTTTATCCCATTTCTAAGAGGACAGTTTTAATTTTCTTATGAGCTCCTTTGAAACCTAAATACTGATGGATAATTTCACAACTATCCTTATGCCTCTAGTTATGTCACTTACCTTCCAAATGTGTAAGTGCAACTATAGAAATCACAGGGTACTAAAGGCCTGTCGAGCTCTATTTTGGAGATGAGGTTAAGACTTTCTGAAATAGGGGTACCTAGGTGGCTCCGTAGTTGAGCGTCTGCTTTTGGCTCAGGTAGTGATCCTGGGGTCCTGGAGTCCTGTATCTAGTTCCCCACAGGGGGCCTGCTTCTCCCTCTGCCTGTGTCTCTGCCTCTCTCTCTGTGTCTCTCATGAATAAATAAATAAAATCTTAAAAAAAGACTTCCTGAAATAAGATTGAAGAACAAAGAGAAGTTTCCCAGAGAAGGGAGAAGGAGAGTAGGAGAGAAAAGTCTTCTACATGGAGGAACATGTGCAAAGGCCTCCAGGGAGAGAGAACATGGCACATTTAAGATACTGCATATATTCTGCATTTGGCTGAATTATATAGCACAAGATGTAAAGTGATGAGAGACAGGATGCCAGCAGAATGAGCAGAAGGCAGTAACAGAGGGGCTGGTAAGACTTGTTAAAGAGGTGGCTGAAGAAAAGGATACTCTTCATTCATTCAGCACATTTTTATTAAGTGCCTCCCATGCACTATGCACTGTTTCAGGCCCTTGGAATACATCAGGGAGGAAACAGAAGTCCCTCTCCTCATTCAGTCTATTTTCTAGAGGCAGAGGCAGGGGAAGGGAGATAATACACATAAGAATTCCTCTCTCTTAAAAAAAAAATTCCTCTCTCTTTTCTTTGGTTATCTGGCAAAGACTTTATTTATTTATCTACTTATTTATTGAGCATAGTTGACATACAATGTTACGTTAGTTTCAGGTGTACACTATAGTGATTTTACAGGTTTATACTTTATGCTACGTTCACCATAAGGATAGCTATGATCTGTCACCATACAATGCTATTACAATATTAACTATATTCCCTATGTTGTGCCTTTTATTACCATGACCTATTCATACATAATTGGAAGCCTATATCTGTCATTCCTATTCCCCCATTTTTCTCAGTCCACACATCCCTCCCCCCTCGTTACTATCAGTTAGTTCTCTGTATTTATAGGTCTCATTCTGCTTTTTATTTGTTTATTCATCTGTTTCCATATATAAGTGAAATCACATGGTATTTGTCTTTTTCTGACTGATTTCACCTGGCATGATACCCTCTAGGTCCATCCATGTTGTCGCAAATGGCATGATCTCATCCTTTTGTAAGGCTGAGTAATATTAATCAAGTAAGATGCCAAGGTTTTGAGGATTTTTGAGCTTGATACAATATGGAAGTAGGTTTTCAACTGGAAGCAGTCAAGACTTTATAGGTTAATACTGAATAATATATATGTTGTTGACAGTGGCACTTGAGACTTTGGTGTATTTTTCACTTTTCTGAGTGTAACTAAACTACCATTTCTCAGATGCAAGGGGTATCTTTTCCTTCCTCTTAACCCTGAATCTTGTGGATTCTCAATAGAAAGTATTAATTAGAAAGAGACTAGTGGCTACTTTGGTAGCAAGAATGCTATTGATATCTTAAAGTTATTTGGAACTCAATGAAGTTATATTGTTTTGCAGAGATTATTTTCTCAAAATTCTATCTATTTGAGAGAATGCAAGCAAGCACAGGGGGAGGGGCAGAGGGAGAGTGAGAATGAGAGAGAGAGAGAGAGAGAGAATCTAAAGCAGATTCCACAGTGAGCATGGAGCCGGATGCAGGCCTTGATCCCAGGACCCTGAGATCATGACCTGAGCCAAAATTGAGAGTCAGAAGCTTAATTGACTAAGCTACCCATGCATTCCTACAGAGATTCAATAATGTGCCTTTAAGCTAGGGCTGCAGCAACCAAATTTCTTTGACATAGAATTTTGTGGAGATTGTACTTAATATGGAGGAATAAATTGTTACAATACCAGCCAATTTGAGGGCACTTTTCACTTCTCAATGTATTTGCCCTATAGTAATTAAGAGTTGGTCATATACCTAATAAGTGAAGTTTCGTGAATAAGCAAAGTTTTGATTTTTATTACTGTGGAGACAGTGGAATGACATTTAGTTAAAAACAAAACAAAACTAGTGTACCCTTTACCAACAGGGTAGATTCCGCTGAAGCACCAACAGATTGCTCTAAAGATAGTTCCACGTTGCCATCAACTTCCTTTTTTGGAGAGAAGAAAGGAATCCAGTTTGAAGCCTCTGTCTCTTTAAAACAAAATGCGAGGTGGCGAACTACGTGGCACTTTTGATTATATGTTGAAACTGCACTAAGTCCCTGAAATCCAAGAGAATATTGCACTCTGGTCCTTTGTGCAGAATGCTCACATGAGTGCTCACAGGAACCAATCCAGAAGCAAATTGCTGCTGATAGTAACTGACAGCATGAATTACTGCACTCTCAGAGACTCTGCCAGCATCAACCCGTATGATCTCACTTTTGCTCATATGGCAAGCAGAATTCGTGCATGTGCTAGAACCAGCCTCCCAAGTTCAGGGAACAGCAAGGTCTCTCAGCAGTTGTTTGAGAAGAGCCGGCACCTTTGAAATGAATCACTGTGGCATCTCATCAGCTCATCCTTATAAAACCAGGGAAGATTTTTCTTTGCTGAGTTTCTGACCCTAATCATGTAAAGTCCCTTAGAAAAAGAGAAACTGACTCATCTGTTTACTCGTCATATGAAAACCAGACAAGTCAATGAATGTGGAGGACAGCATCAATTTCTCTTCCACAAGCTGACCCGCCTCTGGGTCTGCCACTCCGTATGGTCCATTTGGAGATATTCTGCTCCTGCTAATTTTCATGGCAATTCATAACAACTTTTAGAAATTGTCCTCTAATTTGGAATAAATAAGAATATTGAAAAAAGAATTATGCTCTTTATTAAAAATGCTCAATTAGGGTCACCTGGGTGGCTCAGTTGGTTAAGCGGCCAACTCTTGGTTTTGGCTCAGGTTATAATCTCAGGGTTGTGAGATTAAGTCCCGAGTAGGACTCTGTGCTCCGTGCAGAGTCTGCTTGTCCCTATCCTTCCTCTCTGTCCCTCTCCCGCTTTCTTTCTTTAAAATAAATAAAAATAAAATCTTTTTAAAAATGCTCAATTAAACTAAAATATATATGATAGCAAATGCTCTAAAAGTGAACCTATATTTGTATATATTAACACAACAAGGGTCACTAAAATATAATTCAAATATAAGAAGAGCTCACCCCAAATGTACATGCCTGGAAGGAAAAGCAGGAACTGAAAACATTCTTCCAAAGAATGAAATCATAGACCCAATTTTCACAACCCAAGATCAGTCTTGGGAGTACTTCTCTTATTTCAGACTATTACAAAACTTACCTAAATAGTACCAAAATTATAGGGAGAAAAAAAAACTTATGGTTTAATGCCCTTGCCATCATTAGCAATATAATCTACCATTTCTGGGAAAACAGACTTTCTGAGGTCTTGAACTCTGTTCTTGGCAGGTAAGAAGCCTCCCAGGTCATCTTTAAAGGCATATTTATTTTTAATGCTTAAGTCTACACATGTTTTCTGTTAATAAGTTGGAATCTTAAACAAGATTGTTATTCACTCTATTTATTTACCTTAGAAAGTACTCAGTTCTTCTGAAACAATGGTCCCTTTGAAAATGGGTGGGAAATAGAATGTAAAATTGAATTAAAATAGAGGGAAAATAGCCTTTCTTCAGTGCATGTTTTTGGTTTCTCCAGGAGTGATGGACTTCTGCCCTTACAGGATATTTCTCCTGAGTTAGTGCTGCTCTAAGGATAGAGAGGGGGAAATGGGAGAGCCTGGTCCCCTGGTCCATGGGGAACATGCGCTCATTGAGGGTACCCTGAAGGGATGGTTTTTAGATTGGACAGTCTCTCCTGTCTAGGGAAAATTAGAGGTGGAAGATAGACAAGCCAGTGTGCTAACATGAGGTAATGTAGCAGGTAGTGGGCACACAGAGAGGAATGAGCATTTGCCTCTCACCATGGATGTTCCAGGGACACCTGGGTGGCTCAGTTAAGTGTCTGCCCTCAGCTTGGGTAATGATCCTGAGGTCCTGGGATTGAGCCCCACATTGGCTCCCTGCTCAGCTGCCTCTCCCCCCAGCCTGTGCTCCCTTGTGTGCACGTGCTCTCTCTCATTCTCTCTCTCTCTCAAATAAATAAATAGAATCTTTAAAAAAAATGTTCCACTGGCCCCTCCTGTTCAACATATTCAAAACTCAGTCAATCACTTCTTGTTCCTCCTTCCGTATTCCTGATCTCAGTGAAGGTACCACTGTCCACTCTAGGAAGAAGGCAGAGAAGCTCGGGGCTCCCTCTTGACTACTTTCCATCTCCTATGTACCAGCACCCAATCTATCACAAGGCCTTTCACTTCTAACTCAGTTATCTCTTTCGAATTATCAAATTCTCTTTCAAGTCTTTCATTCCCATTCTAAGTACACATATCATCTCCTTTACAAATAAGTCTCCTAATGGCCTTAGTCTTGTTCTTTCTGATTTGATCTCTATGGTTTCTAAAAGATACATCTGATCATCTCATTCTTCTGCTTAAAAGGATCCCCATTGCCTTCAAGGAAAAATTAATGAAATCTGAACTCCCTGAAATGGCATATTTACCTCTCAATCAGCATTCTTTCTCCCCACCGTTGCTTCCTGATAGTTTCTGTTTCTCCTTTCTTATGTTTGTTTGTTTATTTATTTTTTAAAATTTTTTAAAAGATTTTATTTATTCACTCATGAAAGACACACAGAGAGAGAGAGAGAGAGAGAGAGGCAAAGACAGGCAGAGGGAGAAGCAGGCTCCTTGCAGGGAGCCTGATGTGAGACTTCATCCTGGGACCCCAGGATTACATCCTGGGGAAGGCAGGCGCTAAACCGCTGAGCTACCAGGGATCCCCTCTTTCTTATGTTAAATAATTTCTACATGTCTTTCAAATTTTCATTCAGCTATTACCTCTTCCGGGAAACCTTCCTTGACACTCTTTCGGGCCCATATTACAAAATGTTCTCAAAGTTCTCCCCTTGGACCACTGTGTCATGCATGCATCTTGAGGGCAGGAGCAATGTTTTCCTTTTGCCAACTTAGCATCTGGCATAGTGCCTGGGTGATGAATGAATGCAGGGAGTTATCCGAGGAAGTCACACAGAGAAGGTGGAGTTGAACAGAATCAATCTTGGGAGAGAAATAAGATGAAGCAGAGGATGATATTTGAGGCAGAAGGAATAACATGTACAGGAGCATGAGAGAGCTTGTGTTAGAAAACACTTAAGTATTTTAGAACTGCTGGAAATGAAAAGGTGACATAAAGAATTCTGTGGCATGAGCCATGTTCAGTTTAGAGTTGTAACACATTTGTTATAATCTGTGGCCAGCTGATCTCAAGGTTTGGAAAGATTTTTGTTGCTTTTCTTGAGGGTTTTGGTGTAGTTAAGAATGAGGTGTCAAGACAGGATTATATGAAGTACCATACTTATACATTTGCACTTAACAAATTAGCCCTTTTGACACAGAAAACATACAATACACTTTAATTTTATTATTTACAAAAAATTATAGGATACACATATGAATATCTATATTAAAATAAATATTTGTTCGTAGAAGACTATAAGAGATTCAATCAGGCCATGGGACATGAGTCTAAAGTAGTGAGATCAATGTCTTCTGCTAATATTGTGGCATATCTCTGGGATTATACAGAGCCTCCTTGGGTGATAATAGCAGAGATCTAACTTTGCAAATATGATATGGGGGTCAGTGGCCCTTCACAACTCTCAGTCCCTTATCTCCTTACCTGCCCTGCACATGGAAGACTTTAGTGGGAAAGTCATGCTGGAAGCATTTACTCCAGTGAGGTTTCTCTGCTTATTTTTTTCTTCTTTTTAACTACTTAGAACATGACAAGAGAAAAGACAGTTAAAATGAGAAAAGGGAAAATTTGAAAAATGAGAATAGGAAAGGAAGGACATATCAAAGAAAATGTTTAGGAAAAATTGATGAGGTAAAGAACATTTTAGAAAAAAAATAAAATAAGGTACTTTCACATTTCATATAAAATAGGTCACAGGCTCAATTGAGATAATTAATTACTGTAGTTGAAGAAAAATTTCAAAGTGTGATTTCTTCATGCAAACAATGGACGCAGGAACAAGTAAGTCCAGCTTGGATCAAACTAGTGAGCAAACAGATCTTCCTGACCTTGTTGGAAAGTTCAGCTGTCTATCCTCCAGAGTACTGGAAAAGTCCAAGCTGCCTCCAGAGCCAAACTGCCAAACAGATGATCGGTTTATTCCAGATGACTGTTCTATATGCTAGTGTATATCTATACACAAAGTTGTGACTGAATATCTTGCTTTCCTTTTCCTTTTTCTTCTTTTTTTTTTTTTCCTTTTCCTTTTTCTTATACCCTTCTTGCAGTTGTTTCCTCTTCTTGCCATCAGATAAGAATGCATGGGGGTCTCAGAATCTTCACACCAGGAAACATGCTTACAGTGCTTACTTTGCTCATAAAATGAGCTAGCTGTTATTTCTTCATCCCTTTATAGACTACCTTGAAAATCTTCATTTGGCCGGAAATTTTCTAGATTACGTTGAGCCTTTAGTTCAACTGTTTGCAAAAGTTACAAACTGGAATCACTACAAAAGTTTTTCTTCCTGGGTGTGGCCAAATCCTGATGAGTTTCCAGATCCTGTACATCAGGCCTACCTTTGACTTTTGCTTCCTTCTTGGGGCTGCTGTCACCTTCTGAGGTGAACTTGAGACATGGGGCATCAAATGGTCTTGAAGAGCCACAGTCAACCTCACAAGGAGGTTAGCAAGACTTACAAACCATTGTTTGCAGCTTTTCCTCATTTCTGTGTGCATAACTCTGCTTCAGGCCTTTGTTTCTCAGATGGAGAGAAGTGGGGAGTAGAAGGCTAGAACATCACCGGTGACTGAGTGGAAGAAGCCAGGGTGGAAGAACACGTCCTCCCTAACTCTTTTCCTCTATTTTTATTTTTCTCAATATTTTGGGTTGGGTTTTATCTTTGCTAGAATAGGGGAAAATATCATTTTATACTTTAAGTGACTTTACACACAAATAATTGAAAAAAGGCCAAACTTATAATATTTCATTTATCGTTAGTTGTGTAAATATACAGACATTAAAATAGACAAGTTAGAGACTATTATAACATTCCTTTTTTTGTTGTATAAACATACCAAAAAGATTAGAAGTACTCATTTCATTTGTTGTTTTTAAACAATTGGAAAACCTCAGTGACATCAGTGTTCAAAACATTTTTCTTATTTCTGTAAAATGGAGGAAGAAAATAAAAAGGGGTGTGTTAACTTCTTATTTATATGCATAACATGAAAAACGTTTTCATTCTTAAGTAAATGCCTTTTGTATTTAGTATCCATCTTTAACTTCCTCAGTAGGGATTCTTAAATATTCTTAGTAAAACTTGGTACATTCTCTCTCAGTTCTTTTTCTTATCTTCCATATCTTATGCCCTGATGAACAGCCCTCTGGGTGAGGCGTTCTCCCACAATTCCTACGGTGTCTTCTAGTTAGCCTCTTAGTGGTCTATAGAGCACTACTGAGAAAGTAACCGGTGTTTTGAACTGGAGACTCTTGGCTAGTCAAGAAGTCTTTTTTTCTGCTTGAGTACAGGACCTGGAGCTAGGTGTGGCCTTTACCTCCAGAACCCTCCCTCAGGTTGGAGTAAGGAAGGGAAGAAAGCAGTAGGCTTTGGCTTCACCTAGGATTTATTTACACCTGGGTCTAGAGGAAGGCCTTTAATCATGGAACCTATTTAGGGAAAGGATGGATTGATTTTAAATCAAAGGTAGGTAAAGTTTGAATGCATCCAAATAATGGTGTTATAGGTCAAATTTTTACCATATAAATATGGGACATATGCTTTACAAAGTGGTAGAGATTTTGAATGCAATATGATATTTATTTATTTATTCAACTACTATTTATTGGGTATATTCTAAAAGCCAGGTGCTATGATATGATATGTTAATAGTTGTAAATAAATACAATACAGTCTTTGTTCTAATATAATCTATTTTAAAAATATGGTGTCTCTGGATATATAACATTAGGTATAACAAGAGCGTACCTATTATAAACTAATTCTTGTTTTTGCTTTGATGAAACAAAAATTATATGTAGTAGATAATTAGCTAATTATCATTTCCCTATACTTTAACAGAATAAAAATATTTTTTAACAATTATTTAATAATTTAAATAATTTAAAAATTAATGAAAATAGTTTGAAAAGAAATACTTTGTATTTTGGTAGCCAGTATGTATACATTTTGTCTAAGTAGAAAAAAAATCTCAAGAAAAATAGGTCCCTTAAAAGTTATTTATTTATTTTTTTTTCCTTAAAAGTTATTTGGAATTTATTTCAGAAACACTGATAATTCTAGATCTATTGCCAATAACTTAATTAAGCATTACTTTTTATTTCTTTATTATCTTTGTTTTTTTCTGTCTCCTCATTTTTCTTTCAGCATAGTATCCAGAAGAAAGGGCTTCTGGACCTGCTTTCAAAAAGTTGATTTAAGTCCAATCTTTTCTCTTCATGATTGCATAACCTTGGGAAGTCACATTTACTGTATCTTGGCCTAGTTTCTTGATCTGTAAAATGATAGGATTATATTGAATAATAGCCGAGATCCCTTCCAATTTTAACATTCTCTGGTTCTTTAATCTTCTGGATTTGAGGGTAGAATGTAGATGCAGGGACATGAATACACATTGAGAATTGCTATTAAAAATAGAAACAGCCCAGAAGTTTGGATTTAGTTGGAGTTATGAATGAGTTCTGTTTTGCTTACACTACAACACAGACTTCTACTTTACCAATTCCTATCTTCCAAGGAAAATGCATATGTGTGGGTAAGCAAGGCATTTGAAGTGATTGTAGCTTTTACTCAACAGTAATTCAGAGCCGCTTCAAACTAGAGACAGTGGCATTGTCTTTGGCCAGGGCAGGTACAGCTCAGATAACATCACTCAGATTATGTACCAAGTCACAGCTGTATCACAGCACTAGCCTGAAGGCATCCTGTTGACACAAGGCCCAGGATCCCAGCTCACTTATGACAGCTCCTCACTTAGACTTTCCTTATCCCTTCCTAAACTAGAAGCTCTCTTCCTTCTTTATGATCCTATTCACTTGCATTTGATCTTGTATTAAAATTAGTTCTGTACAATTCTCTCTCACTTGGTGGTTCTGAAACTCCCTGAGAGAACCTAATCTGTCTGGTTTATATGTGTATATCCCATGGTGCCTTGCACAAAGTAGGTGCTCAGTCATTTTTGTTGAAGTAAATATTTCATCTCAGTAGCTGAGACTACTGAAGTTAAAAACAACTACAGGGCAGCCCTGGTGGCCCAGCGGTTTAGTGCCGCCTTCAGCCCAGGACCTGATCCTGGAGACCTGGGATCGAGTCCCATGTCAGGCTCCCTGCATGGAGCCTGCTTCTCCCTCTGCCTGTGTCTCTGCCTCTCTCTCTTTCTTTCATGAATAAATAAATAAAAATATTTTTTTTTTTTTAAAAAAACAACTACAAAAGAATTGTGTTTTATATTTTAAGTTCTAATTCAGGGGTGGAGCTTAATAGAGGTATTGAAACCTGAACTTAATAGTAGCAGAAGGGCATCCAATGAAAAGTCTCATGTCTGCTAAGGTATGGGAATCTTGGCAGCTCAGTCAAGCTGGAAACATTCTTGCCTAGAGTTTTGGAAAGAGACTCAAATGCCTTTGAGTCACCCAAGGGATGATGTTCACCTTAGGTCAGCCCAGTCAGTGATCCACTCTCCCATCTGGAGCTGTCTGCATTTTCCCATAGAGTCTGGCCATGGGTCATACTGTTTCATCACACAATTCTTTACTTGCTATCTATCTAAGGCTTTATGTTACACAAAAAAGTGGTAGCCTGAAATAGAAAATGAGACACTAAATTAAAAAAAAAAATCATCTACTATAGAGATTCAATGAAAAAAGTATATGGTTCTCTTTTTGCAACTCTCATTCTTCTCAGTTAAAATCACTTTTAAGTTTTTTAATGGTTTCTTCTATGAATATAGTAATGTGTATTACTATATTAGTTATGGTGAATATAATCTATTAACTTATTTCTTGAGTAATCAGTTTTAATTATTATTGATGATTTTCTGCTATGAATGTTGTAGATTTGACTTATTGAAATACCACTCAACTTTTCTTCCATTCTTTCTTCCAATGTTTGGTATTATATTAGTAATTTCAGGTTTTCTATTGCAACTTTTTTCATCTACAATAATAGTATATTTTATTTTTTGTTTCCTCAACTTTAAGTGTGTCCAATGAATCAATGCTATATATGATGGTGAAAATATTCAGTGGCCCTTTCAATGTGATGGCATGTGTCTTTCTGCATTTTACTCTTTTTAAAAAAAAAAAAATTATTTACTTTCCTTTATTTTCTTTGTTCTCCTTCTAGATCCCCATTAGGTTGAACAGTGAACTTTGTGGATTAATACTTTATGACTCCTATATTCTCTGTAATGCATTTCATCTTTATATTTTTTCATTCTATGTTATGATATTTTAAAAATTTTATGCTCTTTTATGAATTTTTTAGTTTTGCATTTAAAAAATTTTAAGGGTTGGTTCTTACTGTGATCTATCCTATTTTTATAGATTCTTGTTCTTGTTTTTTAAGATTACAACATCATTTAAAAATTTCTGAAAATTTTTGGGTGCTTGAGTGGCTCAGTTGGTTAAGCTTTCGACTCTTGATTTTGGCTCAGGTCATGATGTCAGGGTTGTGGGATCAAGCCCCAGGTCAGGCTCCACACTCAGTAAGGAAGTCTGCTTAAGATTCTCTCTCTCTCTCTCTCTCTCTCTCTCTTTCTCTCTCTCTCTCTTTGCCTCTCCTCCACACTGTTTCTGTCTCAAATAAATAAATAAATATTAAAAAAACTTTTGAGGGTTCTAATTAGAATAATCAAAAAACCAATTTCTTCATTTCCTTGCCTTTCTACTATATCCTACTGAGTCTCCTGCTTTGATTTTATCTTGATCTTTCTCTTTAATGCTATTAGTCTTCCTCAAATGTCTGGTAGTCCTTGCTTATTTTTATTTTGGACTACATGTTTAAGTTGATTGTCCCAGGTTGGGGTGGCAGGTTTTCTTGACAGTTTCTTTCCCCAAGATGTCTCTTTCCCGAATTGAAGGCTCTTTGTATGTAGTTAGAGCTTATTATCTGCAGAATATGCCTAAGGGTGAGTGGGTAAGGTAAACTAAGCTCATATCAGCAGTCTGTATTTTTCCCAGGAAGCTTACCTAATTTCTTTAGGTGCCTGTGCTGTTTTTATCTGGGAGGAATGTATACCAAGTTGCCTTTTATTCTGTACACAGAGATTCTGGAGTGTGTTTGTGTGTGTATGTGAGAGAGAGAGAGAGAGAGAGAGAGAGAGAGGGAGAGAGAGAGAGAGAACTAATGCAGCTATTTTATTGAAGGACTTTCAGTACCCCTCCCCCCCCATTTCTCCTCTCCCCCACTATACCTGCTCACTCTGAGCTAGGAGTCTTTCCAAAGTCCCATTAAAGTTGGGTTCTGCTCTTCACTGTGGCTCCCTTCCTGTTCTGTACTGCAGCCTCCTGTGCTCCATTTCACTTAACACAGCATTTTGTCTGCTTTCTAGTCCTACATATGTGTTACTTTCAGTTACAAAAAGGAGTAAAAACCCTCAAAAGCCCAACCAAGATTCAAATTTCCTCTCCAGAGATGGAATTCTTAACTTTTATGCTATATTGCTTCTCATAATCATGCCATTAAAAAAATAAATCTCCTCAAAAAATTAAAAATAGATCTACCCTATGATCCAGGAATTGCACTACTGGACAGTCACCTAAAAAATACAAAAACACTAATTCAAAGGGATATATGCACCCCTATGTTTATTGTAGTGTTATTTACATTAGCCAAACCATGGAAGCAACCCAGGTGTCCCCCAAAAGATGATTGTATAAAGAAGATATGGTGTGTATGTGTGTGTGTGTGTGTGTGTATATATATATATATATATATATCTTTATAGGAATATTACTCAGCCATGAAGAAGACTGAAATCTTGCCATTTCCAACAACATGCTTAGAGTTAGAGAGTATAATGGTAAATAAAAAAGTCAAAGAAAGACAAGTACCATAAGATCTCACTCATATGCGGAGTTTAAGAAACAAAACAGGCGAACAAAGGAAAAAGGGAGAGAGAGAGAAAGAGAGAGAGAAACCAGTAACAGAATCTTAACTATAAAGAACAAACTGATGGTTACCAGAAGAAACGTGGGTAAAGGGATGTGGTAAAGAAGAGATGGAGATTAAAGAGTACACTTACTATGATGAAAATAAAATAAAATAAAACCCATGAGGATAGAATAAAGTTGGAGCATCAAATAAAAGTTGATGAAATATGGTCTTAAAAATAAAGACATTTTCAAGAAAAGACTCAAAAAATGAATATAGTTCTATAGTGATGAGGAGGGCTGAATTATGAAATTCTGGTCATGCAATTTAAAATATTTTCAGTGGAAAGAAAATGGGGAGGCAGGTAGAGAACCTGGCATATTTACAGGTAGAGAAGCTGTCTAATAAAGCTGGAAGATATCTATGTAAGTGGTGGATGAGAGAACATATAACTAAGGGGAATACAAAGGTCTAGGATAAGAATTTCAAGAGAGTTAAAGCCAAAGATTAGCTGAGGCTTACAAAAACCACTAGAGACAGCAGCAGCAATTTTTAGTGCTATTTTCAGAGCAATAGATAGATGAAAATTATAGGTCCATTGCTTGAGAATGATGGTATCATGTTAAAAGAAAACACTACACATCCGCTTTTCTTTTGCCTATACCAAGAAGAATATCTTTAAGCTGACAACATTGAGAGATCATTGCATTAAGAGGTCGTTGATACACACAATGAAAGGAGTCTAATGATAACAAATATTTTTGATTAATTCAAATCCCCAGATCCTGGCAATTTACATTTTAGGCAATATTGATTTGATCATAGTAGTACCATATTCTTTGAGAAATTTTGTAGAACAGGGAAAAAATTCAAGAGAATGGAGAAAGGTACTTATGACCCTGAGTTTCAAAACTTCCCATCCCATCAGTGTCATTCTTGGCTATGTATCTTGCTGTGCCAATGGAATATGAGAGGTAACATTAGCTACTTCCAAGAAAAAAATCATTAGGAAACACTGTATTTTCTGCCATCCCTGTTGAAAAATATGTTATCAGTGTTTTGAATGATAGCATAGATGTTATATTTCTCAACTTTACACAATATAGGACCCATTACATAAGATACTCTCAAGAAAAGGGAGTAGGATGGAAAAATTAGAACGAAAATGATATCTGTTGAAAAGATACTGAAGCAAATGTAAAGCATATCTTCAGTGAAGATACTGAAGCAAAACATTTCAAGTTAGAAATGTTTAACCTGAATAAATGTGTCACTTAAAGTTGTATTTGTAAGCATCAGTTGTATTGAATGAAGGAGAGCTGCTGCTTTGTGTTTAGGTGAAACCAGATAGCATGGAGTGGTCCAAACCTCAAATAACATTAGAGTGCTGCTGCCTCTATAAAAATGAAGGGAATCTGAAGCTATATTAACAGAGTTGGGTGTACAGATTATCAATATTAGTATTATGTATTAATATTATATCCAATTCTTGGCACTAATTTTTAATAGGAATGTTGATAAAATCCAAGGATGTTGGGATCAGTTTGCTGAGTGGAGTTGGGCAGGTAGAACTAGTGGGTCTAAACCTAAACCAAAGGAAAGGGATGATAAGGGAAAGGCTAAAAGAGTAGGGTACAATTGCAGATGTGTTCATACCTAAGGAGGGAGCAGGCTAAATTTTCATATATCAAGATCTGCTTGGCTGCTTTTGACCAGACCACTGCTTTCTTAATCAAGCCTGCTTCCTGGTGATATTAAGTTATAAATACATAAAAGAGACATACTGAATAAATGCACATCATGAAAGATCTGTCTAATCCTGGATGATCAGCAGGATCACTCAAGGACCTTTAAAAAATGCAGATATCAGGCCTCACCTCAGACCTCTTGAACCATTACTTCTGGTGGTATACTCTGGGAATCTGTGATTTCATAAAACTCCATCGATTCTAATGATCTTATGATTTGGGAGCCACTATGTCTTGTGACATGGTTGGTGTTCATGAGGTAAGAGGTGGATTGGAGAACATTAGTATATTGTCAAGGGAGGCAAGGCTAGGGCAGTGGTTCCCAGATTCTGGTCTTTGTGGACAGTGCAACTTTTTTTTTTTTTTTAAGATTTTATTTATTTATTCATGAGGGACAGAGAGAGAGAGAGAGAGAGAGAGAGAGGCAGAGACACAGGCAGAGGGAGAAGCAGGCTCCATGCAGGGAGCCCAATGTGGGACTCAATCCCGGGACTCGATCATGCCCTGGGCCAAAGGCAGATGCTCAACTGCTGAGCCACCCAGGCTGCCCTACAGTGCAACTTTTAAAAGAAATGGGGTTCATCATCATAGGATGGCTGACTTTCTAGTAGAACAAACCAACCAACCAAGCAAACTCTTATCCTTATTGTTCCATTAGAAAGCTGCCTTCAGCCCAGGGCATGATCCTGAAGACCTGGGATCGAGTCCCACATCGGGCTCCCTGCATGGAACCTGCTTCTCCCTCTGCCTATGTCTCTGCCTCTCTTTCTTTCTGTATCTCTCATGAATAAATAAATAAAATCTTTTTTTTAAAGAAAGTTAAATTTTAAAAGGATTTGGGCAGCATAGAGTATAGAAAGCAATTTCAGTCTTTTACATTGAATGAACTTAGCCATTTTTCTCATTTCACCATGGACTGGTAACAGTGTCTTTACATTGTGGCATCATTTGGTATGTCAGCATTTGAGAACCAACAGTATAGGGTATGCCCAGTTCCCTATGTTCTCTGGAAACATGTTGCTTTGCAGGGTTAGGTGGTTCATAGTTGTTTTGGGGACTCTAGTTCTGACAGTAGTGGAGGAGAAGGCTCTGAAAAGAGAATATGGATGATGTGGTGGGATGCAGGGGCACCTTGGATGAAAGGATCTGTGAGCAATTGTTTGTAGAAACTGATTGTTTATATGTAGAAGAAAAACTTGCGTAGATCTGAAAGCTGTATTAAAATGTAGGAAAGCCTTTCATATATAATAACCCTTGTCATGGTAGAGGGCAGTCCTAGACCCATGTGAGGAAGTCATTTGCAGACCCATTTCAGTTTAATGTAAACAAAAACTTTCTCAAAATCAGACATCTCTGATAACGGTTAACTACATGGATATGAGATTGCCCACTCTGGAAAAGCTTAGAACACATCTGAGTAACAAGGAATGTGAACGAAAGGGTTCTTGACTAAGTTGGAGGTTAGATTAAAATCACTGGTTTGGGAGCTCCTGGGTGGCTCAGTCGGTTAAGTATCTGACTCTAGGTTTTGGCTCAGGTCATGATCTTAGGGACGTGAGATGGAGCCCTGTGCTCAGCGTGGAGTCTGCTTGAGATTCCTTCCCTCTCCTTCTGCCCCTTACCCTGCTTGTATATGTGCACTCTGTCTCTCTTAAATCAATCAGTCAATCAGTAAAATCTTTGAAAAAAAGCAAAAGAAAGAAGGAATTTTTTTTTTTCCTGGGGAGAAAAAGAGAGAGAGAAAAGCAAATCATAACAGATCTTAACTGTAGAGAACAAACTGAGGGTTGATGGAAGGAGGTGGGCCAGGGGCAATGGTTGCTAAATGGTTGGTGGGTATGACATAGTGCACTTGTGATGAGCACTGGGTGTTGTATGTAAGTGATGAATCACTAAATTTTACTCTTGAAACCAATTTTACCATATATGTTAACTAACTAGAATTTAAATAAAAGTGTGAAGAAAATAAAACAAAATAAGCTGCTAAAGCTTAAGACAAAAATAAATACATAAATAACATAACTAAAGTAAAATAAAATAAATAAAATAAAATAAAATAAAATAAAATAAAATAAAATAAAATAAAATAAATAAAATCACCATTTTCTAAGCCTGGCAGCCCTCAATGACACCTGGGAAGCCTTTTAAGCAGATACAGATTCCTGGACCTCAGCTTAGATCTCTAGAAACAGAAACTCTATGAAGGGGGTTTAGGAATCTGTGTGTTTAATAGGCCTTGAAGGAAATTCTGAGTAAAGTTGCCTATAGCCTTAGAAAATAATTGGATGAAGTAAATGCCAGAGTCTTGAAAGCATCTTTGATGAAGGATTCTCTAAAAATCGTAAAGAGCATTTTTGTCATGGCATCAATATTTGAATATCTGCTTAATATCACGTGCTTTATTATTGGCTATTTAAAAGTTATGTCTGAAACAACCAGTTATCTACACATCAATACAAACTATAGCTTCGAACTGTTTTTAAAACAAAATTTGCTTTGAACTTCCAAGAGAAATTAGCCTCACATGAGGAAAAGAACTCATGGGCCTAATTATTAAATATGGATAAGTAAACTTGCCAAACAGATACCATGTTTGTGCCAAAAATTTTTTATTTACAAGATCCAAATGATTTTCTTTCTTTCTTTCTTTCTTTCTTTCTTTCTTTCTTTCTTTCTTTCTTTCTTTCTTTCTTTCTTTCTTTCAAGATTTATTTATTTATTATTCAGAGAGAGAGAGAGAGAGAGGCAGGGCACAGGCAGAGGGAGAAGCAGGCTCCCTGCAGGGGGCCTGATGTGGGACTCGATTCCGGGTCTCCAGGATCACACCCTGGACCAAAGGCAGACGCTCAACCACTGAGTCACCCAGGGATCCCCTGATTCATTCTTTCCAATACCAAATCTCACGTTGGCTTAAAATAATGTTAAATATATGTTTATTTCTGTGAAAGAGAACTTTCATTGGACCTTTTGTTACTTTGAAATGATTTTTTATTTTCATGATATTTCATTCTGTTATAGCTTGAGTGACTATCTTAGTAATAGAATTATCAGGGAGACTGCAGAGCAGCCCAAAGGTCCTCTTACTTGTTTGTAGAATCTGCAATTCTGATCCACACTATTGTTTTTGTTGAGTTTCTATCCCAAGCTTCTCTGTATAGATTATCTAAAAGGCTTTCAACTGTTGATAGGAGGCTAGGTCCTGAATTACAGGCATAAGAAACTCAACTGAAGCCATCAATTAATTGAACATATAAACATTGCTCAAAGATTTTTGAAGGTCTAATCCGTGAAATATTATTTTCCTAATATCCTTTGAGCCATTCAACCCTTTAGAAATATATTCTCATAAACTCATTTCCCTTTTCTTCTTTTAGCATTGAGGCCCTATTTGCATATTATTCATTTATATGTTCAACAAAAGCCTAGTGCGAGCTAACAGTTTACTCCAGGCATGGTATTTACAAGATCCCTGTTCTTATGATGCTATGTTCTGAAAAGGAGAAAGCGATAGTAAACTTGCAGATAAATACTTAAAAAAATTCATCTAGTGACAAGTGCTGTAAAGAAAAATTAAATGGGATCAGAGAATTGTTGGGGGATCCTCCTTTAGATGGAATAGTTTGGAAAAGGAGGCGATATTTGAAATAAGTCTTATTCACTGTGGGCAGCTGTGAGAGGAGAGCTCGAGGGAGCAGCAATAACCAGTGCAAAGGCCCTGAGGCCAGAATAAGCTGGGGAATTGACAGGCCAGTAGTACTACTGTAATGAAAACTCGCAGGGCACAAAAGATGGTTAGAAATAAGGCAAGGGCCAGATAAGGCAGGATGTCACATCCTGAGTCTGAATTTATTCTAAGTGTGATAGGTTCTAATCAGAGAGTGATATATTTTTACAAAGTATTTTACAAAGATAACTCAGGCTCTGTGTAGAGAATGGACCCCAGTCAAGTAAGAGTGGAATGAGGAAGACTATCTAGAAGCTATTGCATTAGTTTGGTCTAGAGATTATGGCTGCTTGTTAGTGTAAAGCTTTCGACTGAGGAAATGTGTATCAAAATCATACGTATGCCCCTTTCAGCAGACATTCTCAGTCAAGAAGGGCGCATAAATGACTTTTACAACCTGATTCAACCTAAACTTGTATTTTCCAGCCTAAGGCCCACATGGCCAGCATTATCATTAGTTTCATTTCTCAGTTCTTAGCCTTCTACTTTCTTCAATTGAGGACCACTAGTTTAGATGATGGGGCAGGACAACTTGGTCTTTATCAGGCCGAATGGCATCTATCCCAGTAAAAACCCAGAGGCCAGCTCTCAATTGTTCTTGCCATTCTCTTTTTTCTTTCCAGAGGCTTTTTTTCCCCAGTTTCTTCCCCTGAATTTTCTGTCCCCGCACAAGCTCCCCACTCCTCTGCTGCTGTCTACTCTAAAAGGATGTCAATTTTTATGCTGTTGTTTTGAAGGATTTATTTTTTGTATGTAAAGGAATACAGAGACGAATACAAATAAAAATACAGAAAACTTAATTTATTTCAGCAAAGAAAGGGGAAGTGAGGAAGTTACCTATCCTTTTTGTTAAATCTTAAGGACAACCGGAGGGGATGGGACATGTTTTGAACCCTTTTTTTTAAAAAGGGAAGTTATGTTGACATGGCTTTTGATAAGAATATAATAAAATCTAACATGTATTGAGCTATATGCCAAGCAACATTGCAGGTGTTTTCTTGGACCAGTTCTCCTCTAGTTATTCTTCTTCACAGATGAGGAAACGGAGGCTCAGCACTATGAAGTGATTGGCTCAGGGTCCTACAGGGAGTGAGGGGCTAACCCAGGATTTTAAGCCAGGTTTTTCTCTTCTCTAAGCTGTTTCCTCTCCAGGTGAGATGACTTGGGAATCTGCAGTGAAGAGAGACTTTGCAGGTGTGAGGCTGAAGAATCCCTCACCAGGTGTGTGCAATGCCTCCCTCACTCCTCATGTGGCTTTAACTCCTCCTCCAGGTCCTCCATGCTTGATGCACTTTTTACCTCTGGGCCTTACTTTCACCTTATTTTTCCTTAATCTCCCCTTCACGTAGCTGTTTACTGGGAAGGATCTCTGTAAGTGTGTGGTTGCCAAAATTAAAAGAAATCTGTCCCCTAATTTTGTCACTAAATTTCTGACTCTGATGGTCCCAATATTCGTTTGCTTTAAAAGCTGCTGTTTCTCTGTGGGTATTCTCCTTGTGTCTGAAGGGGCAACCGGGAGAGCAGAGCTTCCTAAGCTGGAGGGACACAAAGCTTTCCACTCTGTGGTTTGTCCCCATACATGCTGAGACGTTCATTTATCACCTCAGCCATCTCACAGGTATACTCTTGGTCACAGCAGGCTCCAGGAGATTACTTGTCTCGCTACTGAATTTTCTTTATATGCTTTTTTTTTTAAGTATGTTTGAAATTATAGTCTTGAGCTTTCCTTTTTCATACACAAACTAATCATTATGAAACCCAATAATGATCCCTGAGAGAAAAACCACATGGTGCACAAGGGCTCAGACGTGGGGTGAGGGTGTTGGACAACAGACATCGTTCCCGGACCTGTGGACACAATTCTCTCCGGGGGGTCAGTGCACTGCATTTTTATGACTCGAAGCTATTTTTTTTTTTTTCAGGATATTACGCCATAGTTTCCGCAAAGCACAAATGTGTGTTGTAATGCCTATTTTGCATGTGCCATATCATTCCTGAGCCTGAAATCTCAAGGTTTGAGCATCATGTATTATTGATCTGATGATTTGACTTTAACACAGGAGAAGAGAAAGTTTAAAGGACCAGAAAAATCGGAAACAATCCATGAGATTAAAGGACTGGTTTTCTGTAATCCCTTTAACAAAAATCCTTTAATATTTTATTCTTACGGGTTATGTGACTACCAGATGGTTAACTTGATTATTTACCTTAGAGTATACAAAAGAGCATGAGGGAGAGATTTCTTTCTTTCTTTTTTTTTTATTTTTTTAAGATTTTATTTATTTATTCATGAGAGATACACAGAGAGAGGCAGAGACACAGGCAGAGGGAGAAACAGGCCCCTCACAGGAAGCCCGACGTGGGACTCAATCCTGGGTCTCCAGGATCATGCCCTGGGCCCAAGGCAGGCGCTAAACCACTGAGTCATCCAGGGATCCCCGAGATGTCTTTTAAATTTAAGATATAAATATGTTTTATCTCCAGGAGATAGAAGATAGGTATACCTGAGCATTTTACTTTTGAAAGACAAAGATTTTGGTGCTTAGTTTTAAAGCTAAAGCAGTTTTCTTCTTGGGCCAAAATTAGAACAAGGGAAAGTTCTGGCACATATACCTCTCAGAAAAGGCTGGCAGATCTCACTTTTTATTTTCTAGCAGAATCTGCTCTTAAGACTCAAGTACTCTTTCATATCATAGTGGTAACATCTCTTGATCTCTCACAAAGAAAGTTGTAGTTGGGGGATCCCTGGGTGGCTCAGCAGGTTTAGTGCTGCCTTCAGCCCAGGGAATGATCCTGGAGACCCGGGATCGAGTCCCGCATCGGGCTTCCTGCATGGAGCCTGCTTCTTTCTCTGCCTGTGTCTCTGCCTCACTCGCTCTGTGTGTGTGTGTCTCATGAATAAATAAATAAAATCTTTAAAAAAAAAGAGAGAGAAAAAAAAAAGAAAGTTGTAGTTTACCACAGATCAAGTCTTTAGGTGAAAGAAAGGAATCTCCTGAGTCTGATTTATCTGTTTACTTCTTTTTTAAAGTTTATATTGTACTTTGTTCCAAAAAGGAGATTTAAGGCTATGCATCTTACAATAAGAAAAAAAGTTAAAAATAAATAATTGAGAACATTAGGATGACTTTAATATTGAGAATTCAGGGGTTTAGGGGAAAATGAAACTTTTTGTTGTTTTATTGTTTTGTTATTGTTATCAGGGATTCTTATTTTACCTTGAAATCTTAGCAGAGCAGAGGTGGGATGGAGTCACCAGCTCCACTTACAGCAGAGTGTCTTTCAGCGTTTGTTAGATAATTTATGGTGAAAAAATATTTTTTTTTTTTGTATTTCTCAGCTTGGTTGGGGCGTTTAGTACAGTTTACTATTCCAGGTTTAGTTCTTTAGTAACCCTCTCTTTGGTTATTTATTAACCTCCCTTTAAAGTACAACTTAATCGTTCAAGGAAGGTACAAAGTTCAGCTAATGTTTCTATTGTTCCAAATAAGATAATATATAAGGCCACTGTATAGCATGAAATGCCTCCTAAAACCTAAAATTCATATATGAAACAATTAGCCTGTAAGGAACTGGCTCTGAAAACTAGCATTATACAGGGTAATCCTGCACTAACATAAAAATGCTGCCCACATTAATGGTGTGTTTATA
Source organism: Canis lupus baileyi (assembly GCF_048164855.1). Lineage (NCBI taxonomy): Eukaryota > Metazoa > Chordata > Mammalia > Carnivora > Canidae > Canis > Canis lupus. The sequence continues at coordinate 14,539,398 of NC_132839.1, read as the reverse complement.
TGATACCTGTGTTCCAACTAGTTTATATGTTTCATTTGTAATATCCACCTCCTCCTCCCTCTTTTGCTATCCTTATAAGGACAGGATGCCAAAGGTGATCAGAAATTCCCTAGGGAAGCCAGAGGAAGAAAGCAGTAGATGTCTTCCCCTCTAGAGATAGGTCTATTATGCAACTCATCAAGAATGATGATTGTTTAGGATCCACAATTCAGGCTGAACACAGGGCTTCAGGTTTTCCCCCCATTTGGAGTAATGAAAAAAGTAGCCCTAGAAGACCTGAGTAAATTTCTAGGCACTATGTTTTCAAAACAGTAATAGATCATATGTCTCTCACCTGGCCTCCCAGAACCTAGAACAATACCTCCTTATCCTTATGTGTTTAGTATTACTTGTAAAATGAATGTAAAACGAAATCTCCCTTCTGAAACCAAGTTTTTGAGAGTCAGTGTAATGAGAGCTCTAAGGTACTTCTTAGGTATGAGAAATCCTTCAATTTATACCCCATTGACTGAAGATAAACATGCTCTTAATCCTTATTATACTGTGTTGGTTAAGGGTACTCAGTTCTGGAATCAAGTTGCCTGAATTCAGAACGTGTATTAACCACCTAGTAGCTGTGCAAATGTGGGGAAGTTGCCTAGCTCCTCTGGGACTCAGTTTTATCAACTGTCATGTTAGGAGAAGTAAATGATTTATGAAGTGCATAGTATGAGATACCCATAGCCTGATAAGTATTTGACAGCAGTCACAGTATAGTAGCTCGAGCCTTGAAAAAGCCTCAAATCCTATCCACTAAAAGGAAGATTGTGTCTAGAAGTAATAGAAACTTCAAGGAGTTAGAGACAGATTCTCATCTACCTGTGGCTTTTTAAGTCATGGGATAATTAAAAGAATGTTGAAAAGGACTGTTTTCCAGAAAGAATTAGGCAACTATTCAAAGTATTTTGAGTCAGAAATAAATATTGGTAAATTTCTCTCTTTAAAGAGATTTTTAGAATTATCTCCAGTAGAATGAAGAGTTTACAGATTTAAAAAAAAATTAAACATTTTTGAATATCCTAAATATGAGATTTTACTTTGAAGGTATTTTTCTTTAACAAACATGCCATTCATTCAGCAAAAAATTTTTAAGCAACCACTATATGCCATGCATTATGTTAGGTACTAGGGAGAAAAAGTGAAAAAGACACAGTTCCTGTTCTAAATGAGGTTAGAGAATCTAAATATTCAGATAAGCAATGCCCTTCAAAATAGTTACCCTTATTTCCTGCACATTTATTCCAATATTATTGCTTTCGACGCCTTCAAACAACTCTTGGGCAGTGCCTTCTTACCTGAGCCACCCAATACCCAAAAACAGCAGTGGCCTCTTCACTTTTTGGAAAGACTAATAGTCAATGGACATTGAAATACCTCAAATCTCCTTTATTGGTTGAGCAGCCACAGCTCAGAAACTCTCAAATGCCCACCTGGATGCCCACTGCTAGTTTGTCTTCTAGGACCTTCTAGAACACCTCAGAACCCAGCTACTAAAAAGCTAATACCTGGATTTTGGTCAGGGTCCTCCAGGACCTTGCTCCAGTGACATCTGTTTCAACTAGTTTCCGTCCTGCCATACTTTTTGTTGAATATTTTGAGTATCACCCCTTACGTAAAGTATCACTTTGTATTTTTCTCAATCCTTCTTTCATATCTACTTCATTCTACCTGGTACATCCAGGACCCCAATCCTATTCTAGATTACTTTTAGCTATGGATGAAGATCAACTCTAAAAGATAAAATTTGGCTGCCTTTGAAGACATTGTTTAAAATAAAAAGGAACAGACTAAAGAAAAATTTAAAAGAAAGATTTTGATATTGTTCTGTGCAAAGGCAAATGTCATTGAAGTTAGCCTGTGGGCTCCCAAGATGACTACTCAGAGGGGATGACATCATTTCTTAGGTAAATTCTGGTGCTTTTATGAACAAAAGCAATAGTATCAGGCCAATTACTTTATAGTCACATCTTGCATATTAGATGAATGTCTAATTTTAGAAGAGTTGTATTTAAAGTACTAAAACCTTTAATTAGGAGCATTTTTAAAACTTAGTATACTTTTTCCAGCTAATGTTAGCACATGTTAGCAAAATGTTACATATAGGGAGTATGGTAGGTATGTTTATATCAGTAGCATTTTGGAATTTCTAATACTGAGCTATAGAAATAACAGTGAATATCTATGGGATTCATAATTATTTAAAATTGTAAAGTGTGGAACAGTTATAGAAGTTTTTGTTGTGGGAAATGTGAATAGAAACATACGTTGTTATAAAATATCCTTATTTTTAAATAGGATTTGTATGATGGGAATATAAATTTATTTTTATTTGTTACAAGACTCTCAAAAAGCAAAAACACAAATCAACAAAAACAAAATAAGACAGAAAAGACTTTCTGAAGACAAAATTATTTATTGGTTGGTGGGACACAATTTTAAAAGGAATGAATATCTGATACCTGTGCTAAAGACAGACTGGACGTTAGGTCCCATAGCCTAGAAAATTGATAAATCATATATAGCTAACTTTCTTACTGGTTCAGCTGCTAAATCTTTTGTATGAAAATCAGTAGATTTTTTTTCATAATGATAGTAGATCCTATAGATAACATTATTTCATTCTATAACATTAACCTCTGAGCTGAAGTTTATTTGTTGAATGAATGTATGGGTGATCAGGGATAGGAATGACATTTCCTTCGGATCATTTCTTAGAGTTTCATTTCTTTTAAAGATAATTTTTACTTATTTTTCTTGCAAAAATAATTACAAGTTGATAGAAAATTTTCACAAATGAATTGAGTAAAAAGATTACACACTAAATAATCATTAGCATTTTTTTGTATATTGACACCTATTTTTGTATATTGACACCTATTTTTATATATGTGCATTGTAAGTATGTGTGTTTTCTTTGATTTACAAAAAAAATCATACGTACAACTTTTTCTTTTATATAACATATTGTGATATCTACCCATGTATGCCATTAAACAGTGTTCTATAGCATTATGTTGAGTGCATAGTACTCTACTCTAAGTTTATATTGTAATTTATTTCACCAATCTTCTGTTATTGAGCATTTAGGTTGCTTTTAATCTTTTGCCATTGTGTTGTAGGGACATTTGGCTATTCCAAGAGTTTTAAATCATTCTTGTGTTATTTTTCCCTTGGACAGTTAAGCCTGTGGATCCTTTCTAGGAATAATGTTGGTGGGTTTTTTTTTTTTTTTGGCATAAAAATGTAGGGTTACAGAAGAAACCAATTAAAAAAAATCTGTTTAAAAAATCTATCAAATATTTTTAAAATTTATGATATATGTATTTCATAATATCGGTGATATACTCATGTGAGTATATTAAATAACAAAATATTAAACATTTTATTTAATATTAAATATTAAACATATTAAATAACAAAATCTAGTGGCACATCTAATAACAATCATAATTTTAATTAGTGATGAACATAAGTGAACTTTGAGATACCTGAAACGATTAGAATGCAGTATAAAAGTAGCTTTTATGTTCCATTTATTTCATTGTAATTTGTTGTTTACATCAATAATAGATGGAAATGCTCCACTTCAGCCAGGGGTTAATGAAAATAAAGATGTGAATTTTTTTCCTGTCCAAACTCACAAATAGCTTGAATTTTATACAAGCATCTCCATAGCCACAAGACCTCAGATTAAGAACCTCTGTGAACATATCAGATTAATTTGAAAGTACTGAACATAGTAATAAGGGAGAAGTAGGTACGTTCCCCAAAGATTAGCAATATGGGCTTAAAAAACCAAAATGGTACTAGCCTTGCTAAAGCCAATGGATGTTGAGAATCATAATCTGTAACACAAATAGACCAAGATGATGAGTAATGGTGGAAGAAACCTAGGAGTTGTGGGAAGCTAATTATGAGTAGGGTTTCAAAGGAATGGAAGAGCAGAGAAAAACCCTGCTATTTCAGGCTCCTAATGAAAAGACATTGTGTTATTGAAAAGGGGAGAGTGAGCTTTCCTCTAACTTAGTGAAACCCAAATGTACCAGCCTCAACAACCAGTGACTACAAAATATTATCATATTTCCTCTGAAACCCCAAGTAAGATAAGCTCCAGTCTCACAGACCAGCCTGATTGCTCAAAATTGGCACCTCTCTCAAACATTCCACCAAATTTTCCTTCATTCCAAAGGGTGCTGTTTTGAGGATATGCAGGATGGATCAGGTCTTATATGTTCTTTCATTTGGGAAAAGCCACTACATGTTGCTTCTGTTGTCAGTGACCCTTGTGAAGTTGATCTATAAAGATGTTAACCATCTTTCTGACCTGGTTTTGGGTGGCAGGGGTCCTTTCTGTATCCTTAACTACTGAGCAAAAACCAGTTCCTCTTCTAATTCTTTACAGCACAGACCAGGCTGCAATTCCCACAAAATTTCATCCAACGTGAGAGTGGACCAGAGTGATATTGGTAAGTACCACACAGAATAACTTGTATCTACAATGATGGCTAAAGGGATTTCTTACTAGCTCAGTCTGGGATAGTTTAAATATTCCCAAGAGACTTCCATGGAGAAGAGAGGAAAACCTCTCTCCAGTAAAAATCTCATTCTGGAGTCCCCATTCCTAGTTCAGACCCCTCTTGGGATTGACATTGGGAATGCCATATGGGAAAGACCCCAGCTCTACCCATAGGAGTTGACCCACAATTTATTAGTTCAGCATCTAAACATTCTGAATTATTTAGTCCTAAAAAATATCATGACTAGAAATTCAAAAGTGCAGCCTGGTTTTTTTTTTTTTTTTTTTTTTTTTTGGTTTCTTGTACAGCATGTGAAGCTCATATTTATGTATCACTTTTATAGTCTTTAAATTGAGTCTTCTGCAAACAACTACTGTGACAGGACAAACATCTTCATGTCTTTTACTCATTTTCTAATTGGATGGCTTATTTTTTAACTGTTGAGTTTTAAGAGTTCTTAAGATATTCTAGTAAACAGTCCTTTGTCAAATATGTAATTTGCAAATATTTCCTTCCAGTACATAGCTTGTCTTTTTATCCTCTTTATGGTCTTTTTCAGAGCAAAAGTTTTTATTTTGATGAGGCCCAAGTCTATCAGTTTTCCCTCTTACAGACTGTATTTTTGGTGTCATGTCAACGAATTCTCCTTAGATCTCAATCCCAGAGATTTTCTCTTATTTTTTTTCCCTAACATTGAAAAGGTAGTATGGTTTTACATTTATTTATTTATTTATTTATTTATTTATTTATTTATTTATTTATTTAAGTTTTACATTTAAATCCATCATCTATTTTGGGTTAATTTTTATATAAGATGTGAGATTTAGGCCAAGGTTCTTATTTATTTATTTTCCCATAGATGTCCAATTGCTAGCACCATGGGTTGAAATGTTATCCTTTCCTTTCCTCATTCAATTGTTTTTCACCTTTGTTAAAAGTCAGCTGCCATATTTGTGTGAGTCTCTCTCTAGATTTTCTATTATGTTCCATTAATCTGTGTTTCTATGACTCCACCAAGACTACACAGTTTTGTTTATTGTAGCTACACAATAAATCTTGAAATTGAGTAGACTGATTTCTCCCCCATTATTATTCTTTTAAAAAATATATTTTTAGCTATTCTAGTTCCTTTGCCTTTTCCCTTATATAAAGAATAATCTTGCCTATAATGACAAAACTTCTCGAAATTAGTTTATACCTATGCACTTGAGCCTTGAATAACACATAGATTTGAACTGCTCACATTTACTTGTACACCTTTTTTTTTAAATAAAAATAGTGTAGTATTCTAAATGTATTTTCTTTTCTTTATGATTTTCTTAATAACATTTTCTTTTCTCCAGCTTACTTTATTGTAAGGATATAGTATATAATACATATAGCATACAAAATATGTGTTAATAGAGTGTTTTTGTTATAGGTTAGGCTTCCAGTCAACAGTAAGCTATTAATGGCTAAGTTTTTGGAAAGTCAAAAGTTATATGTGGATTTTTGATAGTGTGAGGAGTCAGCATCCCTAACACCTGTGTTGTTCAAGGGTTGACTGTATATGAATTTAAGAAGCAAGACCTTTACTGTGTCTTTCATTCCATGAACACAGTATGTCTCTCCATATATTTAGATATTCTTTGATTTCTTTAATCAACATTTTGCAGTTTTCAGCATACAAATACAATATAGTACTATAGTGTTAGATTTACACATAGCTATTTCATTTTTTGAATGATTGTAATTGGTATTATATTTTTAATTTTGATGTTCATTGCTAATACATAGAAATGAAGTTGATTTTTTAAGTATTTATTTTACATCCTGTAGTTGTGCTGAATTCATATATAGTTCCAGAAGTTTTCTTATAGATTTCATGGAATTTTCTATATGGGCAATTATGATCTTTGAGGGAAGGCATTTAGTCTTTCATCATTATGTATATCAGCTTTATCAAATTGAAGAAGTTCCCATTATTCCTACTTTTTGAGAGTTTGCATCATGAATGTCGAATTTTATCAAATGCTTTTTCTCATCAAATGATCATATAATTTTTTTCATTAGATTATTAATATGGTAGATTACATTGACTGATCTTCAAATATTGAAGTAACCTTGCATCCCTGGAATAAATTCTCCTTGATCATGGTATATAATTCATTGTATTTATTGCTGACTTCTGTTTGCTAATGTTTTCTTAAGGATTTTTACATGTATTTTTATAAGTGATGTTGGCCTGTAGTTTTCTTATACTCACATTGTGTGCTATTTTAGCTTCATAAAATGAATTGAGAGTGTTCTCTCCTCTTCTGTTTTCTGAAAGAGATTGTATAATATTGTTTTTTAAGTTATCCTATAAACATTTGGAAGAATTCTCTGGGGACACCATCTAGGCCTAGAGATTTTCTTTGAGCTTTTAAATTATGAATTTTTTTTAAAAGATTTTATTTATTTATTCATGAGAGACACAGAGAGAGAGAGAGGCAGAAACACAGGCAGAGGGAGAAGCAGGCTCCATGCAGGGAGCCCGACATGGGACTTGGTCCCGGGTCCCCAGGATCACACCCTGGGCTGAAGGCGACGCTAAACTGCTGAGCCACCCAGGCTGCCCTAAATTATGAATTTTTAAATTATGAAATAACCATTTCCTGAATAATTGTTGGACAATACAAATTATCTATTTCATATTGGGTTAATTGTGGTGCTTTTCAAAGAGTTGGTCCGTTGTATATAAATTGTCAGACTTATTTGTGTGCACTTATTCACAGTATTTCTGTATTATCCAGGGTTGGTCATATCCCTTTTTAAATTTCTGGTATTGGTAATTTGTGGCTCCTTTTTTATTCCTCTGCCGGTCTTGTTAGAGATTTGTCAATTTTACTGATCTAAGAGAACCAAATTTTGGTTTCATTGATTTGCTTTTTATTATTTCCTTCTATTTATTTTGGGTTTGCTTTTCTCTTTTCCTAGTTCTTGAGGTGGAAACTTAGATTACTGATTTGAGACTTTGCCTCTTTTCTATCATGAGCATTTAGTGCTATATATATTTCCCTCTCAGCATTGCTTTAGCTGGATCGCACAAATGTTTTTATGTTGTACTTTCATATTCACTCTGTTCAATGTAATTTTTTATTTCTCTTGAGGCATCTTCTTTGAGCCATGTGTTATTTAGAAATGTATTGTTTTTCTTTCTGTTATTGATTTCTAGTTTGCTTCCATTATGGTCAGAGAATATACTCTTATGATTTAGATTTTTTATAATTGATTTTTTTTTTTTTTGTGGCCTGTGACATGGTCTATCTCAGTGTATGTTCTATGGCTCTTGAAAAGAATGTGGGTTCTGCTCTGGTTGGGTGGACTGTTCCATAAATGTTGATTAGACTCTTTTGGTTGATGGTGTTATAGAATTTTCTGTATCCTTGCTGATTTTATCTGGTTTCTGCCAATTGTTGAGAGAGGAATTCTAACATCTCTATAGTTGTAGGTTTGTTTGTTTTTCCTTTCATTTACACCAGTTTTTGCTTCAGATATTTTGTAGCTCTGTTGTTTGGCTCATACGTATCAAAGACTGCCTTGTCCTTCTGATGGATTGACCATTTTATCATTATGTCATATCATTCTATGTGGTAAATCTTTGCTCTTAAGTCTACTTTATCTGATACTAATATGACTATTCTTGCTTTCTTTTTATTAACATTTGCATAATATATCTTTTTCTATCCTTGTACTTGCAACCTACTTGTATTATATTTAAAGTGTTTCTTGTAGACAGCATATAATTGGGTCATGTTTTTTAATCTACTCTGCCAATTTCATTCTTTTAATTGGTGCATGTAAGTACTCTTTTATCTATAAAATTTACTTCCTAAATATTAAATAAATAATGCACACAATTATACAAAATTTGAAAGACACCAAAAAGGACATGTTCAAAAGTCAGTCTTCTTCTACCCTTCCCCCCAGTCTTCCCATCCCCTTCCCAAGAGGCAACCATATTCTCGTTTCCTGTTGTCTTCTGTCAGAGCTAATCTACACAAATGCAAACATTTCTAGGACTATATATTTTTTCCTTAAAAGGAAAAAAACAAATAAAAAAAACCAAAGTGTATACATTATTCTACCTCTTACTTTATTTATATACTTAATAGCATACCTTCGAGAACTTTCTATATTAGTATATATAGAGCACCTGGGTGGCTCAGTTATCTATGTGTCCAACTCTTGATTTTGAGATTAAGCTCTGCATCAGGCTCCAAGCTGGGGTGGAGCCTACTTGGGATTCTCTCTCTCTCTTTCTCTCTCTAAAAGAATGTTTTTTTTTTTTTCTTCTACTTTCAAAAGTCTTAAAAGTCAGTGTCAGGAAGTGTGCTCTTTTATACAAGATTACATGTGAAAATCCTCATGAGTTGAAAGCATTAATCAGTCAGAATGGAATATATAATTTATAATAAAATAAATTATTATATATATTGAGCTTAAATAATATATACTTTAGAATAAATGTGATGGAAATCTATTCTTTGTAAGTCATATATTTCCAAAGAGTTGTGAAGTTATTTGGCAATGCAATAATGGGGTGAGACCAAGAAAAGGAGAGGGCTAGAAATAATGGGATGAGACCAAGAAAAGGAGAGACAGTATTTCTAGTCAAAATATAGCTCCTGGAAACTTTGTAAAATACTTCATGCCATTATTTTCTTATATACCCAAATGGGGGAAAACCTACTATCCCATGAAATAAAACAGAATTCTGGACTTGGAATTTTCCTTTGTCTTTTATGAATTGCAAAATAAAGAAACTTCTGAAGGGAGAATGATTAACCTATTTAACAAATATATATTGGATACCTATTGTGTTCCAGACACAGTTCTAGTCAGTAAACAAAGCAGAAAAAAATTCTCTACAATCTTAGAGCTCGCATTCTGGGAAAAGCAGTGGAGAATAAAGAAAACAAAGGAGTAAAAACCAAGAAAAAAAGCAGGTAGTGATATTAATTTTGAAGAGAATAAAACTGGGTTATATGTTGCAGAGACACTGGGAGATTGTTTTATGTTTGATGTTAGAAGATTCTGTTAACTGAGAAGCCCAGGAAACCATGTCCATAATCCAAGAAAAAGTCTTTTGCTTACATTGCTCTAGTTTGCTCTGTCCTCCTCTGACCTCCTACTGGCTAAATCCTTAAAGCCACAGCACAGTCCTACATTCTTGGTACAGCCTTCTGGGATATTCCTGCCAGGAGAAAGAAAGTGCACCTGATGTAACAGCCACTGTAAGTACTGGACTGGAGAATGATCTGATTGGCCCAGTGCAAGAAGGGTTGGAGAGAAGAAGAAACCACAAGTAGAAAGGCCAGAAGAGGAAATTAAGCTAAATATATACTATCTCAAGAATATTCCCAGAAATTACTGTTAAAATTAAACCTCTGCTTACAATGGAATACTGTATAGCAGGGGTTCTCAAACCTTATGGTCTAATGACCCTTTATGCCCTTAAAATTATTGAAGACTTTAAAGGGCTTTTGATTATGTGGATTATAGCTTTTCATGTTTGCCACATTATGACTTAAAATTGAGAAATTTAAAGAATGTTTTATTATAAATTCATTTTAAAATAATACTAAACACACTGCATGGTAACTTAACAATTTTTTATAAAAATGGCTTTATTTTGCACAGAAATTTCATGAAAATAGAGGTGTTGTTTTACGTTTTGCAATCTTTTTACAACCAGATTTTGAGAAAATAGCTGGTTTCTCATCTTTGCTTCTCTATTTGATTTGTTGCTAAATGTTTAAAGTATATGAAGAAAATGCAGCTTCACAAAGGTATGTATGTATGTATGTATGTATGATAAATGTGGATATCCTTCTTTGATACTACATTAAAACTTGACAAGTAGTAGTTCCTTAAAAGTTAATTGTGATGTGGATTCTGGAACCATCAGTAAATTTTTCATACTCTGTCATTGGTCTATCCTAGACTTTGAATTGATCTTTTACCAGTGCTTGATTTGTATTATGCATTGGTTATTTGGAAAATATTGATTCACCGAATTATACAGAGCCTTCAAATGCTTACATATTTCCTATATTTTAAAAATCACATGCAGTAAAGCCTTTAAATGTTGGGAAGCTGTCAAACTCATGATGACAGACATGATTTACAAAATTTTAGTTTTTGTTTGTAAGTTGAAGTTTTGTCATTGACTTCAATTACTTCTCAGTTTTCCCTGAAGTTAAGGACTCCTTTCATTTATTTTTAAGAAAATGTCTGCCAAATACCCAGATTTCAAAAACTATAGTTTTCTTTTCAGTCATTCTTTCAAGTGAATTTGTGTTCCATGACAAAAGTGACTAGCTTGCAATTCACACTGCTTTTCTTCATAAGTTTTTTTCATCCATTATATTTTGGGATGCAGTGAAATATTTCATATATACTTTACATCACACAGAATATTAAAAATACATGTACTCAAGTGTTGAGAGCTAATGCAATTAATAATTTGTTTACTAAGAACATTATTAAATAAAGTTAGCATTTTTTTCTTGCATGGTTTTGTTCACTGGTAGTGCATGGTGTTGAACAATGATAGAATGATGACTGGTACAGTTTAGTGCCATTGCTTTGATTTATGTTAAGGTACCAGCAATTTTACCCACTTTTGCTTTTGTACCATCAGTACAAATATCAATACAGCAAAAGGGACAAATTATATCTTACTATATTTATGGAAATGGAAATTGCTTACTTCTGGACCATTCTTTGAACTACACTTATGAACCACACTTTGGGAATTACCAATGAACAAAAATGACAATGAATATCTACAGCTATCCACAACAGTAATAGAAATCTCTATTGAATCTCAGAAATATAATGTCAAGTAAAGGAAGCCAGATCCAAAAATAGTACATGATTTATGACTCCTGCTTTATAAAATATGAAAACAGGCAAAGCTTATCTGTGGTATTAGAAATAGGAAGATGGTTGTCCTTGCAGGAGGTGAGTGAAAGGAGGCAAGAAGTAAGCCTCTGGAATGCTCTGAATATTCTGTTCTTGAGCTAGGCATTGGTCACATGTATATATTCAGATAGCGGTATGCTTATAACATGCATACTTTCTGTATGTATATTTTAACAAAAATTTCCAAATTTTACTTTTGTAAAACTAGAGTTATTTTCTTAGTTTTATTTCTTACCCTAGTTATTTGAAGGTTCTGAGTCTGAGTAATAGAAACCAAGAATGCGTGACTTACTGCTTTTTTAAAAACACTAGTATTTTCAGTTCTTTAAAAGATTTTGGGTTTCAAATTTGTGGCTATCATTTTGGGGACACTATTTGACTTATACTAAGATGTTTTTCTTTTTACATTTGGCATTCCATATTCACTTTTTGCACAGTAAACTGTACTTGATTAGTTAACCCTAAAATATTTACCATTTTTCCCTATTAAATTTTTTTTAATGCAATATATATGGTTAGATGCAAGTTGTCCATAGGAGTTCTGACTTCAGTGCAGTTTTTATACTTTCAGTGGATTGTTGATCTGGAAAAAGATCTTACTGAAACAGAAGCCACATTTCATGCCTGTGGTCCAGCAGAAGGGGTTGGCTGACATGGAAATAATGTAATATGCTTATTCGTCCTATGGCATAATGAACTATGCAACTAAAAATATTCTGTTGGAGAGGTTGAAATAGTACCTAAAAACGTTTAAGGTATTTGACCTTTGCTAAAATATTCTCTTCCCCGAATGTCCTCCTATCTTCCCTTCACATTTAAGTCCTCTCCCTCTTCCAAGTCTGGCACAGGCCTTGCCTCACCCACGAAGACTTTTCCACCCTCTGCAACTAGTGGTTACATCCCTTCTTCTGAATTTAGCCCTCCTTATATTGCCTATTTTCTAGTTTATTTTGTCATTGATTCAATCTATATTTGTGTATTTGTGTAACTCCTAAGTTGTACTAAGTTTGGGATCTAAAGACAAATGGCTTAAACCAACTGACAAGAAAGACTGGCTACAAGCTCATTTCAGTACAGTCTACTAAGTGTGATTCTAGAGATAAGCTCAGGAGGCTGAGCAAAATACAGGCAAGGAACCAGTTGGGGCAGTATCAGGTGGAATTTAGAGTGACTTTGTGGAAGACCTTGCTCTTGAAATCTCAGTTTCTTCTAGTGGAAAATGGAGATAATAGGTGTTCCTTTCTTAGGGTCATTGTAAATGAAGGAGAAAGTTTAAAAATGTGTATACATAGTGTATGTCTGGCACAGGATAAGTGCTCAGTTTAAATGAGATATTATCACATTTATATTTTAAGTGTATATAATGTCATGGCCCAATTGATGAATTATTTGAGCTATATCACGACTGCAAATATGTAATCTCAATTAAAAAAATTTTAGAATGTATTTCTTGAACTGATAAAGGAGAAAGCTTAGCATATAATCAGATTCCTCAAGAAAATCTCTTTTAGGGCAGCCCGGGTGGCTCAGCGGTTTGGCGCCTGCCTTCGGCCCAGGGTATGATCCTGGAGACCTGGGATCGAGTCCCACATCAGGCTCCTTGCATGGAGCCTGCTTCTCCCTCTGCCTGTGTCTCTGCCTCTCTCTCTCTCTCTGTGTCTCTCGTGGATAAAAAAATAAAATCTTTATAAAAAAAAAAAAAGAAAATCTCTTTTATTCTCTTTGCCTATCTATTTCTGTTACATACTCAAGAGCTGGACCTATACTTTACTTTTTAAGAGTCAATTCAAAACTATTTGGTGCTTCCCCTCCATGCTGTCCATGTCTCATGGCCCAAAAGTAGCCACTGGTAAGGAATGATTTGGGCCTGGGTGTGGTGGGGAGATAGATGGGGGATTGCCTTGGTTAATCACTGTACGTAGTGGGCTCTCTAAATGTTTTTCTTAATTGAGGCAAGTTTCTTCTAGCTACATGTGTGAATGCCTATTATCCTAATGGGATGGAAGATGGGAAAGGGGGATAATTTTTATAAATGGTGGCTATCAACCAAGATTCCAAGTCTTCCTGTCACCCACCATATGTTATTCTTCATCACTAATCCAGTTCCTTTTTAATGATTGTTTCTGGACAACATAGACATATTAATAATCTCAGAGAATCTTCTCATCTCACTATGACCATGTCCCCTAATGCCTTTCCCAAGGAAGCTCACCAGAGTGCCATCAGTTTATTCCTGAGCAAATGGAGATAGGCATCACAATATATACTGTTCCAGGACATTAATAATCCACTTTTAAGAGTTTTTACCCACAGCCCCTTTTCAAGAAGTATGTAGTTAGGAAACAGAGAGGGTTGATGGAGGTTTGATTGGGAGAAGAAGGTGGATTAGATTATATATAACTAATATAAATTATATTAAGGGATTTCTTTCTAAGAGGAGTGTGGAAAGGTAAGTTAAGAACATGGAGAAGAGAGTGAAAAACTAACATTTATTATGTATTTACTGCATGTCAGGGACTGTACAGGCACTTTATACATGTTCTCTCATTTAATCTTCGGAACAAATCTGAGCTAAATACCCTCTATTTTATAGATCAGGAAACTGAGGACTGTAGAGATATTAAATAATTTATCCAAGGTCACACATATAGTAAGTTACATTGCCTAAGCCGCACCAAAGTTGTTGGCATTACTGACAAAAATTGTTATCAATATAATCCTTATCGCTCACTGAATCTGCTGAATCGCTCACTGAATCGCTCTCTGTATCTGGGTAGGGGGCTGTTGGAATATGTTCTAAAGTCCCTTCTTATGGGCAGAGTTTATGACTGACACTATTTGTTGCCCAATGAATAATTTTCTCTCCTTTTTGTTTTGTGCTGTTAGAGCCTGTCTCTCGTGCAAGGGTTGAAAATGCTAAATACTGATTCCCCTTTTTACCTTTGCTGCTATGGCATGGACCTGTGACTCATTCCTGATGAGACCTGAGGAGAAGTTTGCTCAGAGACTTCTAGGAAAGGCTTGCCTCCTTATTATACAGATATATGAAAGAAGTTTCTATCTTTACTGCTTTGGACTTTTCTTTTTTTTTTTTTTTTAAGACTTTATTTATTTATTTATTCATGGGAGAGAGAGATAGAGTGTGTGAGAGAGAGAGAGAGGCAGAGACACAGGCAGAGGGAGAAGCAGGCTCCATGCAGGAAGCCTGATGCGGGACTCGATCCCCGGACTCTAGGATCATGCTCTGAGCCAATGGCAGGTGCTAAACCGCTGAGCCACCCAGGGATCCCCTGCTTTGGACTTTCCTTTGTGAAGATGTGATGCTTGGAGCTGTGGCAGCCATCTTGTGATCATAGAATTTCCTCATGCTTCTTATTCTCACATGATAAAAGCCACCCTCAGGCATAGTAGGACTTGACTATAATTACGTGCTTTTATTGATCTGTCCAGAACAGGATATGTAAATGCTAAAATGATTGTGGTAAAAAAATAGAATATTTTTATGCAAACATTTTTTAGTAGGAAAGTAGACCTTTGAGATTGTCTTGATTACAAATTCTCCATTTTACAGAAAAAAGAAACCCAGAACAGTAAGAAGTCTTTTTCAAAGTTATAGAGTTGGTTAGTCACAGAGTCTGACTAAAACCTAGGTCTTCTGACTATATCCAATGTTCATTTCATGAGATATTTCTTAATGACTAAGACATTACTTAGATATAACTAAGGCATTGAAAATGTGATTAGTAAGTGACCATCTGAAATGATTCAACTTGTTTGGTTCATTTTTTTCCTAAATAGTTCTGAGCTTAGTTGGTTATTAAATGAGATCATCTGACATTCTTCTCTGAGATTCTTCCTTGAATTTAATAAATCATTTCAAATAAAAGTACCACAATTTAAGTTATTCTGCAGCAGAAAAACCCAACATGCTTCGTCTGATGCTCTCATTCAGTATCATTTATTAGAGAAAGAAGAGCTATGTCACTTCTTAGTACCATTGTTTATAATCACGCGCTTCACTAAAGGATATTACAATTCGTTACATTCATAGCATATATTTTCAGTGCTAAATTAAGTGGCATCAGCTCATTATGAATGACATGAAGGGCACCATGTCCTCTTCAGCCTGTGTGGTTTGATTTGTGTCCCCAAGAAAAAAATGTCAAAATTCTAACCTCTGATCCTGTGAACATAATCTTATATTATGGTTATGAATGAATGAAATGCAATCTGCAATGAAATAGCATCATTGCAGATGTAATCAAATTAGGATGAGATCTTACTTGATTGGGGTGGGCCCTAAATGCAATGACCGAAGTCCTTTAAGGAAACAGATTTGAACACAAGGACACAGAGACACAGGAGATACAAGAAGAATTCCATATGAAGACAGAGGCAAAGATTTTAGTAATGCATCTATATGCCAGGTACACCAGAAGCTAGGAAGAGGCAAGGAAGGATTTTTCCATAGTCTTCAAAGAGATCGTGGGTCTGTGGACACTTTGATTCTGGACTTTGGAATTCAAGTCTCTAGAATCATGAGACAATAAGTTTTTGTTGTTTTAAGCCACCAAATTTGTGGTAATCTGTTATGGCAGCAACAGGTTACTAGTTCACGTCAGATGACACATGATAACAAGATAGTTGCCAGAGCATTCTTCAAGTTTCAAGTAGATTGAAAAAGAGAGGATGTGTTATTGTTGCTTCCATACAAGTAGCTGAATTCACTCTTAAGTGGATAAGTTGGCTCACAGGCCCACACCTGAATCAGTTGGTATGCATTGGGAACTAGGTATTCTAATTGGCCGGATCTGAGTCATGCATTCTGACCCCTGTATTCAGGGGTGAAGGCCTACCCATGTACATGACTGAGAGTTGGTACAACTTTGTTTTCCAAAGGAACTTCGCCAGCTTTGGCACCAAACCAGCAAATATCCACCATAAGATCTTCATCAGAGTTCATGTTATGATGCCACCCTCTTTTCAGTTCTTAGTACTTGGTTTACAGATTACTTAATCAAAATACAACACTACAGTTAGTTGTTTTGTTTTGTTTCTAAAATGGTTTCTTTCCTAAGAAGAGAAATTCCTGCAGGTTAGTGGCATGTTTCAGTTTGTGGCCCAAATTGTATACAATACTTTCTTGTTGGAATTGTTGAATTTAATATTAAATTAATAAATAACACAAATTATAGTGTTATAGTGCTAATTTTCCTACTGTAATAGCAAAATTAGCCACAAATACATCTAGAATACATTCAGGTCCATTCAGTGCAACACAACCTCAGCTCTATAATATTTTGTCTAACTTACTCAACTCAGAGTACACATTTTCTTTCTTCCACTTATTCCATCCAATTATCTTTTCATTTACCTACCACACCTCAAGTTTTACTTGATTTCAGAACAATAGCAGCTAAGCAATCATGTATCTTTATAATCCCTATTACTCTGTTTCTGACCTCTAATGTTTGCATTATAGCTGCCTCAGGAAACAAATTTATTTTTCAAGATTTCTGAGGCAGTTGTATCAGTGCTATCTAGCATTTAAATGACAACAAACTCTTGTCCTCATTGATGAGGGTTGGGTGCTAGAAACTGTTTTCTTCTCTTTAGGTATGTGAACTTGACATTTATCTAAATTGTTAGTTGATGAACAGGGAATGCATTTCTATAAGGGATACCTCAGATCTGAAAAATAGACCAACACTAGATGAATCACAAGAGACTTAAAAAAGAATGAAAACTCAGTACTAACTCAGTGGAGAAATGGAAAATCAAGTTCCAGATCTATTGGAATTATAATCTCTTACCTACTGTAAAACAAGATGTAAAAGGTGGCTTATCCTTTATACAGTCAAGTAATACCATTAACAGTTTAATTTTTTAAATAGTTAATTAAAAGACAGTTAGAGAAACTCTCTTTTGACACATTAGTTGACCTTCAGCTATTTTGTATTCTTTAATTTTAAACCAGTTGTCTATCAATCTGCTTATCCAGAAGTAATGCTTTTGAAATACATAGGAGAAAGAAAACCAAGTTTAAAAACTATCACATATTGGGAACCCCTGGGTGGCTCAGCGGTTGAGTGTCTGCCTTCAGCTCAGGGCATGATCCTGGAGTTCCAGGATCGAGTCCCACATCAGGCTCCCTGCATGGAGCCTGCTTCTCCCTCTACCTGTGTCTGTACTTCTCTCTTTCTGTGTCTCTCATGAGAAAATAAATAAAATATGTTTTTTAAAGAACCAAACTATCACATATCAGAATAATAATGAGGGATAATTTGGTATAATTTGATATTTGAGATTATTTCATTGTTGAAATATTTTTTAATTAATTTGTATGAATAAATGGACATATAATTAGATGAGAACACTTATGAAAGTATGAAGTGCTCACTAAGCTTAGTAACCATGAGTGCTTTATTTTTTCCTGAGCCAGAGTCAGACTTTTTTCTTCTTCCAAGTTTTTATTTAAATTCTAATTAGCTAAGAGAATGTAATATTAATTTCAGGTGTAGAGTTTAGTGATTCAACACACACACATATATGTATATATATAACACTTGGTGCTCATCACAAGTACACGCGTTAATCCTTTTCACCTATTCAACCAGTCCCCAACCTGCCACCTCCTGTCTGGTAGCCATTGGTTTGTTCCCTCTAGTAGAATCTGTTTCTTGGTTTTCCTTTCTTTTTTTCCTCCTATATTTGCATATTTTGTTTCTTAAATCCACATGTGAGTGAAATCATATGGCATTTTTCTTTCTCTGATTTATTTTGCTTAGCATTATACTCTCTAGATCCATCCACGTTGTTGCAAATGGCAAGATTTCATTCTTTATAATGGCTGAGTAATATTCCATTGCATACACACACACACACACACACACACACACACACACACCTCATCTTCTTTATTCATTCAGCAGTCAGTGGATATTTGGGCTCTTTTCATAATTGGTTATTGTTTATAATGCTGCTATAAATGTTAGGGGTACATGTATTCCTCCAAATTAGTATTTTTGTACCCTTTGGATAAATACCTAGCAGTGCAATTGCTGGATCATGAGGTAGTTCAATATTAACTTTGGGAGGAACCTCCAAACTGTTTTCCAGAGTGACTTACCAGTTTGCATCCCCACCAACAGTGCAAGGAGGGGTCCCCTTTTTCCAGATTGTTGCCAACCCCTATTGTTTCTTGCGTTGTTAATATTAGCCATTTTGATTGGTATGAGGTGACATCTCATTGTAGTTTTGATTTGTATTTCCTGGATGATGAGTGATGTTGAACATCTTTTCATGGGTCTGTTGGCCACCTGGATGTCTTCTTTGGAATAACATCTATCCTTTTTTTAACTAGAATATTTGTTTTTTGCGTGTTCAGTTTGATTCAATTCTTTATATATTTTGGACATTAACTATTAGATATGTCATTTGCAAATATCTTCTATCCCACAGGTTGCCTTTTAGTTTTGTTGATTATTTCCTTTTCTGTGCTGAAGCTTTTATTTTGGTGTAGTCCCAATAGTTTATTTTTGCTTTTGTTTCCCTTGCCTCAGGAAACATATCTATTTATTAAGAAGTTGCTACAGCCATGTCAAAGAGGTTATTGCCTGTGTTTTCCTTTAGGATTTTAATGGTTTCCTGTCTTACATTTAGGTCTTTCATCCATTTTGAATTTGTGTATGGTGGTCCAGTTTTATTCTTTTACATGTTGCTATCCAGTTTTCCCAACATCATTTGTTGAAGAGATTATCTTTTTTCCATTGTATATTCTTTCCTGCTATGTCAAATATTAATTAACCATATAGTTGTGGATTCATTTCTGGGTTTTCTATTCTGTTCCATTGATCTGTGTGTCTAATTTTTGTGCCAGTACCATACTGTCTTGATCACTAGAGCTTTGTAATAGAACTTGAAGTGTGGAATTGTGATGCCTCCCATTTTTTTTTTTCTTTTTCAAGGTTGCTTTGGCTATTCGAGGTCTTTTGTGGTTCCATACAAATTTTAGGCTTGTTTGTTCTAGCTCTGTGAAAAATGGTGGTGGTATTTTGATAGAGATTTCATTAAATATGTAGACTGCTTTGGGTAGAGTGGACATTTTAATAATATTTGTTTTTCCAACCCATAAGCATGGAACATCTTTCATTTGTGTATGTTATCTTTAATTTCTTTCATCAGTGTTCTATAGTTTTTGGAGTACAGGTCTTTCACCTGTTTGATTAGATTTATTCCTAAGTATCTATGGTCTTGTTGCAATTATAAATAGGATTGATTACTTGATTTCTCTTTCTGCTGCTTCATTATTGATGTATAGAAATCAAAAGATTTCTGTATGTTGGTTTTGTATTCAATGATTATGGAATTTGTGTATCAGTTCTAGTAATTTTTTTGGTGGAGGATTTTGGGTTTTCTTTATAGAGTATCATGTCATCTGCAAATAGTGAAAGTTTAACTTCTTCCTTGCTGATTTGGATGCTTTTTATTTCTTTATTGTTTGATTTCTGTGGCTAAGACTTCCAATACTATGTTAAATAACAGTGGTAAGAGTTGACATCCTTGTCTTATTCCTAACCATAGAAGAAAAGCCCTTAGTTTTTCCCCATTGAAGATAATATTAGTTGTGGGACTTTCATATATGGCCTTTATGATGTTGAGGTATGTTCTCTCTAACCCTACTTTGCTGAGGCTTTTTATCATGAATGGATGTTGTGCATTGTCAAATGGTATTTCTGCATCTATTGAAATGATCATTTGGTTCTTATAATTCGCTTATTGATGTGATGTATCCTGTGATGTATCATGTTGATTTGTGATTATTATTTTTTTAACTATTTATTTATTTATTTATTTATTTATTTATTTATTTATTTATGAGAAAGAGAGAGAGAGAGAGGCAGAGACACAGACAGAGGGAGAAGCAGGCTCCATGCCGGGAGCCCGATGGGAGACTCGATCCTGGGACTCCAGGATCACGCCCTGGGCCAAAGGCAGGCACTAAACCGCTGAGCCACCCAGGGATCCCCCTTGATTTGTGATTATTAAGCCACCCTGCAGCTCAGAATTAAATCCCAATTAAATTGGTTGTGCGAATGATTCTTTTAATGTGCTGTTGGATTCAATCTACTAGTATTATATTGAGAATATTGCATCATGTTTATCAGGGATTTTGGTCTGTACTTCTATTTTTTAGTGGCATATTTATCTGGTTTTGGTATCCGGGTAATGCTGATCTCATAGAATGAATTTGGAAGTTTTCCTTCCATTTTTTTGAAATAGTTTAAGAATAGGTACTAACTCTTCTTTAAATATTTGGTAGAATTTGCCTGTGAAACCATTTGGCAAATTTTTTAGTTGGGAAATTTTTTTATTAGTGATTGAATTTCATTGCTGGTTATTGAACTTGTTCAAGTTTTCTATTTCTTCCTTTTTCAGTTTTATTAGTGTATATGTTTCTAGGAATTTATCCATTTCTTCCAGGTTGTCCAATTTGTTGACATATAGTTTTTCATAATATTCTCTTATAATTCTATTTCTATGATTTTGGCTATTATTTCCCATCTATCATTTGTGTTAAAATCATATTATATACATGTGATAAAATTAAAATGACTCCATTTGTAAATAGGCACCTTTCCACCATTTGCCAACAATGGTATTTAATAAATATTTATTGACTTAGCTTTCCCTCCTTTTTCTTCCTTCTTCCCTCCTTCCCTCCTTTCTTACTTGCTTTCTGTCTATCTTGTTTGGTTAAAAAAAAAAGATCTATGGAAGCTTCCAGTAATATATATACACTAGCACTTATTGTATATGTAAAGCAGTGTGTAACATGGGGGATAACAACTTGAGTGATAAAATTGTATGCAACTTATATTTTACAATACATGGAGAACACATTAGGTAGTAAACGGTTGTGTATAAGTCTAAAAATATAAGGTGGAAAAAGCTCATTTATGTTCCTGTAGAAAAGGGGAGGACATTGAGTTTACTCAAAAAGCAGTGAAAATTAAATTGGGTAAGTTGGCACTTTTCTGAAAAGTTTTACTGATGAATTATGGCATAGCATCTTATTAATGTATATGTGGATAGCTATTTTCTTAGGGGTCTAATGAGTATTTGTAGATCTAACAGAACAGTAGTAAAATGAAACAAACTATTACTTAAAGATAGACACAAGGACACCTGAGTGCTCAGTCATTTAGGCATCCAACTCTTGATTTGAGGCTCAGGTCATGATCTCGGGGTCCTGGAATTCAGCCCCACATCAGACTTCATGGTCAGTGAGGAGTCTGCTTGAGGATTCTCTCCCTCTGCCCTTGCCCTTCTCTCTCCCTCTCTCTCTCTCTCTCTCTCTCTCAAATAAATACATATTTTTTACAAAGATAGGCACATAATTGATAAATTTCATTGATGAGAGATAAGTTGGCTAACCTAAGAACTCTGTATTTGGAGAGAGCTGTTCTATAACATGAACCTATTCAGGGGGGAAAAAACCCACCAATTTAATTTCCCCTCCCTCCTCCTTCCTGCTCCCTTTCCCCTGCTGTTTTCTTTGAATTTCTGTAGCTTTTCAGATACTAAACTACTTACGTTAGCAGTCCTTTGAGGAAGGTCAAACTCTTAATGTGGCATTAACTATAGTTACTTCCTGACCATCCTCTAGTCTTACCTGTCCTCAGGTATTCTCAATTTGCAATTCTCAGGCAGGGAGAGAATAAAAAAAAAGCATGAGCATGGGCATTTCTGAACCTGCAGAAATTCTTACCAGAAAGCCTCAGCTACCCATTTGCTGTACCATCTGGGAAATAGGGAAGGGTAGGAGTCGTGTCTTTCCTTTTTATTAATTGGATGTCTTCTCTCAGCCAATTTATCAACCTGGTCCACTGTCCAGGAACAGGAATATCATAACCTTTGTGAGAATGAGCAATAGGGGCTCTTCAAAACATAATCATCCTTCTGGCAATGACAGATGGAGGGAAAAAAATCCAATTTATTTTGGATTTTAGGAATCTATTTTATTGCAAATAATAAGTGGTGTTTTTCAACTATTCTAGCTCTTTATTATCTAGATTTAACATTTCCCCCACTCTTGCTTCTGCCCAACAGCCATCTTGGCAACTCCTCCCTGGAATCATTTCCTGTCATGACATTTTTAGAAACCAAAATAACAGCATTTACAATGTAACAGCTAAATATTCCCATAGAGTATCTGGGTAAAACAAGCGTTTTTGCACAGTAGTTTTAAACACACCATTGGGTATGTATTCAGACAGAACCTTTTCTGGGTGTTCAGTTTCTGGCTAACCAATAGGCTGATTGCAGCATTGTTTGTTGTCACTCTGTAATCACATCTGGTATTCACAGCTGGCAACATTCAGGCTTCCAAGGTTTTTTTTTCACATAGTGTCTTGTTTTAATTTCAGAATGTACATTTATTCGGTGATGGAGTGTTTTTAATAATAAGGGGCGGCTGTGTGATTCTCTGTAAAGAATGAAGCACAACTACATGTAATATTACATGGGAGTGTGAGGTATAACAAATGGAATGTCATTTGGACAAATTCAATACATTTTGAATTCTTTGAATTTTTTAAGAAGATGGTGTTTACTTTTTACAATAGAATTATTTACTTAACCTTTTACATTGTTAATTTTCCATTTTAAATTTAGTGCAGCATAAACTCAGAGAGGTGCTAGGAAAAATATTCAAAGTGTCTGCAGACAGTGTTCTTAAACCACGATGACAAAACCTCAAAAATAGATGCAGCCCCGTCAAAGTTAGATTGAATGACTCAGTGTCTGGACCACTCAGAAGGTTTTTTTTTTTTTTTTTTCCTCTTAGTTAGGGAAAGGGAGAGACTGTTCACTTTAGAACTTTGGGATTATGGATGGAGGGAGCTTGTTCTGCCTTGTTTTAGAGATGAGAGTGAATGCTTTCACAGGAAATTTGAATAAAAACTGAAGCCTCTTAAAAATATATAGAGTTGAATTCAGGTCACTTATTTTTCATGACTTTTTATTTTTGAAAGTTATTCATTAGCCTAGAGCTATACCTGAAAGATAAGTTTACCTAATTCTCACATTTATAGACAGAGCCAGGAGACTCCCTTGTCTTTCTCCCTTTACAGAGGCTGAAAAAACCAGATATTCACTTTCCCAGACTCCCTTGTATATAAAGGTGGCCATGTGGTCAAGTTTTAGCCAACAAAGCATATAAGGGATAATCTGCTGGATTGTTTCAAGGAAAAATTCCAATCAAAATCTTTTTTAGCCTCCCTGGCTTCATGTGTTTGAATGGGAGTGTGATGCCTGGAGTGTGGCAGCCATCTTGAGACTGTGAGATGGCAAAAGTAAGGATGGAGAGACAATAGAATAGGAGGATGGAAAGAGCTTGAATCTTTGGTACCTAGAGCCAGCAGCCAAACTGTTATTTCTGTATCAGTATCTCTTCCTCCTGTGTGAGACAATTAATTCTTTACTTCTTTTTCTTTTAATTCTTTACTTCTTAAGCCAATTTTAGTCAGTTTTTCTGTTACTCAGATCTCTGTACATTCCTAATGCATCTTGAGAAATTAATTAATCTGCTTAAGTTCATAGAAGAACACAGTGGCATAGCCTTGATTAAAATTCAGGCCTTCTAATCTTCTAATTTCTTGTTTACTATCTTTTCCTCACGTACTCTACTTGATTCATCACCAGATTAGTCTCCACATGAACAAATGAGTTATTGTCTTGATTAAACCTGGTTTTAAGTGTGTTGCTCCAATACATTTTATTTGTCCTATAGATTAGTATCTGTATTTGCAATCAATTTAGCTAAAAGGAACTTACACAAATTTTATAATCCATCTTTGCATAGAAGGGCATGACAAAGTATGTTCAAGATTATGGGATGATTCATTTTTATGAAAGCCTTGATTTGAGAAGAGGTAACTATTGTGTATCACATTAATACTAAGAGAATTTGCAACACACTTGCAAAGTTGGTTGTATTTCAAAACCTCAACTTCTTAACCTAGAGATTGTTTTAAGGAACAAATTAATAAAATCATATCAAAATGGGAAGAATATGAGCAAATATTTAGTGAAAGATTTAAAAGTAAGAATAAAACACATAGGTAACAGTATCTCAAAATATATGAAATTCTGGACCAAAATTACTTGCCAATGGAGTTCTGTTCCTGGATCTACCAATTATTTTTATGTAATAAAGAGTGTATCTGATTGATTATCTTTAAAACAACCACTTTATGTCACCATAGAATTCTAGGATTGAAAGACTCAAAAATTCAGGTTATCCATTACCTGGCTTTAAGAGAGGACCTATCAAACCATTCCACTTAGCTGAGAATGGCTTCTCTTCCAAATGTTCTCTATTTATGTCCAGAATAAAGAATTATCATGTCTTATGAATACATATAGAATCATATATTAAGAGTACTTCTAGCTTAAGACATGAAGGATGACAGATACAAAGGACAATTTGCTCTTTTCTCCATTGGGTCTTTAGAAGACATTTTGTTTTCTACTATTCTGTCAAATGAACTTTTACACTTCATCGTTATATTGTGATTGAGTTTGTTTTCCATGAATGATGCCTTCTAGAATACCTTTATGGTATAGTGATGTAGTTCCTAAAGTGTCCTTTGGAGAAAGAGACATAATTTCCAAGGCAGTAGCAACAGAATAAGGATAATGAAGCTTGGGAATCAGAGAGTTCCCATGGTAGTACTATAGGATAATTGCTTTATAGAACAAAATTTGTTAAAAAGAAATTAGAGGATTGTAAATGTATTGAATGTGTAGTGCAGCATATAAAATAGTTCACAGTGAACATAGTACATGATTAGTTTGTATTGTGTTTCGAAGGGAAGGAGTAATGTTTCAACATAATGTGGCCTGTTTTTCAATCAGGTCATCCATTCACTGAATTAGGAAACATTTCTCCTTCACACAGTGTAGGAAGTGTGAAGGGGGAAAACTGGATTCAAAATTATTTCTCTGATAAAGTTACTTTGACAGGTCATCAGTAAATTCTTCTTTTGTTCTTACCTGTGTTCCTTCTATTATGAAAAAAAAAGTGTCTTTATGATCCTTCTTCCCATCTGGACATGGAGAATAATTGATCAATGATCTTTGGTATTTGGCCATTGAGCCTGAGACATAGCCAGCACTGGTAGAGTGCCAGAGATGGTGACAAAGCAGATAGTTTCTTTTGCTCAGACCTAGCTCTCTACCATCTGAAGAAAAACAAACCTCCCATTCTCACAATGACAAATGAATGATCAAGCCTGCATGGGTCCAAGCCTGTACTTCTTGTACAGCCTGAAAATTATGCTATTCTCTATAACCAATGTCCTGCAGTATGAGAGCAGGAGTTAGGTTCTTGATTTTTCACCTATTGTTGGTACAAACTGTAAGAGCTGCCTTAGAGTGTCCCCCAGAGTTGCCCTGGGCAGAGGGACAAAGTCCTCCTATGACTTCTCACTGATCCAGGTTTGCTACCTACTTCTAAAGTCCTTTTAGGCCTGTCATAACTTTGCAGTTCTCTCCTTATTGTTACTATCTTCTTTTTTATCAATATTTTTATAGTTAATGTCCAGGAACTATCTCATAATCCTAGTAATTATTATCTGTAAAATTAAGTAATTAAAAGATTTTCTTTTGATAGGTCTCTAATCATACCACTTTCAATTTCAATTTCATTCAGTCGCATCTATAAAAGTCACCATGGCAATAAAACTTAAAAGAAAATACAGAAGCAAATCTCCATGATCGTGAGTTATACAATGATTTCTTAGATACAATAGGAAAACCACAAGTAATAAAAGACCATTAACTTTGACTTCATCAAAATTAAAAACTTTTGTGCTTCAAAGAACAGCATCGGGAAGGTACAAAGATAGTCTATAGATTGGGAGAAAGTATTTGCAAATCATATATTTGAAAATAAATCCAGACTATATAAAGAACTGTTACAATTCCATAGTAAAGTGGCAATCCAATTTTTTAAATTGTACAAAGGATAAGAATAGACATTTCTTTAAAAAAAGATACAAATTACTAACAAGCACATGAAATAACGCCCAACATCATTAGCCATTAGGGAAATGCAAATCAAAACCACAATGAGATACTACTTCACAATTACTAGAATAGCTATAATAAAAAAGGCAATAACAAGCTCTGTTAAAGATGTGAAGAAATTGGAACCGTCATTTATTACTGGTAGGGATATAAATTGGTACAGCCAGTTTGGCAGCTCCTCAAAATGTTAAACATGGAATTACCAAATGACCCAGCAATTCTACTCCTAAGTATATAGCCAAGAGAATTGAAAATGTATGTCTAAAGAAAAACTTATACGTGAATGTTCATAGCAGTATTATTCAAAGAAACTGCCTAAGTGTTCATCAACTGATGGCTGGATAGACACAATGTTTTATACCCATGAAATGGAATATTATTTGGCCATAAAAGAAAATGAACTACTGATATATGCTACAACTTGAGTGAATTTCAAAGACATTATGCTGAGTAAAAGAAGTTAGTCACAAGAGACCACATATTGTAAGGTTATGTCTCTATATAAAAAAAAAAAAAACAGAATAAGGAAGTCTTTTAGAGACAGAAAGTAAATTAGTGGTTGACTAGAATTTGTGGGAAAGGAGGGAATAGGATGGGAAGGGACTGTTAATGGGTATGGGACTTCTTTTTGGTGATAAGAATGTTTTAAATTAGATTATGGTGATGGTTGCACAATTCTGTAAATATTCTAAATACCATTGAATTGTATACTTGAACACATTTAAATGGGTAAATTTTATGGTATAAATTATATCCCAATAAAACTTAAAAATAATTATGATATATTAATATGAAAACAGTGACACTAAGCAAAACTTCATGATTTATCATGTTCATTCTGGAACAACAATGATTAGATTTAAATAAAAACATGAAAAAAATTTTGGCAGTTACTCAGATTTCGGTGCTGGCCACTAACATGCTGGATATCAGAACAGAGATTACCAGGAGGTTATGTAAAAGAAGAATCTGGTGCAGCATGCCAGTCTTAATTACAAGTGGATGCCTAAGCTATTTTTATTGATCAGGATTGGATGGGGATGGAATATTACTCAGCCATTAGAAACGACAAATACCCACCATTTGCTTCGATGTGATGGAACTGGAGGGTATTATGCTGAGTGAAATAAGTCAATCGGAGAAGGACAAACATTATATGGTCTCATTCATTTGGGGAATATAAAAAATAGTGAAAGGGAATAAAGGGGAAAGGAGAAAAAATAAGTGGGAAATATCAGAAAGGGAGACAGAACATCAAAGACTCCTAACTCTGGGAAATGAACTGGGGGTGGTGGAAGGGGAGGAGGGTGGGGGTGGGGGTGACTGGGTGGCGGGCACTGAGGTGGATACTTGATGGGATGAGCACTGGGTGTTATTCTGTATGTTGACAAATTGAACACCAATAAAAAATAAATTTATTTTAAAAAAAAGGATTGGATGGGGAGATGAAAAAAGTATACCATTCAAGCCATTGTACTTTAAAGAAAATCTGATACATGTTGGTGGTAAAAGGATTAAAAAATCAGAGATTTGATATAGGCCACAACTTTGGGTGCATATTTTATCAAAAGAAGTACTTTTCAGAGTGTGATCTGGGGTCAATTCCCATCAGTATATTGAAGGGGAGAGTATTTGTTAGGACTGAAATGTATCCTGTCACACTATAACTATGAATCAGCATTTTTGGAGGATGAGGGTGATAAAAGATTGAAGGAATCTGCAATTTTAATGTCACTATTTGATTTTTTCCCATCCCCATTTTATTGAAGTATAACTAACAAATAAAAATTGTATATATTTAAGGATGATGATGTGGATTTGACATTTTGATACACATATATGTTGTAAAACAATTGCCACAATCAAGCTAATTAATATATCCATCCCCTCCTATAGTTATCTACATGATTCTTATGTAACTAAATTTGAGAACACTGATAACCAAGTAGAAGATCCCTGTTGATTGGATTTATAATTTCTGTTCTACAAGGTCCCTAAAAAATAACAAAACTTAATTTAAAACATTTTTCAAGGCTTATATTATAATTTTAAATGAAAATAGCTTCACCTATCTAAAAGGTCTAAATTAAAGAGTAGATAAATACTTGTGGCCCAAGATTATCTCCCTTTATTTTTCAACACATGCACAAACCCTTGTGCCATAACGAGGACCTTAAAAGTCACCTTTTAATAAATTAGCACTATAAAAATAGGTTATATGTGATGGTTTTGTATAGTGAAAAGAATGTGTTTTGTACTTACTTTTGGCATATTATGGATTAAGTATTTTTATGCATTAGTGTGGGAATTTACTATTTACAATAATATTTACAATAGAAAAAGTTTTTCATGTTCATGATAATATACTTATTAAATATATACTGTTCGTGAGTAAAACATGATCTTTTGGGAAAAGAACTGTTAAGAGGTTGTCTCTGTCTTTAGTAAAATGACCCCAAATGAATTAGATAAATTACTATTATTATTAAATAATAATAGTAAACTAGGAAATGACCATGGGTTTGTATTTTTTTAAAAGTTGCTCTAAGTGTTTACAGTTAATTTTGATTATTGGCCCTAGGAACACCTAACTGTACTAAAAGATGGTAGGTATTCATTATGTGCTACTTCATTAAGTGAGATGACTTTAAAGTTCCTGTTAGTAGTCGAAATTAATTTTTTAAACTAATGATTTATTTATTTTTCTGTTTTATCTTGTCAGCTAGAACTTACACCATTATATATGCCTATATTTTTTCTAGGAGTTTTATGATTTCATGTCTCAAATTTAGGTCTTTAGTTTGAGTTTATTTTTGTGTATGATGTAAGAAAGTGGTCCAGTTTCAATATTTTGCATATAGCTGTCTAGTTTTCCCACTACCATTTACTGAATAGAACTAGAACAAATAATCCTAAAATATGTATGGAGCCACAAAGACCCTGAATAGCCAAAAGCAATCTTAAAAAAGAATAACAAAGCTGAAGGCATCAGAATACCAGATTTCAAGATATACTATAAAACTATAATAATCAAAATAGTCTGGTACTGAAA
The DNA here is from genome assembly GCF_048164855.1 of Canis lupus baileyi. Lineage (NCBI taxonomy): Eukaryota > Metazoa > Chordata > Mammalia > Carnivora > Canidae > Canis > Canis lupus. The sequence continues at coordinate 14,509,746 of NC_132839.1, read as the reverse complement.
CAAAAATAGACACATAGATTACTGGAACAGAACAGAAAGCTAAAAATAAGCCCATGCTTACACAGTCAATTAATCTATGACAAAGGAGGCAAGAAGATATGATGGGAAGCCATGTGACCCTGGGCTCTTGTTTGTTGGGAGTTTTTTGACTACTGAGTCCATTTCATTGCTGGTAATTGGTCTGTTCAAATTTTCCATTTTTTCCTGATTCAGTTTTGGAAGGTTATGTATTTCTAGGCATTTATCCATTTCTTCTAGGCTGTCCAACTTATTGCCATGTAATTTTATAAAATATTATAATTCTCTTATAATCCATTATATTTCTGTGGTGTTGACTATTATTTCTCCTCTCCTCTAATTTCTGGTTTTATTTATTTGATGCCTCTCTTGATGAGTTTGGCTAAAGTTTTATGAATTTTGTTGATCTTTTAAAAGAATCAGCTCCTGGTTTTATTGAATTGTTCTATTGGGTTTTTTTTAAATCTATTTCACATATTTCTTCTCTAATCTTTATTATTTCTTTCCTTCTGTTGGCCTTGGGCTTTGTTCTTTTTCTTGTTTGCGAGGTTATGTTTATTTGAGATTTTTCCTACTTCTTGAGGTTGGAAAAATTGCTATTGCTATAAACTTCTGTCCTAGAACCACTTCTGCTGCATCCCAAAGACTTTGGACCATTGTGTTTTCATTTTCATTTGTCTCCATGTATGTTTTTTAATTTCCTTTTTTGAATTCTTTGTTGATCTATTAATTGTTTAGTAGCATGTTATTTAGCCTGCATGTATTTGTGTACTCTCCAGACTTTTCCTTGTGATTGATTTCTAGTTTCATACTGTTGTCAGAAAAGATGGATGGTATGATTTCAGAATTTTTAAATTACTGAAACTTGTTTTGTCACTTAACATGTCATCTGTTCTGGAGAATGTTCCATGTGCACTTGAAGAGAATGTATAATCTGATGTTTTTTGATGAAATGTCCTCGATAAATCTGTTAGGTCCATCTGGTCTAATGTATCATTCAAAGCCATTGTTTCCTTATTGATTTTCTGTTTGGGTGATCTGTTCATTGCTGTATATGGGGTATTAAAGTTCACTTATTATTATATTACCATCAGTTTCTTTCTTTGCATCTATTTACAGGTGCTCTATGTATATAGGTGTTCCCATGTTAGGTACACAGATATTTATAATTGTTATATCCTCTTGCTGGATTATTTGTTTTATCATTATGTAGTGTCCTTCTTTGTCTCTTGTCACAGTCTTTGTTTTGTTTTTTTAAAAGATCTTATTTATTTATTCATTAGAGGCAGAGACATAGGCAGAGGGAGAAGCAGGCTTCTCACAGGAAGCCTCATATGGGACTTGATCCCAGACCCAGGATCACGCCCTGAGCCAAAGGCAGATGCTCAACCACTGAGCCACCCAGGTGTCCCTCACAGTCTTTGTTTTAAAGTCTGTCTTGTCTGATATAAGTATTGCTATCTCAGCTTTCTTTTTTGCTTCCATTTGCATGTGTATTTTTTTCATCCCTTCACTTTCAACCTGCATGTAATTTTAGGTCTGAAGTAAGTCTGTTGTAGGCAACATAAAGATGGATCTGGCTTTCTTATCCATTTAGTCATCCTATGTCTTTTGATTGGAGCATTTAGTCCAATTACATTTGAAGTAGTTATTGATAGGTATATACTCATGGCCATTTTGTTATTTGTTTTACAGTTGTTTTGTAGTTCTCTTTTTCCTTCTTCCTCTCTTGCTCTCTTCCCTTGTGGTTTAATGGCTTTTTAAATAGTGTTCAGCTAATTTTAGGATTATAAAATTAACAACAGAAATTCAATATTAAAAATCTCAGTAGTGGGGTGCCTGGGTGGTTCAATCAATTAAGCATCTTCCTTCTGCTCCATCATGATCTCAGAGTCCTGAGATTGAGCCCCATATAGGGCTCCCTGCTCAGCAGGGAGTCTGCTTCTCCCTCTCCTTCTGCCCCTGCCCCTGCTTGTGGTCTCTCTGTCTCTTTCTCTCTTAAGTAAATAAATAAAATATTTTTAAAAATCCAACTCAGTAGAGTTTGTATGTAACAGCACAGCCTTGTATAAATGCAACATAGAAAATGGCATAACTAAAAAAAAAGCAACAAGCTAAGAAAGAGAGAGTGCAGAGTAGGGCAGAGAGAGAGAGAGAGAAAGTATAAGATGCCTAGGGAAAAAATGTCACAAAATCTTTTCCTTTCTTCATGCACGAAATTATGAAACCTTATTTAGAGTCATAAAACTATGACCTAAACATTTGGAGAAACATACCATATTTATGGATAGGAAGACTTTTAAAAATATTAAATCTTTCCAATTTATCTAAAAATTCAGTGCCATTCCAATCAAATTTCTAGAAGGCTTTTAAAATAATTTTTAAAAAGATTTTATTTATTTATTCATGAGAGACACACACAGAGAGAGAGAGAGAGAGAGAGAGAGAGGCAGAGATACAGGCAGAGGGAGAAGCAGGCTCCATGCAGGGATCCTGACGTGAGACTCGATCCTGGGTCTCCAGGATCACACCCGGCCTGAAGGCGGCACTAAACTGCTAGGCCACCAGGACTGCCCTAAAATAATTTTTATAAAGGTGTGCAGCAATTCTATTTCAAAGTACAGTCATGTATTTTAGAGAAATACTTCTGTATGTGTATATAGGTATTCATTGCTTAGAATAGTAAAAAATGAGAAACAACCTATTATTCACTGATCATTGAATGGTATATTAACTGTAGATTATTATTATTTGACAGTTAAAATGAAGCACTTCCATCAATCTGCAGGTGTCAATATGAATAGATTTGTAAAACAAAATATTTAATGCAAAAGGCAAATTACTGAAAGAATATGTATATATGTTATAAAATAAGTGGGACTTAAAAACCAAAATAGCTCTATATGTTAATTCATGCATAAGCATGTGGTAAAATTATACAGTTTCAAATTTAATTGATTCCTCAAAACTTCAGCACACCTCTGAGGAAAGAGAAGAGGGAAGGCATGTGTGTGGAATTAGAACTTTAGCTGTATCTGGAATACTTTAAAAAAAGAACAAATATGAAGCAAAGATAAACTAATATTGACATCTGTTATAAATGGGTAGCAAATAATTAGCTTCTGTTATATTTGAAATATTTCAGAAAACAAAATCAATAAAAATTGATTTGTAGAATTTTCTATACTGATCAACTCTTAAATGAGCTGACATAAAGCCCTATATTTAATTTAGATCCTCTCATCAATATTTGCCATACCTAAAGGCTGGACAGATGGTAAATATAATATTCTTTCTATTTGACAGATGGGTGAACTAGAAGGTTTAATTACTTTCTCCTAGTTACATAATATGTAGTTCTGGAAACAAAATATTTTGGTCAATAACTTTGGGGTTTAGCCATCACAGAGAATGTAAGAACATAGTGATTAGCCTTTACAGTTTCTACCACAAGACAACATAATATATTCACTTATATGTTCTATTACATATCTAAAACAGAAGCCGTATATCTTCATGTATAATCAGATACTTTAGAAGAGAAAATATATGCTTTAAATTCTAGTTTTTCTCATGGTGGTTGTTACAAATAAGTCTTTCCATTCTGACATATTTCTAATAAATGATAATTTATCATTTAAAAATATATTTTTATTTATTTTAAAAGAAAAGAGAGAGTGGGAGCAGGAGAAGGGCAGAGGGAGAGGGAGAAAATCTCAAGCAGACTCCACACTGAGTGTGGAGCCTGATGGGGGGGGCTCTACCTTATGGCCTTGAGATCATGACCTGAGCTGAAATCAAGAGTTGGATGCTTAATTGACTGAGCCACCCAGATGCCCTATTTATTATTTCTTAAAGTGAGAGCTTTTGACATCAAAGAAAAGCCAACAGTCAATCAGATCTCTTAGCAGAACATTTCCTTTCCCTACTTCAGGAATGGGTATTTATAGCAAAGAGCATCTGGATTGTATTCAGGAGACATAATTTTTCTTCTCAAGTCTTCCACTGACTAACTGTGGCCTATATCAATTTTTTGAATCATCCAGAAGCTGTAAAATATCATAGAAAAAGATATATCAGATTGAGAGAACAGCATTAATCTTAAAATATATTGCTCATATTGAACATGGCAAAGAACCTACTGGGGCTGGAAGGACATGTTTATGGAATGCAATTGTAGGAAATGGGACTGGGGAGGCTTTGGATTTTACTTGTCAGCAATTGAAGATTTTTGAGGAATGGTGCAGTATTATGTTCATTAGGGTTTGCTTGGGAATATTGTCATTCACTAATGGCAAACAGCATATGAAGAAACCATACAGTATCAGGTCAACCAAATTGAGACTTACTTGCTTACAAAATGAGAAATAAGGAGGTAGAGAGACCAAAGTGGTACAGCACAGTCATCAAAAACTCAGATTCCTTCTAGCTTCCTGTTTTACCAGCCTTAGCTTGAGACTTTTGTCCTCGTTCTCTCAGAATGGCTGTTCCACCTCTAGGCAGAAAGAAAAGGGAAACTAAAAGAATGAAAAGTTTAGTCCAAGTAAACAGTAATATGTTGGCTTTGATGAAAGTCCTATCTAATAGACTTAGACTTACATCTCATTGGCCAGAAGTAGATCACAGGAAGTTTGGGCCTGTATATAGTTTATGTTTGTGTGTATGTTTTATAAGTATAATTCATTTACAATAAACTACATGTATATGCAATACATCATGAAATCATTACCATAATTCAGATACCAAGTATTTCTAGGAGGTGAATATTTTAACACGGAAACATTGTCATCTAAATAACTTAAGGTTCTTTTAGCAAGGAAAAAATGGAAAAATAAGTATTGAGAAACTAGCAGTATCTGCCAGAATTTCTAGATTCAAAAATTCTCCCAAGGATACCCCTCCAAGTAGTCCTCCTACCTCAGCTTGGTGGACCCCCGGAGAGCTTGTCAGGAGAATTGAAGGCAGGAGCTTGCCTTGGGATCTTTTCTGGCCTAAGTCTGCCTTGGCTGGTAGTATGACTTAGAGGTGAATGTGATTTTTAGAGTCACACCAGGGTTAAAATCCCAGTTCCCTCTACTAACTCATTGTGTAGCTTTGAATGATTTAGTTTCGTATTTATTGAGCACCAACTATGTACCAGGGGCTCTGCCGTTCTTTGGGCAGATAGCAGTAAGGGGTAAACACAGTCCATCCCTTCACAGAGCTTACTTTCTTGTGGTGACTGAGCCTTTTCTATAAATAGGAGATGTGGTAAGGATAAATTTAGTTCTTATGACATGTAAATGCTGGTTAAATGGTAATTGTTCAGAAGCTGTCCTAGATTTGGATTCGTTCTCCTGAAACTAGTACTTACTTACATTTGGGAGCTTAGATCTCTCCACTAGAAGTTCTGCTTGATTTTGGATTAATCCCAGGAGTTCTGGGCTTTTTTTGGAGCTAATTAAGGCCAACTAAGCTATGACCCTAAACCTCATTGGGTTAAGAGCACATGACCTAGTTTCTTCCCTCTGGGGAAGATAGTTCTCAAATATCTTCTTGGAATCTCAGAAATCCCCTGCCTCTGAAAATCCTTCTATTTTGAAACTATTCAAGGACTGGAGCTTATTTTTACCACCCCTCTCTGCTTACACCTCTGTGGGCCACTCTGGTGTGTTGTTGTTGTTGTTGTTGTTTCCAGCAGCAGGAATCTGGGAATAATCCTAGCACTCCAAAGACATTAGAGCACCTAGAGAAGCTGAGATTTATCCTAGGTCATGGGGACCTTGATTCTAGATCCCTGATTTCTCCCATTTTTTCTTCCTAGCATGAAGAAATGCTGGGAAGATCAACAGTTCTCCTTCTCCTTGCGATTTCCTTTGCCTTTTGGTATCATCAAAAATATTGGAATATTATAATAATTACTTCTTACTAAGTAACTACTATGAGCTGGGCACTTTGTATATATTATCTCATTTAATAACCTTGTTATTATTCTCATTTTACAGAAAGGAAACTAAGTTTGCAGAGATGACAAGCACTCTTCCCAAGGTCATTTAACCCATAATGGATAGAGTTGGGATTTACACCCAGCTCTGTCTGACTTTAGGTCTTTTTTTTTTTTTTTTAACTGCTATGCTACACTGTGGCTGTTTTTGGAATTACCTATTCTTGGGAAATATTTATCGTAGCCATCTTTGGACACAGTTTGGTAGAAATCCCAAATACCTTAATAGTCAGTTCTATTTCCCTTTTAAAACTCACAATTCAGCGATGTATCTAAGGAAAAGTGGCTGTCTTTGCCAAGCTCCTGGATTGTTCACCTTGAGCCTGGCAGTTTACTCCTGGCCTGGCCCTGTGTGCAGTTGCCAGTCCTGAGAGCTTGCTGTGACTGTACCCTGTCAGAGACTATAGTTGGGCTCACCACATATGCTTGTCTCTAGAGAAGAGTCCTTCACTTTTCTCAGCCTAGAGTTAGTTGCATTTAAAATGTGCCTGGGTGGGCACCTCCCATGTTCCGTCTGAATTTTTAAGTGAGTTGAGGGGTAAGGAATGAAGAAAAGTCAGAACAAAACATTTCATGAATGTCCAAAAAGCATGCGAAAGACATTTCTACTGACCTTTTTTTTTTTTTATTTTTTTATGATAGACACAAAGAGAAAGAGAGAGAGAGGCAGAGACATAGGCAGAGGGAGAAGCAGGCTCCATGCACCGGGAGCCCGATGTGGGACTCGATCCCGGGTCTCCAGGATCGCACCCTGGGCCAAAGGCAGGCGCCAAACTGCTGCGCCACCCAGGGATCCCCTCTACTGAACTTTCTGATATTCCACTTCTGGCCCTGTGATGGTTTCTTACAAATATTGCATGTTTTAGACATAATTATACTAAACTTTTTTGTTAATCTGAAGTCCAGATTTATCTGGTGGCCTATACCTTATCTGGCAACCCTAAGTTGGATGATATATTTATTATGATCATGACTGACTGGACCTGAGTTCTTTTTCTTCTTAGACTGTGTTATATTCCTCTCCATGTAAGATGAGGCCAACATGTCCAAACACTGTAATTGAAGAACCAACTCAAATGCTGCCTTTCCTTTTCCCTTATTCTTTACATCGGAAGTAATATCTTCTTCCTCTAAATTGTTTTGTTTTGTGTGTTTGAATTATAATTGTGTAAGCATTTCTCGAAGAGGAACCAGATGCTTCTGGTGAGTGAAGTTATCACCCTAGAAGTTTCTCTCCCCTAGAAATATTAAAATTTGTTGATGTTCAACAAGAAATGAAAACTGCTTGAGGTCTGTCCACAATGGGAGTCCATTTATCTGTATCATGTGCTGAGGTGGTCCTAAGAGGTTCATTTTGCAGGAGAGAAGTACAGCTCTGAGAGGAAGGGTTCTGGAATGAACTTCCTACTAAAAGCTTCCCCAGGTGCTCTCACTTCAGAACCTTCCTGTTGGGGTTCATATTCTTGGCTAGTCTTTGCTAGAATTTTACATATATAAACCTTTTTTCAAATGTGAGTTTGAGCTTTTTCGGGAGAGGGGAATGTGTTTTAATTTTGTGCAATATAAGATATATTAGTTTCTTAAAATGATGTATGAAGTTTTAATTTCTAGCCTGTGAAAACAATTTGCAATAGTTTAAACATTGTTAATTCTTTGGAAATTTTCTATAATTTGTGTATAAAACCTAAAGGGACCTAGCAACGTATTCTAAAAATAATCTTTGACCACATTTTAAATTCTTCTCATAATCATTAATCTATATGGGTTATCCATATATCTTCTTGATTCAATTTTAGAAATTTTAATTTTTCTTTAAACATTTTTATTCACACTTTACGCTTATTTCTATAAAATTGTATGTAATATTTCTTTTCTTTCCTTTTTTTCTTTTCTTTTCTTTTCCTTTCTTTTCTTCATTTCTTTTTTAAGAGAGTGAGAATGGTAGGAGGAGGGATAGTAGGAAAGAAAGAATCCCAAGCCAACTCTGTGCTGAGCATGAAGCCTAATGTGAGGCTCTATCTCACAACCCTGAGATCATGACCTGAGCCAAAATCAAGAGTTGGATGCTTAACTGAGTCACGTAGATGCCCCTGTAATATTTCTAACAATTAAAAAATAATGTCCTCTATATCTGTTGATATTTTTCCTTACACATTCTTAATTTTTCCTAAGGCTAATTTTTATCCAAAGAATTTGCTCACAGACTTATTTTTAATTCTGTTCCCTTTTACATTTCTAATTTATTTTTTTTTGTTTTTTTGTTTTTTTATTTTTTATTGGTGTTCAATTTACTAACATACAGAATAACCCCCAGTGCCTGTCACCCATACATTTCTAATTTATTAAAATATATTTTTACCTTTATTTTTTCTTTAGGTTTGCTTTACCTTCTAATTTATTGAAATTGTATGTTTATTTCTTTAATTCCATTATTTCTTGATAATATAAAATTATGTATTACCAAAAGTAGTTTAAGCCATCTCCCATAATTAAAAAAATTTAAATACAATGTTAGTTTTTCAAATGATTTTCAGAAAAGTAAAAACAAGAGAATGAAAACCATCTATAATCCAATTAGCAGGTTTAAAATTTTTTAACCTTTTGTTGAGGCATATCCTTTTAGATCATTCTTTTTCCTCTCCTCTCTTTTTCTTTCTTGAACATATGTATTTTTAAAAAACGGTATCATGTATATATACAGTTTTACATTTCTTTGCTTTTCAGATAATATTTTAACATTGTAAAATTCAAATCTGTATCATTTATAATTGCTGCATAATTTCCCACAATTTGGATAATTTACCACAATTTGCTTAAGCTATGCACTATTGATAAATATTAAAGTTGTTTTGTATTTTCTATGTTTATATTTTTACTATATAATAAAGGCTGAGAAATTAATAAAGGAGCTTATAAAAAGGTTGCATTGGAAATTATTGTACATACATTTTTGGACAGCAGTATTATTTCTTTGGTGTAGGTTTCCAGATACGGAATTATTTGAGAGGGGTCATTGGATATGTTTACCACATTTTGATGAGTTTTGCCAGACTTCCTTCCAGATTAGTGTGTCATTTACTTTTCCACCGACATATATGAATGAGAATGTTTGCTCTGGGACCAATAGCTATAATCATTGCTAATCTGATAAAATAATCTATTTTTTAAACAACCTATTGTTGTTTTAATTTCTATTTTTTTAATTACTGGTGAGGTTGAATTTCTGATAAACTTATTGACCAGTTAGCTATGTAAACATGATTTATATTTGTGAACATATGTAATGTACTTAAGCCATTTAAATAGCACCTGGTACAAAACAGGTGCTGTATCAGTTGCTATCTTATTATTAATTTTAATTTTGTTTTATAAATTGCCTGTCATTATCCTTTAGTTATTTTCTATTGATATTTATTTTTTAATAGTCTTTTAACAGGAATTTTGAGTTCCTTTGGACCCTGAAGTTAATGAGAAGAGTGGCATTTGAGTCTTTCTCCCCTGCCATAGAAATTTATATATAAAATAAATAATTAGAAATTTATTAAATTTCTATCTTAACTTTTCTAGCTTTGTTTTTCCTTGTCTGGATGTATGTAGTGTTCATTCATTCTTTTCCTTGGAATGTTAAAATTTCAAAAGGTGTTGGGCTTCTCTCACTAATCTGCCATATTAGGGAATCTTTTTTGTTCTAACATTTTTCAATTTTCTTATATTATCTCTTTAGTTATTGCTTCTGTCTCATTGTTTTCTGATATTGTCTGAAATACTAATAAGATTGGATTTTTGTTTTTATCATCCATTTATAATGTTTCGCCTCTCATCTTTTAAGTCTGCCCTTTTTTTCTGCATCTTGATGGGTTTTGATTTTGATTGTTCACATCACTAATTTCATTTTCCACAGTGTTGATTCAATCCTTATTGCCTACTCTAGATTAGAGTTGTAATATTCTATCCTTAGTCTCCTTCGTGCCCCCTTTTCTTTTGCTGCCTTTCACCTAAGTAAATCTCTCTGCCATTTATAATCTCACCTCATTTTGCCTTGTATAGTTCATGTTTTCTTAATTTTATTGGGGCATGAAGCATGTGTTTTCTAGTATTTTCTTCTGTTTCCTATATAGTAGGTAACTTTTAAATCTTGCTTTTTTTATCTTGAATGTTGTCTTCAATTTATTATGCCATATAATATTTATAACTACACTTCAGTATTTTTTCTCCCTGCTTCTCATTTCTGTGTGAGCAGTGGACTACCCATCTTTGGTGTTTGCTAACAAACTGATAGGTTCGACCCCAGCTTTCTATTCTGAAGCTTGACTACAGCTTAATATCAGTTATGTTGGTTCACAGATCCAACTCCCACAGCCTGTGAGGAGGAAGAAATGAGATGAATACCAGGTAGCACAGCAGAGGGATGTTGACTGTGTCCTTTTCCCTCCATATTTGGTGAAGGTGCTGTTCGGGTGTCAGATTTTGAAGCCCAGCTTTCCTTCCTGTCTGCTTTATATAAGCTGCACCTGTGCCTTGCTTCTCTCCAGCTGCAAACTTATTCCTTTGGTATGGCCTCTGTCAGAATTCAGGACATCAAGAAACACTCCTTTCAAATGCCATGTTCCACCTCAGCAAATTGAAGCCTAAGCAGTTTACTCCTTGCTGTCTTAGATCCCACCCCCACCCCCACCCCCACCCCCACCCCCACCCCAGCCTCCTACCCCAGCCTCCTACCCCAGCCATTAGATCTTGTCTCTCCAAATAAGTGACTATGCACCAGAGGATTTAAGAGTTACTCCTTGGTGACTGATTGTATTCATTTTTTATCTAATCTACTTCATTTATACCTGAAATCCCTCTAACTTTCTCTTTGTGAGTGATTATCTTCCTGGTTTCTAATTTGTTTTTTTTTTTTTCTTTTTTCTTTTTTTTTTTTTTTTAATTTTATGATAGTCACAGAGAGAGAGAGAGAGAGGCAGAGACACAGGCAGAGGGAGAAGCAGGCTCCATGCACCGGGAGCCCGATGTGGGATTCGATCCCGGGTCTCCAGGATCGCGCCCTGGGCCAAAGGCAGGCGCCAAACCGCTGCGCCACCCAGGGATCCCCCTGGTTTCTAATTTGAAGGGGGACTTTCTCTTGTCTTTTATGACCCTTTGAACATTTCAGTGGAAATCTGAGAAGGAGGTGTGAGGCATCCATGCTCTCATTTACATACTCAGTTTTTTAATAGTCACATATTTACTTGAATATAGCAGACATTTAAAAAAAGAAAAGAAAGCTAATGATCTAGCAAAGAATGAATACCATCTTGACCTTAAGGGGTACTAACTCTCTTTATGTGACCTGTATTATTTTTATCTTTGCAGAAAAATATGAGATTTTTTCACACTTATAGATTCTTTCTTCTTCTTCTTCTTCTTCTTCTTCTTCTTCTTCTTCTTCTTCTTCTTCTTCTTCTTCTTCTTTTACTTTTTTAATTTATAGATACTTTAGATGGCAATAATGACAATCAGGTTCTGATTGGAAAAAAATATCCAGACTGATCTTGAAATAAGTTCAAATGTTATTTCTTCATTTGTAAAATAGATTTTTGTCTGCATTCCTTCAATGTACTGTCCCTGTGTTAGGTACATCAGATACAAAGATGAATAAAATAGGATTCCTGCCCTCCTGCAGGAAACTCACATTATAATATAATAATCTACTAGGAGTAGCTGCTTTTCTTTTCTTTTCCAGGTCAAACATTAGAATTGTTTTCTGAAAATGGAAGTATTCAGGATAATGAAAATGTCTTTTTCTCTCTGGCACTGGAAGTCTTGTTTATTTGAGTAAATCAATGAATGAATTATTTTACCAGGAGCTTAACAAGAGATTGGAAGAATGTTTATCTCACTAATCCTGGAGTAATGGAGGAAGAATTTCCTCTCTTTTATGGTTCCTAGACTTACTGGAGTCAGGAAAAGTTAAACTTGACTGAATTTACATTTTCTTTTAAGTATTTTTTTGTTAGGTATGTATGATTTTTCATTGTGTTAATAACTGGAATCAGTATGTAATCATACATATATTTTAAGTATTGCTATATTCTTATCCACACATTTAAAAGAAGATAAAATATAACTTCAGCTTCTGGAGGATAAGAATTTTATTTTTGAACTTTCTAAATGCTACTTGGCATATATCACTAATAGAAAATATTTTGCCAACTAGAAATAGAGACATGCATCCTTCAGAGCCAGGCATATGGCTTTATCAAATCTAGTAGACATCTGTGGATTTTGTATGCTCAGCTTCAAAGATTAAACCTTTTTTTTTTTAATTACCCTGATTTTTTCCTATTCCATCTTGTCTTGGTGGTGGTATCAAATGAGGTGCCCATTTATCCAATGCATGGGAACATGATTCAAGCCATGCTGCCCACATTACCATAAGTCATAGTCCCTTAGTTTCTCTACCTTGATCCTTAGAATGACCTAGCTGTGTCCTCCAATGCTTGACGATATAGCATTTCCTTCAATTCTAGGAGCTGTCCTGTATCTGTTCTAATAAATTTATATTGACTCAACTTTCTGTTCCAAAAATCTTGGTATATAGAGACAAGATTTCAGTAAAATTCCAAACATTGGAATTAAGTAATATTCTAAAATTTTAAAAATTGTATTTTACTTTGGAGTATATTTTCTTACTCCTTCTGAATACGGTGCTCTATTGTTCTGAGAAATTATGTGGAGCAAAATAACAAAACAATGGAAGGATTATTTGATACAGAACAAGTTGGAACATGTGAGATGATGGAAATAAGTAACTCCTCTACTGGTACTATTCTTAAAGAAAATTCATTATCATCACCATCAAAATCATATGCCAGACACTGTGCTTAGAGATTTACAGATATTATTTCTAGTCTTTAGAAAAAATTTGCAAATAATGTTAACCCCATTTTATAGATGGGAAAGATTAATGTTTGAAGCTTGTTTGTTAGCTGTTAATGACAATTTTAGCCGAAGTTCGGCTCACTATCAAGCCTGTACTCTCTGTACAATGACACACTTTTAGCTTCTTAAAGTACAAAATTCTTTGTTTCTGTCCTTCGGATATTAAGTTATAATTTTTACATGATGTTTATCCTTCTTTCATTAAATATTTATTGAGTGAGTAGGTGGGTAAGGTCTCCATGAATGTATGTAAATATAGCCTTGAGGCATATGTTTTAAGAAGTAAAGATGACAAAATAGCATGTAGAAGGTCTTCCTTCTTTTGTAGATTATTTAGATTGTATCTAAAATATGTCTATGAGTCAAGGGCAAGGATAATAAGTATTTCTCATTTTTTGTTCAGAAAATCCACTCACAATTTATTTCAAATGATTCAGAAAACTCTTATTTTTTCTTGTTCTCCTAATCCCAATCTATTCTACTCATCTAACATACATTCATACTGTAGTATGTTTGGGAAACTTTCTAAGTTCTATGGAATTTTAGTTCATTTAATTTTAGAGCGGGACACCTGGGTGTCCACTGGGTGGCTGGGTGGTTAAGCATCTGCCTTTGGTTCAGGTCATGATCCCAGGGTCCTGTGATTGATTCCTGCATCAGGCTCCCTCCAGGGAGCCTGCTTCTCCCTCTGCCTGTGTCTCTGCCTCTGTGTCTCCCATGAATAAATAAATATTTAAAAAATAATTTTAGAGTATTACTATGCAATAAGAATATAAAGAGTATCTGGCAGCCCAGGTGGCTCAGTGGTTTAGCGCCTGCCTTCAGCCCAGAGCCTGATCCTGGAGGCGCAGGATCAAGTCCCACGTCGGGCTCCCTGCATGGAGCCTGCTTCTTTCTGCCTGTGTCTCTGCCTCTCTCTCTCTCTCTCTTCTCTTTCTCTCTCTCTGTGTCTCTCATGAATAAATAAATAAAATCTTTAAAAAATATATAAAGAGTATCACTGGATACTTCCAGAAAATGGATAGAGTCCCAAGTATACCAATGCTGCTATTAATGTCTTAGGTACACCTGTATAGTGCCCGAGATGAATCGCTGGAATCACAGCCTCTAGGGAGCTAAAACCCAATGATCGTGGAGAAACTTTTGTAGCATCTAGAGCCAAATCTGACAACCACTTTATCCTTATCTTTTCTAGCACTCATGATAAGAATTGTGCAGAAAAATGTACAATTCAATCTTTTCCCTCCCCTCATTCTCACACTGTCTACTACCCCTGTTCAGTAATAGAAGGGAAGAGGTTAAGCATGTTGCCTCATTGACAGTAGAACTTACTTAGTTTGTGCAGAAGAAATTTTCTGTGTGCTCAGAGATATCAGTGTTTGCTTTCTATGTAATGGAAAAAAGCATAAAGGTAATGAGTAGACTCTCTGGAAGCTGAAATGCCAAAGAAGCATAACCAGGCTTTGGTTCTACCCATGCTGGAGGGTTTTGTATATTCAATTCATTACTAATGATTCATTTTATTCGAAAGACTTGGTCTATGTGAGATTGTATTTGAAAAATCTGTGCAGTTAGGGGGACTGTAGTATTTCTGTGGAAAATTAAACTGATGCAAAGAACAAAGCCAGATAGAGAGGATGGATACCCAAATAAATGATTCAGGACAAAACAGGCAGAGCAGCACCTAAGTGTGAGTTTATGCTATTATTAAGCAGTGGCAAAAGATTTGAAAGTGGTTAGAGTTGGAACATTCTGACCATCAGTGTCGGCTCCTTGAAGAAACTTAAAAAAAAAAAATCCAACAAACTTTATTTTTCTCATAACTGGTTTAGATACGGTAAAGTATCCCATCTCCTTTTTATTTCCTTTCAAACACTTTCTGGTGGTGATAGTGGGTGGAGATCAGTTGCCTTATAATAGAAAGCACGCTATAGCTAGTTCTATGTTCTTTGTTCTGTCTTAATCTCTTTGAACTCCTTAGAGTGCTAGCTAGGAGTCTCCCTAGGCACCTACAGGAGAATGAGTTCTCTGTGTGTGCTGTGGGAACCAGGCTGAATGTGAGCATATCCCAGAAGCAGCACCAACTGCACTTTGGATTAGAGATCCTTCAGGGTGGAGGTGGCTGAGCTAGAAGTCCGGGCACTCAAAGTACCTCCCCAGACCACAGCATCCCAGGTCAGTGGTTTTAAAACTGGCTGAGGTTTAAAAATTGCAGACTTTAGGGTTTCAGCCAAATATCCCAAACGAGCACATCCAAGAGTGGATTCTGGAAATCTGCCTTCTTAACAAATAATCTGAAGATCGGCTAAAATTCCAAGCTACAATTCTAAGTCCTTTGTGAAGAAGAAATCACCCTCCCTCCCCACTCCACCAGCGTGATTACTTTTGTGCGTGGTGAGAGAAAAGGCACCAGTGTGTTTTAGAAGAGTGAGACCCGTGTTTGGGAAAAGCTTCTCAGTATATCCACCTTCTTAAAGGCTCCATCCTCCCCTCCCAAACTGCCAGCTTTACTGTGTAGGAATCTGAATTTGACATTTTCATCCACTTTCCCATTTTTTGGCTTAGCTTTGCCTTGGCCAAATATTGCAGCTGGAAAAGTGAAAGGGTACCTTAAAGATAGATACTGACATATAATCATGTCAGAAATAAGTGGAGGTTCCAGAAAATGGAACTTTACCCATTAAAGTGCCAACACTTTTTTTTTTAAAGTATTAAGACACCTCTGCTTTCAGAAACAGAGTATTGAACATTTGTACTTTTCCTGATGATTCAGAATTGTCATTAAACTATGACTTCTTTTGCTGTGCAATGCACTATGTTAAGGAAAGTCTTGAAGCTGGTAGGTCAATCTCTCCTGCAATTTTTATTCTGTGTTGTTGTTGTTATAGTTTTTGTTTGCCTGTGCGGTACCATTGACTCTGCCTTTTTGAGGGCCAGCTGCCTCTGTACTGCTGTCAGTATGTTTGCCTGGGAAGTATATGTCCTTTAATTTTTGTTTCTAATCTTTGTAGGCTGCGGTACCAAATAGCTGAACTGCTGGAACTAGATCTTAATTAGAATGAGCTGGATTCTGGGCAAAGTTTTGGTGATCTGTCCTGGGAGTAACCGTCCCAGCTTAGGGAGATGGATGTCATGACATTTGTTCTGGCTGCCCAGAAGGTTTTGTTTACACGTTTATTTTGTTTACTTATGTATGGCTGTGTTTCAGAGGACTCTGAGTTGTTGGAGTGGTTAGTTCTGACTAACTGAAGAGTTATTGTCTATAGCAGAAAACTTGAAGTGAGCATTTGTTTGCATGTGCCAGCATATTCATTTTTAACCTGATGATGATTGAGAGAAAGGTTGAAAATGCCGGTTGGAATGTGGAACAAACAGAACATTGGTTTTATTTTTTTTCTTTCCCTCTTAGACTATCAATGATGCTGGATCCCAGGCTGCACCAGGAAGGGGTTTTGACTTCTCTCCTTCCTGTTATTTTATTTTGCACCCAGAAAATAGATTGGCAGCTGTCATAGCCACACAAACACTTGGCTTGTTGGTAGCTTAGGAAAATGCAACCCTTTTCTGTTTGCTGATAATCAGAGCAAAGAAAAGCACCTGCTGGGTTATCTTATGGGAGCAAAGAAGGACTAATGCCCAATCTCCAAAGAAAACCGCCAATTCCCTGGCTATTCTCCCGGACAAGTAGTTTGGTGCCACAGAGCAGCTGTGTGTAGAGACACACTTCTTGGGTCCAAGAGGAAGGATATTCTTGGCTTACAGACTCAGCCCACAGTAGCCCCTTGGTGGCAGTCAGGGCCACTCATTCTAGGGGACAAATTCACCAAAGTAAGTTATCTATCTGTGTATCTTTGAGATCAATGGGAAGAGCTTCCTCCTGGCTTTCTGCTCTTTGCCATTAACACCATAAACTTAGCTGCCAAAATGACCAGGCATTCTTGGCTTCTCCTTTATTTTATTTATCTCAACAAATCTTACCTCTCTCTCCGTCTCTCTTTCTCTCCAAAAAGACTTAAAGATAAAACTAGATAGAGGATCCCTGGGTGGCTCAGCGGTTTAGCACTTGCCTTCGGCCCCAGGGTGTGATCCTGGAGTCCCAGGATCGAGTCCCACATTGGGCTCCCTGCACGGAACCTGCTTCTCCCTTTGCTTATGTCTCTGCCTCTCTCTCTCTCTCTCTCTCTCTCTCTCTCTTTCATGAATAAATAAAATCTTTAAAAATAAATAAATAAAACTAGATAGAAATGGGTTAGAATATGAAGATGCTTAACAATGTCTGTTTAGTTGTAATGTCAGTGGCTTTCTTTTAAGTCATTAAGCAGTCATTTCACCTTTAAAGGACAAATTGTAAATCCTAACAATGATCTACATTGAAATAATTATAATGTACCAACTTGTACATATTCATATTCTTTTTTTAAAATATTTTATTTATTTATTCATGAGAGACGCACAGAGAGGTAGAGACACCCTGCATGGAGACTGATGTGGGACTTGATTCCAGGTCTCCAGGATCAGGCCCCGGACTGAAGACGGTGCTAAACCGCTGAGCCACCAGGGCTGCCCTACATATTCATATTCTTATATCAGCAGTGTAAAAGTTTGAAACCTTTGTAAAAGAGTTGTTTTGCTTTCCAAGTATGGAATTGATATGTGGCTTTTCAATTTTGTTATTTTATTTATTGTGAAAAATTATTGCCTGCTTATACTTTGAGATTTTTTAAATTTGTGGGCCTCCATTTACTTATTGGTAGAAGAAGATTCATGCTCTTGTTGAGTCTTCTTTACCTTATAAAGGTAATTGTAGCTGTTCGTAGAGAAAGGCTGGCCTCCTAACTCCTCACCATTTTATCCAGGGACTAAATATTGACTTTTGTCACATAGCTACCATATGCTATTTTAATGTGTATTATTCTACATTTGTTTTTCACAGGGGTGATATTTATAGGTAAGGATAAAATGACTTTGAATGTAAAAGAAAAAAAGTATTGCTAAAGAAATATTCAAAATACATAGGGCATTTTCCCTTATAATTTATACTTTGATTTTATAGTACCTATATTCATTTGTAGTTTTTTTTAATGATCCTTAGGTGGGATATGCCTTTCGAAGCCAGATACAGAGAAGGCATAGAGATTATTATATGCTCATTAAGGGACTCTGAAATCTAATTGCTGAGTTACATTATGGCATCACCCTTGGTAATAAGATCTTGAAAAAATTTTTAAACTTTCTATGCCTTATTTTACTCCTTTCAGAGGGGAAATAATAATAATACTATATTTCTCATAGGATTGTTATGAAATTATAGATAGCCAATTTAAAGGATGTAGCTCAGTGCCCAGCATGTGATGAAGATGCAACAAATGTCTATAACTATTACTTTATTGTCCTAGCTGCAAATGAATCTCTGTACAAATTCTGACAAATGCTGAACCTCCAAAATTAACTGATAAGTCAGTAATCTTTGGAAGAGACCTAAAAGTGGCATAAAAGTTAGATGGATTAAATACAATAAACAAAGCAAAGCAACAAAATCCACTTTACAGGCATTCAATAATTATTTGTTGTTTTAAAAAGTAATTAGGTATTAGGTATTAGAAACCAATAGATTAATAGACTCTCTGGGTTGGGTGTGGAAACTTAAGTAAATATCATCCTTCCTAATTGCCTCCTTCAGGGTTTTTGTCTCCTCTACCATGTTCCCTTACCATTCATCCTAATATTTGAATGTCTCCAGTGATCCTAATACTTGAACCTCTCCAGAGATGTCTCCTATCTACGAGGAGGCAGTTTTGATTATTGGGAAGATTATTTAGGTTGGGCTGACAATCTGCTTCTTTTGCTTCCACCCATCCTTCCTAGTTTGGCTTTTATGGTTCTTCATGTGTCAGTGGCTCACATATTTAAGTATATTTTCTACATTCTCCATTCTTTTCATTTTACAGACACAACTTTTTTTAAATCACATGATTTCAAGTTCTCTATTGTTATGAATTATGAACTTTTGAACTGAGCTTACTTCATTTAGAAACTGTATTTAGTTACAAGTAACAGGGACTACCAAACTAGAGGCTTAAAACAGAAAGGGATATATTTTCCTCTCACATAAGAGAAATCCTGTAGCTCAGAGCTAAGATGGTAATAGCAAATTCTTCAGGTTCCAGGACCTTCTGAATTTCTTCTCTGCACTTCAGGTTTTGGAGGTGCCCATTTAGCTACTACTGTTGTGTTCCCATTCTGGAGGCAGGAAAAATTAGAAGTGCCTGATGCAAATAGGGTGCATACCTCCTGTATCTGCTTCCCTATTGAAAGAGCTCCCTTGGACATTAACAGCAACTTCTACTTCTTCTTGGCCGGAACTATGTCGTATCCTCAACACAAATGTAAGGAAGGCAAGGAAATGTAGTTTTCAACTAAGGTTTCAATGCTACCCTGAATAAAAGGAGGATTATTTCAGTAAGAAAAAAAGGGTAAACTACACATAAGGTAGGAAACTGGCAGTCTGCATTAGGATGTTCTTGGAAAAATTTCCTTCTGAAGTGTGGTCTCCCCACTTCAACAACAGTCTGGAGATTAAATGACTCTGAAGAGTAGAATGGGTCTACATCTGGGTAGAAATTTGACTTCTAGAAAATAGTACCAATTAATTAAAATACCACAGAAAAAGTAGAGAGCAGTCCTAACTTGGGCAGAACTTTGTTTATTCAACTCATTTGAGCTCAGCGCCAGTAATCTTAATGTTTACCAAGGCTTCCTACCCATTGAGAACTGAAAGGCTGCTCTTTCCTGGACTGTTTTCTGCTCTACACTCTGACATGCACATGTGGTAGATCCAAAAAGCAGCCTCTAAAGATATGCTCTACTAAAATGCCTATGAGTAAGTGGCATAGTGGTAAAGTCATTTTAGGAAAGTGTAAGTCAGTGAATGAAGTTCTTTATGATATGTGTATTAATGCCAAGATATTTTAAGAAATTATTCTAGAGTACAGAGTCTTGCTGGGATTAGAAACTTTATCTAAACAACCTTGCTGTTAACTTCTCTTTCTGTCCAAGGGATCCCAGATTTTACTGGAATGGGGAAAACAAAAGCATAGTGGTACCCATTGAGAAAAACTGTAAGTAAAACCAAAGAAAACACATGCTTACTCCATAAGGTGTTCTGAAAACTGCAGCTATCTCTGAGAGTGAAAGGAGTTGAAATAAGATTAACTGGTATATCACAGACATCAGCCAATATATCCTTTCCAGCTACAGAGAAGCCCATACTTAGCTAGCTCAGCTATGGTTCATAGCCAGATGTTGGTGGTAGTAACAAGGGCCTTCTTCTTGCCTGTGTTTCACGAGTACAAGTAATGTGACTAGTATCTGACTTTATCCCCCAAAACTTGGAGACAAGCCTCCATTGGCTGAATCTGGACTCTTTAGACAGAAAATGCTCTCAGCACCAACAATGCAGACAGTTAACATCAAGGCCAACTTAAGAGTATCCTCTTTCTTTTTATTTTCTTCTTCTTCATTTTCAGGTTAGATTGAAATCCTACATCCTGCTATCTACCTAGTTTCCAAACACCCATCTTTCTGAAGCAGGAATGGAATGTAAAAGTACAATCCAGGAATAGGTTGACAAATGCAAAGTGTGTCTGGTCTTCCCATAATCCTACCTGACTCTAATAGGATTTTATCTGACAGTCACTATAGGCTTTTTTAAACCAGTTTTTACATCAGCCCCAAGGAAGAAGTGGCAAAAAATATAATAAAAAAATATGGTTACTAATTTCATAAAGTCAATGATAACTTTGATGATGTAGGAAAAAATGTTCCAAGTTCTGAAAATATAAAAATCTGTAAGAAACAGTTTCTGTCCTTATAAAGCTTATGATTAAGTGACTACTGAGAACTTAATCTTTGTATTGTGGGTTCTACAAGTGAACTTTTATAACAAATATTTCCTTTTTTTTAGTTGAAATGTAATTAATATACAATATTATATTTTTTTCACGTGTACAGCATATTACTTCACCAATTCTATGCATTACTTAGCGCTCGCCACAATATATTTACTGTCTTCACCAAACATTGTTATATTATTGACTATATTCCCTATGCCATACTTTTTATCTCTATGATTTGTTTATTTTATGACTGAAAATTTGTACCTCTTAATCCTCTTTATCTATTTCATCTGTTTGTCTACCCATCTTCCTTCTGAAAACCATCAGTTTATTCTCTGTACTTAAGAGTCTACTTTTTTGTTGGTTTTCTTCTTGTTTGTTCATTTGTTTTGTTTTTTAGATTCCACATTTTAAATGTGAAATTTTATTATAAGAACCTTAGGAAATATCTTTCAGTATTCATAATGTTCTAGTGTAGATTACTGAAATATAGGCATTTCATCCAGGATGACTCATGCATTGCAGATCTGAACTATTGCTTAAATGGGTTCAAAGGAAATGGCAATTGAGTTTGTTGATTGTTGAACCTATTTCTAGTGGTATCAGAATGACTGGAGTCTGATAGCTGAGGTTTTATTCCTTTCATCAGCTGTTATGGACTTCATAAAGACATAAGAAATGTGTATTTCAAAGCAGCAAATCATATTTAAAGGATTACTTAAAATGAAATC
Source organism: Canis lupus baileyi (assembly GCF_048164855.1). NCBI lineage: Eukaryota > Metazoa > Chordata > Mammalia > Carnivora > Canidae > Canis > Canis lupus. Next base: position 14,488,198 of record NC_132839.1, on the reverse strand, counting down.
ATGTCTCCTGTATTTAAAGAAGTCAGATAACATTTTAATTCTTAAATAACCAAATATAGAGATTTTTGTTTTCCTTTCTTTCCATTCTTTTCACATAATTTTACTTCTCATTTCAAAGTAGATTTTGCAGTGGTTGATATCTCTTTTAATATGGCCTACACAAGGAAGTTTTCTCTCCAGTGCTAAAAACACATAAAATATGGACATGATCATTAATGTTATTTCTCTTTACAGGAGGCAGAATGTGACACAAGTGACTCTCAAGCCTGGCACATACCAGAGCCACCTGGAAAACTGGTAAAATATACCGCTGCCTGGTCCCTAGGTTACCCAGAACCATGGACTCTAGAATGGGGCCCAGGCATTGGCATTGTTTTAAAATATCTCTAGGTGATTATAATGTCCAAGAATAGCTAGAAACTCCCACTTTTGTTGGAAAGCAAAATAATCAAATTATGCTAATTGGCACCAAATAGTGTATAGCTTATAGTGTCGTTTGAATTTCCAAAGTCAGTATCTAACAGATTCTGATCACTGTGACAAAGTATAATGAAAGCATTTAGGTAAGGGCAGAAAATATTTCAGGCAGGAGAGTCTTAAGTATTCCTTAAGTTTCAACACTTAGATGACTACATGGCCTGACTTAACTGCTTTGGATATGTGACCCTGGCTTTTTTTTTTTTTAATTTTTATTTTTATTTATTTATGATAGTTACACAGAGAGAGAGAAAGGCAGAGACATAGGCAGAGGGAGAAGCAGGCTCCATGCACCGGGAGCCCGACGTGGGATTCGACCCTGGGGTCTCCAGGATCGCACCCTGGGCCAAAGGCAGGCGCTAAACCGCTGCGCCACCCAGGGATCCCCGTGTGACCCTGGCTTTTAACTCAGCTTCCTAAAGAGGGATGTGTTAAACACTTCTCTGATGCTTATATGCTTATATTTTAGTAGATTTTTCCTAAAACTGAAATTTCTGGGAATATAAATACTTTTGATTGCCCAGAGCCTCATTTGCCCTTCTATCTTTGTCCTTTTATTATTAGAGCTATGCCTATTCAGGGAAAATAAAATGGATACCCTAAAACAATCAAGGGGACACTAAGCCATTTGAAGCTTCATTGGCTTTCTTAGGTAATCTTGTCTAATATAGAAGGGGTTGAGTATCAAATTTTCAAAATATTTCTTGAATTTTCTAGTTACTTAGAATGTATTCTCCTATTTGTTACATTTCTCTGTGTACTAACTTCAGTATTTGTACATTTGTGATTGGAATGCCTATACTGTCTTTTATGGGTAAGCGGTAATGTCTATTCCATTTCTCAAATTCTTCATTGTAAGATGTGTGGATAATGAAGTCAAAGAGCAGAATTCACATTCTTGTTTAGCTTTCTCCCTAGCTGTGTGATCTTAGGCAAATCATTAACCTCTCCAAGCCTTAATTTTCTTATCTGTGAAACAAACAGAAGTGATCATAGTTCCTATGTCTTAGACTTATTATGGAGTTTGAAAAAGATAATGTAAGTAAAGTCCGTGCCACGTGTGCTAAATATTATTACAATTATTTCTTTACCACTATTCAATTTTTTAGAGAAATAAAAAGGTTTGAAGGAAAATGAATAATTGCTTTGGAGATAAGGATTTTTCGATGAAAAAATTTGCATTTGTCCCTATTGCAAGTATTTGAAATGTAGTAATTTGAATACCTGAAATCTCAAATCAAGAGCTATGACAGCATATTTTATCTCAAAGGAATGCTAGAAAATTTCCTCTATTTCATTATATGCATTGTCAAAGTCATCCAACATTTCATAGAAGATGCTAGGAAATATGCACCCACTAGAAAAGAGGAGAGAAATGCAGTTTCTGGCAAGTCACAGAATTCCTTGGGATTGGGGTGGGATGGGATGTGATCAAAGTAGTAAAGTGTTGCTATTCCCCTTGAATTCTTTTCTTTTTCTTTTTCTTTTTTTGTGAATTCTTTCTTTTTAAAATATGGCCTCCAATCCTTATTTGAATGTTATCTGTGAGCTAATTCAGGGTGAGAGACGAAACCTTGGGAACAGCATGTACAGATAATTATCTTCTAGTTACTTTACAGAAATGTCCATGTGCTGACCCTCCCTGTCTCCTTTCTTCAGAGCACAAAACTACTACAAGATCTTCCGCAACTTATGATGGGGAGGGGTCACATCCCAATTAACCCTTCGTAGGTTGAAAATGTCATAAGTAAAAAAATGAATTTAATACACTTAAACTATCAAACATCATAGCTTAGGCTCGCCTGCCTTAAAGCACTCAGAACACTCCACATTAGCCTACACTTGGATAAAATCATCTAACAAAAAAGCCTATTTTACAATAAAGTGTTGCATATCTCATGTAATTTATTGACTACTGTACTGAAAGTGAAAAGCAGAATGGGTATATGCATACAGAGCGTTGTAAGGGAATGGGTTGTTTATTGTCATGATCATGTGGCTGTCAGAGCTGTGGCTCACTGCCATCACCCAACATCATGAGAATATTACCATACCGTATATATCACTAGTCTGGGTTAAAGATCAAAATTCAAAATGCAAAATGTGGTTTCTAGTGAAGATGTATTGCTTTCCCACTATCATAAAGTCAAAAAGTTGTAAGTTTAACCATTATAAGTTGAAGACCATCTGTATATATTTTCTCCCCTTTAGTATGCCTTAACCAATATTAGGTAGGTGACTTCATGTTATCTCATGGCAGAGACAAAATACAAACAGAAACAGTAAAGGGCTTAATCTAAAGATGAAAACAATTTATAAGGAGTAGGAATGGGAAAAGAAATTCCCTACCTTTTCTTTCTTCCCTCTGGATGGCTTTTATTTCTCTCTCCTCACTGATACTAATAGGTTATAGCAACTTGTATCATCTGTACTTATTCTCCTCTTATTTAACCTCTCCTTCTATGTTTACACTTTTTTTGTTGTTGTTTACACTTTTAAATAGCAGTTTCTGAATTCAAGAATCATTGCTTCCATATCTGTTAAAGGGGAAATATATATATATATATATATAATTTTTTTTAAATTTACTTTGAATTTTACTACTAGGACAGTGCTTACAATCTTGTCCAGAGTTATTCTGTTAGTTACAAAAGGAGTTACACAAGGAGGTATTGATTGATGTATGATAAGAAAACAGTGTCTAATTTTGGAAATATCTCATTGTATTTTGGGACCAGGTGAGAATTGAGGGTTATTCTTTTTTTGTTCTTTTTTTTTTTTTTTTTTTTTTTACTTCTGTCTTTATGAATTCTCCATTAAAATACCAATTATTTTTTGACCTCTAACAGACCAGGAAATTTATATTTCTGCAACTATTGGAGTTCATTCTCACCTTTTTCCATCCATGTTGGGCATGTTTGCTCATTGCTAAGCCTTTTAAGTTATTCATGATCCTAACTAGAATTTTCAGATGAGTTAAAATGCATTTCCTTATAGCTTATGTGGCAGGCATCAGATGATTAAAAAACAAAATTCATTTTCCTACTGTGGGCTTAATGCGTCAGAATCTGGGGCACAGTTAGGCTTAGAGGGAGGAAGGAAGGAGCTAAAGAAAAGTGAAAGGTAAAAAAGCAGACATATATCAGGAAAAACTCCAGCCAGGGCGGATGGACTGAGCTTTATCAGTGCTCCTTCATGATATGTGTTGAAATAAATGCAGGAAACAGCTTTTGCTTCGAAGTTTGGAATGTTGTGGTAACTGATATTTAAATGAAGGAATGTTACAATTGGAAGGGCTGACCTAAAACTCTTTCCAAAACCATCGATTTTATTTATTAAAATTATTGAAGAGAAGAAAAGTGACAAGAAAAATCATAGATCACTTATTTATTGGACAAGGTACTTGGAGTTCTCTTCTGTGGCAGAGCATCAATTAAGATGGGTTTTATTATGCTCAGCATGTGTGTTTGCCTGGTTTAAATTGTTTACGTATTTACTGGCGAGGCGCTAATGAAAATAAATCAGCCCAAAGGGCTTTTATCTCCCTGTCTGTGGAACACTGTGAAAGTTGCATTTTTAATGGATGATGACCACAGTTGTTTTTAGGATTCCTGAATGAAGTCATGAAGTCTTAAAAATTTTGGATCTCAAAGTTTTGACTCATATTACAATTTGAGCAACTGCTTTGCTTTATAGAAAAGAGCTTGGTCTCATTTTGACCAAGGCTGTAGATTCATTCTTACAAGTTGGAGGCTCATTTCTTGGGATAATATTTTAAAGCCCCATGATTAAGCCAATACTTTAGTTAGGCTGATTTAAATTGTGAGGAAAGATACATCCAGGTCACTTTAAGGCACCATTCCCTCAAATCAGGTATCCTGTTCTACACCTTGTCAGTTAAGGGCACTGCAAAATACAGACTTCAGAGCCCTCCCTTAAATAGGGTTAAACTTCTTTTTTTTTGGTAGCAAGATTTCAAAGAGACTTCAATGTGCATGTGGATATTGTGACTAATCAAGAAAGGACATGGCACTGAGTATTTCCCAGACTATTATCGAGCACTATCTATTTACATCTCTCAGAATTCTGTTTCTCAGAAGACAGTTAGGGAAAAGCTGCCTGGAGTGATAGAGTTCCTCATAAACTGGCAGTCAGCCCCCCTGGACTTTGGTCTAGAAGCCCATCACCATGCCTGCCTTATTCAAGAACAGGACTTTGTGACCCACTTTTCTGTGCTACGTGTGTTAATACTTACTGAGGGAGAGGATCCAGGGAAGTCTATTGGCCACTCTCCAATACGGAACACTTTTATTGATACGTCTTAAACCAAGGTGCCCCAGAGCAGTTTGGCCTTTACACATGATCCTTTGGCCTTAGCACAAATTCCTGGGCCAACTAGCTGTGGCCAATGTAGTAATATGAAGTGGCCAAAACCACAGAATTTTGTGCTGTTTTTCCTCACATGGAGGCTGTGATAGGAGGTTAAGTTTTCAGGACCATTCTGCTTAGGTGGCATCCATCTTCATGTAAGATATTCATTCATTTTATTAATTTATTCAGCAAGCAGTATTAGATGCCTGTTATATATTGAGCACCATGTTAGGCTATGGAGGTACAAACAAGAGTAAGATATCTTTTTTTGGTTCTCAATCAACTTGGTTGTCTTTTTTCATAAGATATTGTTTGGATGTAAAGTGAGCTGCTTCATTTTGAAAGCCAGTATAGGTGATTTAAATATATACATAACCTCCTTGTTATTTTCCTGTTACTATTTGATCTCCTATTTGGTCTAAATATTCTGCAGTGTTCCCCTCAAAGACACCAGCAGCAGGCAGTCCTGGCATAAACCTGGGGCACCAGGAATGCAGTACTTGTTGGTTGTTTAATTGGTAGCAAGATTATGGCCTCTTTCCCATGGGGGAGACCTGGTCCGTATGATGCTTGTTTTCTGTTATGCATTCTCAGGATGGGCATCCCAGATGGTCCCTGGCTAATTGTGGGGCAGAAGAGGGACACGGTGGCAGCACATGCAGCGCTGCCAGAAGGAACACATCTGTAGCAGTTGTGTGGATCTTTGCCCTTGGTGAGCTATTCTTTTCTGTGCTGAGGGGCAGGTCTTGAAGAAGAAAACTTCAGGGCAAGAGGAAAACTAACTTGTGCTCTTCTCTGAGTTTAAGAGGATCCTGGTTCGTGGCTTACTATGCTCCAGGTTCAGTACTACTGGCATAGAGAGATCCCTTTAGCTATTGGCTCCAACTAAATATATTGTATATTATGTGCAGGAACATCAGCAAGTTAAACAATGTTTGCCCCAGAAAGGGCAAAGATTCTCACTTGCAACATTTAAATTTATCTATTAGAATCTACTTCACAGTTAAAGAAAGTTGGGATATCTTCTGATAGGAAGGATACATGGCAAAATTACTGAATTTAGTGTTGACGTTGACACTAGCTGTTTACCATTTGTAGCCAGACAGAGATAGTAGATGATGGAAGACGTTCTTCCTGGGTCTTCTCCTTAAAATCCCCCCCACTCAATATAAGGGAAGGGAGAAGAAATGTGTGGGAAATATCAGAAAGGGAGACAGAACATAAAGACTCCTAACTCTGGGAAATGAACTAGGGGTGGTAGAAGAGGAGGAGGGCGGGGGGTGGGGGTGAGTGGTGACGGGCACTGAGGGGGATACTTGACGGGATGAGCACTGGGTGTTATTCTGTATGTTGGTAAATTGAACACCAATAAAAATTATTTTATTAAAAAAAATCCCCCCCACTCATCCTTCTTTTGGCTGCATTGTTCAAAATGACAGTCTCATGCACTGTTCTTTTTTGATTCATTGGGTAAGTACTGACTCCAGAATGAAAGGATTACACTGCTTTCCTTTGGTCAGTTCTTTGCATATCTGTTCTTCACGATTCTCTAAAAGGTTTCTTACCATGTGTAAGACAAGGTGCAAGCCACCTGGAGAAACACAACGGTGCACAAGGCATGCTCCTTGCCATCCACTAACAGGTCCACGACTCGACCCAATGTGAGATGTGTGTGATACATTCTACACAAACCGTGCTGTAAAGGAAGTTGTGATGGCTTTGTAGAATATGATCATTAGTAGGCAGATTCTGGCACTGATGGATTGGTGTGGACTAGTTTGTAAATGTGCTGCGTCAGGGCCCTGGACAACATCATGGCAACCTCATGTTTCATAAAGATGAAACTCACATAACTGAATTCTTTCAGGAATGCATTTTCCAACTTCTATGCACTCTTGAAGCAAAGGCCATAATGCTATAGCTTTGATTCCTTTTGAACAGTTCACCTTCTGGGAACCTAAGTGGTACTTAGTATATTCTAGGCCATCACCAGCTTCCACTATGGTTGAGGGTCTAGTTTGGTGCCGAGTGTTTCAGTGGCAGATCTAAGATAGGCCTCTCTTTAAGGCAAATTGTTCTCTGTGTCATGATGATATCTTACTATGTTAACAAAGGAGCTTTCTAACTTCTATTACATATTACCTGTGTTTAAAGGATCATGTTCGGGACACCTGGGTGGCTCAGCAGTTGGGCGCCTGCCTTCAGCTTGGGTCATGATCCTGGGATCCGGGATCGAGTCCCACATCAGGCTCCCTGCAAGGAGCCTGTTTCTCCCTCTGCCTGTGTTTCTACCTCTCTCTCAGTCTGTATCTCTCATGAATAAATAAATAAATCTTAAAAAAAAGATCATATTCATTTACCATATATCACTGATTTTAAGGCACACATTTTTTCCACATTTTTGAAATCAGAATGTGTTTTATAGTCACTGGCATGTCATTATTTAGTCTGTGGCCTTGCTCCTCATCCTTAAAAAAAATCTTTTTTAAAGACACAACCCTCGGGATGCCTGGGTGGCTTAGGGGTTGAGCATCTGCCCTTGGCTCAGGTTGTGATCCTAGGGTCCTGGGATTGAGTCCCACATCGGGCTCCTCATAGGAAGCCTGCCTCTCCCTCTGTCTCTGTTTCTGCCTCTCTCTCTCTCTCTGTGTCTCTCATAAATAAATAAATAAATAATAATCTTAAAAAAAAAAAAAAAAGACACAAGGCCCTACTAAAGGAGCATTGAAGAACCCCTTCCCCCCTGCCATGTTTCTGGTAAATAGCACATTAAAGTAATTCAGGGATTCATGTCATTTGGGTCCTATAGGTGTGAGAAGACCAGGGCACCTTATCTTATATCTCGACATATTTTTGGGTCCTCTCCTTTGTGAAAGAGGGAGCAGTAGCATAGAAAGATATGGGTAAGATCGGTCCATGAATTTAGACTATTTGTAATGAATCCAACAGTCCATGAATGCTACAGAGTATATGTTCTTCTACTGTCCACCATGCCCATAGGCATATTAGCAGACTCTAACAGATAGCAAAGGCACTCCCATGTAATAAACTAAATGACTAAGAGAAGTGTAATAATAGAATATATGAACAATACCAAATGACAGGGTCAGACAATCAGTATAAATCCTGAATGGGAAGAGGCTATTTGGGGCTGGGAAAAGTTAATGGAAGATATGAGAGGTGAACTGGCTTTTGAAAGCAATAAAAGATTTGAATAGAGGAAATGGGGGTAGGGAGGAAAAATATGTCTTCTTCCCTGTTTTTTTAAACCTCAGTGTCCAATAGGCATAGCCATAGATTAATTAAAAGTGGATGAGCGTTTTTAGGCTCCAAACACACATTTGAAAATACAGCATATGCTTATTATAAGACTGGCTGTTTTACTAAGAACCAGTTGGAATATATGTGCTTTGGGGGTGATTTTGAACCTTTTTCACTAGCTTGGCTTAGCAAAAGAAGCCCACAAAGCCCTGACTCATGTGTGACATAGCACAGACAAGAGTGGCTGGGCAGGCTTAACTCTAGAGAGGTTTCAAGGGGACTGTTTCCCTTAGACCTGAGCGTAAAGGGACTATGACCTGTGACTCAGAGAGGCACTCTTGAGCTGGATAAAATGACTAGCCCATTCTCATCTCAAACAAGCCAGCCTAGGCCACACTTGGATTATTTAGCAGGCAGTAATGAGGTCTTTTAAATAAATTAGTCACAGTTTTGGAAGATAATCCTGGCTTCCCTTGTGGTTATGCCAGTTATGTTTCAAATCACAGTGAATCCCTTCTTCCCAAGCATGGGCTATGCTACATGTAGGACTTAGTGGAGGGCTCATTTCTATTCTCAAATGGGCCTTCCACTTCTCCTTCTCAGTCACTTATTCCTGGCTTCTTCTAACACATAAAAGCACAATTTGAGCATTCCAGAACACTTTATCAATAAAGTGTGAAATCGTTTCTTTATATTTGCAGTATAGTTCTAAAGTTTAAAATGATGAAGACCCACTCCACAATCATAAATAGCAGATCACATTGCTCACCTTTAAAAAAAAAAATGTCTCTTTTCAGTTTATCTTTGGTCCCAATGACTGAAAGTTCTGTGAAATACATTTAAGAGAGCTTCTTCCATTTTAAACAACTTGCCCCAGACTTGGGACATCAGATTCTCTTCTTTCCGTCCTTCCTTTTATTTTCATCTGCTTCCCCAGTTATCCACTGTGATGCACCTTATATACTTTTATAAAATACTGGTGCCCAGGACCCACCCACAGAGATTCTGATTTATTGGTTTGAGGTAGGGTTCAGAATCAGGCTGTTTTTGTTTTTATGTTTACTGAGACATAATGACATAAAACATTATCTTAGTTTCAGATGTACAACATAATGATTTGATGTTTGTATACATTGTGAATAATCACCACAATAAGTTAACATCCATCACCATACATAATTACAATTTTAGGATCTAACCTCTTAGATAAAGTCTTTTAGGATCTAACCTCTTAGCAATTTTTCAAATATACAATATAGTTTTACTGTTACCACCATGCATTACATCCTCAGGACTTATTTATTTTAGAACCAAAAATTTATACCTTCACCAATTTTCCTCACCCCCTACCCCTTGTCCCTGGCAACCACCAATATGTTCCCTGCATCTACGAGTTTGTGGTTTTGTCTTGTATTTTTTTGTTGTTGTTTCTAAGAATCAGGGTTTTTTTTTGATCACCCAAGTGATTATAGAAACAGTCTTGAGAACTACTGTGTCAGTTTTGAAACCTGATCGGCATCAGTAAATATCTCTAAATCCAGAGGTTGAGGTTGCTCCAGTTTCATAAATCATGAGACAGAATTTTTCCAGCAGCTTTGGAACAAAGACAAAGAATCCAGAACATTCTCAGGCCCCAATGCTGGATAACCCCTAGATTAAGGATTTTAACTTTTTTTTTTTTTTTGTCTATTTCTGCTGTAAAGCAACCCACCTAGTTACCCCTGTGGCTAATATATATGGTATCTTAATGAAAGTTAGAAAAAACCACCCCTTGCTTAAGACACTATTGCTATTTTCTGGCAAATTGTCAGAATATTCAAGTCTATGATAACTATGTAAATGATGCTCCATGGAGTTGTGCAGTGCACAGCCTGCACAACCACACCCTGTGACCCATCACATTCTTGTTTTTCTTGTTTAAACAAGTCATGACCTGAACTAGTGACCTGGAGACTACAGGCCTCAGATGACACATATTGGCAGGTAGTTTTAGGCATGGTTTCTAAGATAAAAGGCAACTTCAAAGTCTGAGATGATGGGTTAAGATGTTCTCAAAAGGCTCCCTGTCTCATGACTCTGTCATGTTGCTTAATTTAGCCCAGGTTGCCAGGGAAATGAATTCAGAGTTGACCAGTACAGTGTCTAGAAGCTGTGTATGAATAATAAATAAAATTCATGGCAACTATGCCTTTGCTTGACAACCTGGGATGGCTTTATTTGCTTTTGCAAAGCTAAAGACTAACATAACCTGCTCAACCTCAGCAAAATTGCTAAGTAAGCCAGGCTTATTTTCAAATTTCTCAGCATCTTCTTTTTTTCTTTTTTGTCCCTTTCTTTATGGAAGTAGACACCCAGAAAAGGCAGGTATGTTACTCATGGAATATTCTGACAGAGGGATTTAGCCCAGTACCTCACTGCCTGACCAGTGAATTCTGTGGTTGGCTCCTGTCTTCACTGTAATTGCATTTAAGCAGGTTCTGATAGTGTAGCTCTGTTGTTCACTAGGACCTTCTGCAGTGATGGAAAGTCTCTATAATGCACTGTCCAATAATATATATGTATATACACACACACACTTTATAGGTAGATATCCCTAACTATATGTGGCTATTGAGCACTTGAAATAGGGTTAGGGAAATTAAGGAATTGAGTTTCTCATTTTAAATACTTTTAATTAATTAAAATTTAAATTTAAATAAGGTACACATGGCTAATGGCTGCCATATTAGACAGTACAGATCTGAAAGCATCAGAAGTAACTGGTGCATTTTAAGAAATCCACTCAGCTGCCAAAGATCCACTCAAGCAAAAGAGCCTGAATTTCTGAGAATGCTATCTGGCCATCAGTATGTTTTAAAAGTTTCCCAGGGGACTAACGTGCAGGCACGACTGAGAAGCATAGCATTATTGATTCACCATCTGCATGTACCCTAGAGTTTTGCTGATTCCAGACATTTTGAGCTCAGAGCACTAGGTAAGGGAGTATTGTGGGTAGAAAAGGGTGTTGTGGATGGTAAGTAATAAACAGTTGGATGAGTGACTCACGGAACCTGAAGGTAGATAAGACAAAAGAGTTGTGATAAGTGCCCATAGGAGAGCTTCGGTCATAGGCGCTGTAGATGGGTGCAGCGTAGGAAACGCTGGTGGGAGAAAGAGCTTTAGGATAAGTAATCTGTATTGACCTTTTTTCCATTTGACATCATCCGTTGAGAACCTTTTGCACCAGCCCCTGCCATAAAGGGCACAAAGGTAGAAAAGAAGGGTCGCCGCCATGGAAAAAGTTACAGGGTGTGGAATTAACAAAAAAGAAGAGAAAAATTAAAAAAAAAATTTTTAAAGAAGAGAAAAATCAGAAAAACTTGACCAAATTGAGAGTAATCCTTATTTAACTCCTTATGTGTGCCATTTGCCATTATTACCTAGCATAAGTAGCTGTCATACACGTCATTAAATGGAGATTGGGTTATCTCCGTTGTAGCATGTGTTCCTTTGCAGCAGTAGCCTCTGTTTTTACCTTCTTAGCCTTCATGTGGTCTGTTTGTGAACAGTTTAAACAAATTGAAAGGAGCCTTAGTACAAATCCACCTGCAACTTCCCATAAGCAGTATGTATGGAGTAAATGTCTATAATAATTTTTGGCAAATGCATTAAATAAATCTTCTCCTCTTGTTGTCCACCCACCTTCACCCCTTTCCCTTGACCACATCACACGTAGCACATTTCTGTTTCTAACCATAGCCTAAATCAAAGTATTTTCTGTGCTCTGATGGGAGTAAATAGGAGAATTAAGGCAACATTTCTCTAGTAGTTAAGTGTCAGAGGGTGTGTGTGTGGGGGCGGGGAGCAGCCCACAATCCTCCTCTCCCCTGGAAGCAGCATCAAGTATGTCTCCGTGGCTTTGTGCCTTCCCGTCATGTGCTTCAGCATCAGCATTCACTTGAAAAACTGCCTTAATTTTATCATGTGTGTAGTGTTTGGGGTAGGGCTTTCTACCAGGAGGATGTGAAAGCTTGGAGGATGACAAGCACTCCTATTCTCTGGGCACTGGACTTCCTCTTCACACCAGCCTAACAAATAACAAACACAGCATAAATTAGTTCCATCCATCTTTGTGCTTTATATAAATGGTACCATAGAGTGTGCATGGCTTTTATGTCTGCCTTCTTTCCTTTAACACATGATTTGTGAGATTCATTCATATTGTTGCATATAATCTTAGACTGTTTACCTTCTAACTGTAGTGCTTTCCTCTGTGTGAATAAACTCAAATATATATATATATATATTTTTTAGACAAATGTTTTTATTTTATTTATTTATTTTTTATTTATGATAGTCACAGAGAGAGAGAGACAGAGGCAAAGACATAGGCAGAGGGAGAAGCAGGCTCCATGCACCGGGAGCCCAATGTGGGATTCGATCCCGGGTCTCCAGGATCGCGCCCTGGGCCAAAGGCAGGCGCCAAACCGCTGCGCCACCCAGGGATCCCAAACTCAAATATATTTACCCATTCAGCTGTTGAGGGATGTTTGGGTCGTTTTCAGTTTGAGGTTATTACAATTGCTGCTATGAACAATCTGATACATGCAGTCCAGTGAATGTATGTATATATTTCTGTTGGAAATATAACTAATAGTGCACTTGTCAGGTAATAGGATATGTGACTATTTCAGTTTAAATAGATACTTGCCAAACATCTCCGAAGTAGTTACACTGATGCTCCTGTCCATCAGCAGTGTAGGAGAGTTCTGATGCCTCTGCACATCCTTTTCTGTCTTCTCATTTGAGGCATTCTGGTATATGTCCAGCATCACACTGTGGTTTAATTTGCATTTTCTTGATGACTATTGAACTTGAGCGCTTGTCATGTTTATTGGCCATCTACAAATAATTTTTGTTGTTTGCTCTAATATGGTTATTCTAATAACATATAGCCAAATTTCTTTTTTTTTTTTTTTTTTTTTTTTTATAGCCAAATTTCTTACTCTATTTTTTCTCTAGTACTTTCATAGCTTTTTAAATATTTTTTTAACCAGTTAATGTCACAGAGAAATCAAATTCCCTCCTTTTAGGCTAATCTAATATAGTTGTTTATTATATAGTTGTTTTTTTAATTGTTCAGTTACCTGGTAGTAAAGGGAACAATTTTTATCTTTCAAAACAAAGGGAAAGATTTCACCAAAATGAAATAACTTGATGTATAATAAATGTGAACAGACTCAAGGAAAATTATGCATAGTCATTTTGGAGTATGAATAACTGATATAATTTTTTGGATAGGATAAAATGTTTTACATCAATTATATACTTAAAAGGCAGTCAGCCTTAATACTGAGAGAGAGAACAAGCCTAGAGAAGAACTTACCCTGATGGAATTTGCTTTCTATATGAGAATACTTTCTAGAGTTGATATGACATTGACAGATTTTATTTAAATCAAATGAGCTATTGTTTAAGAGGCCTTTTATATTATTAGAATTCAAGGCTGCCAAGCTGTTCTGTGAAGTGCAGTCATGGAATTTCAGAGAAGGCTTCCATGGTTAGGTGAGTTGGATAAACTCATTAAACAGAGTGATTGGAGCATTTTGAGCTTTGCTAAAGACCACATGGGTAGTGTGACAGCTAAGAAAAGGAATGCGAGAGTAAGCTAGGTTGTCTGGCTGTGTCCTCATTCTCCTGTTTTAAGCAAATACACAGTGGATTTATTACCTGACAATGAGTGACAAAGGTTTATAAAAAGTACTGGCTCTCCTTGTTGAAGGAAAACTTAGTTGGTTATATATTGCTGACTGAAGCTTCTTATCCTTTGAGGCATCAGTAGGATTTCAACTGACCCCAAGTCTTTCCATATTGCTAGCTTAGATATTATTCTACATAGAAAATATTTTTATGAAAATGTCTAATTCAAGGAACAGTTTTCTCAAAGGCTTGAATGTCTTTGAATGTTCTATTTCATTGACCAAGAGTGAACACAATGCAGATCTCTCATCACTTGTTAGTTCTTGCCTATGTGTGCTCCTGATTGGCCTCAGCAGGCAACGGATCAGTGATGTACTGAGGGGGCCCTGGAGCTTCACTGACCATGGTCTCATTCCTGTGCCTGTCATTCTATCATTATTGCTGTACCCCTTTGAGTTTTGGAGGATTTGGGAGTGAGATTTCTTTTTTTATTTTTTTTTAAAGATTTTGTTTATTCATGAGAGAGAGAGAGAGAGAGGCAGAGGGAGAAACAGGCTCCATGCAGGGAGCCCGACGTGGGACTCGATCCCAGGTCTCCAGGATCAGGCCCTGGGCTGAAGGCAATGCTAAACCGCTGAGCCACCCGGGCTGCCCCGGGAAAAAGTACATGTATACTTGAAATTTTTGTCATTTGGCATCTTATCAAGGACTTGCTAAAATAGGTCCTGCATAGGGAGGAGGAGGAGATGGGAGGGAACTTGTGGGAGAAGAAATGAGTTAGAGCTCCCAGTTTTACTGTCCAGTCTTGATTCTGTCCCAAAAATTTACCAAAAGCATCACTCTTGAAAGGTGTTTGTGTGTAAAAAACAAAACAAAACAAAACAAATATATATATATATATATAAATGATATATATGTTCACTTTTTTACCCCAGGAGTATCACAAATTTGAGAGTAAAATGTATTTTGAAACAGATATCAAGAAATGTGTTCAAATAGTTTCTGTCATTATTAAATCTGTCCTCTAATCAAATATAGGGTATGTGTGTGTGTGTCTTCACTTACACTGTTACTTTCTAGAGATGATGGGTGTGACAACAAAGAGGAAGGGAGACAATAATTTCTCCTTATTATTGGCCATTGCCTTTAAAATTTCTCCTGGCCTTTCAAACTGGCATGCTTCCCTCTGACTCTAAGTGGCTCATGTTTCAAAAATATTTTGAGAGAATTGTTCCAGCGTGTTTTCTATCCTATACTGAAAATCTCTGGTTATATGTTCTAGAAAAACTTGGTATGATTAATAAACAGGAAAGAAGGGTTCACAGAAAAGATCACCTGATAGACCTCTCTTCAGTTCCAGATCTGCTCTGTGACACTCTCTTTTCTTCATCCTTTCTGGAAATGCCTGAATTATACCCTAATGGTCAATGAACTCTTTGTGCTTTAAGGAGGGAGAGTTGAGGATCTGTTTGACTTTTGCTGAAGTTAGTCAATTAACACCTTGAGGTAGTAGCAGATGTTACTACCTGGAAGACATAATGACCTTTGATTTGAAAGAAGCCAGCCCTTTAAAGTTTTAGATAATTATGTTTGAGATAATTCACAGCTGCTCTGGGGCCTTTGCCTCTTTCATTGACACTAAGCCATATTTTAACTCATCCCCAGATGTACCAAGTCTATTCATTGACTCAATGAGTCATTAATTGCCTTTAAAGTTTCATTAGAAGCAGAGACATTGCTAAAGAGCTTCTATTAGTCACCCTTTGATCCATGTTCAGTTAGACATTTGAACAAGAATTGATAACGTAACCAATGATGTCAAAAAAGAGAGGCTAACGCAGGTATTGGATTCTCCACTGTCCAGGTCCAATAAATAATGAAAAATGTAAAGGACCTCTTGGAATGGCTTCCGGTCAGCCAGTGTGAGATGCTGCAGAGAGGTTAGATAATAGATTGTCGCAGATGATAGTTTGTGTGAGCTCACATGTTTGCCCTGTCTAGCCCTCCTTTCTGCGTCCTCATTTCTAGGTCATTTTTTGCTCTACCCCTTTCACATAAATAGCACATCTGCTCAAGACATAGAGTTTATTTTGAAGGACACAGGTAATTCAAAAGCTATTTATGTTCGGATACTACTTACCTAATTTAAATAGCCCAGCAATGATGAAATACTAGCATAGCATAATCTAAAATAGTTTGGCCTAGCTTATTATGTTGTTATGATGCACATTACAAGCTCATTTGCTGTAATTAATTAGTGGAGCAAGGATAGAGCCTCAGCTTTAATTGCTTCTATCTAACAAATGTTTTCGAGGAGAGTTCATTTATTAAGAGCAAACTGAGAAGAATATGTATGCAAAAAGCTCCTTTTGTTCTCTCTTCACTTTACATTTTTTTCAATGCTATTATTTAAAATAAAATTTTTAAAGGTCTAAATAGAAGCAAGTATTGTGTTTCTTTGCCAGCAGTGTTTTTTACTAAATTGACATTTCCTAAAATATCATCTTTACATGCAGTGTGTTTTCCTCCCAATGTTGCTGGCTGATCTTCATGCTTTAACTCTTTCAAATCCTTGGACTGTTGAGGGGCTAGAGTTGGGAGCAACAATGGGATGGAATTCCATTTTCTCCCTTGCCTTGTCAAGTCTCCAGAGCAAGGTGAGATGACAAGTATAATTTCGCACTGTGAAAACAGCAATATGAAACCAATGGAATAGATAATACTGTGTGTTGATATCAGTCCCCTGAACTAGTATTATTATTTTTTATGGATATTCATTTTTATACTGTCAACATGCAAACAGTAATAGTTCTTTCATTATTTAGCTCTGAATAATTTTCAAGGTGACTTTTTACATATATTGTTTCCTTTAGTCATATTCCAAACACTGAAGCTGGCTGGGCAAAGTCCTGTTCCTCTTCCTTTACAAGTAATGGGACTGACATTGAAACACGCTAAGGGATTTGGCTGAGAGCATGTATCTGTGTTTAGTAGAGACTAGAAACAGACCTGGCCTTCTGATAGCTGGCACATATCCCTCTATACTATTGTTGTTAAAGATTTTAAACATATAGGAACTCAATGAAACAGATACCCACAAAGCCACCTCCTTAGATTTGATAAATGTTAGCCTTCTGTTTACTTGCTTCAGATCATTTTTTGTTTGAACGTTTGAAATCAAGCAGGCATTGTGAATGCATCTAATACTGTCCTTCCCCCATCTCTTTTCCATCCTTCTGCTCTCCCTTGAGAATCACCATAATCCTGAATTTGTTGGGAAGCCTTCCCATGAAACTTTTCAGAGTTTGTATTTATATATCCATGAACATATACAATATTATGTTATGCTTTAAAATTTAAATATGAGGAATCATATGTACCATTTTGCAACTTCAGTTCTGTCCTACTTCTTCAGTAGTATGTTCCCAAAATTTACTCCTATAAATCTAGTTCATTCATTTCAACAGGTACATAGTATTCTATTGTATGAATAAACCATGTTTATTATTCCATTCTTTATTTATGGACATTTAGGTTATTGTCCATTTCTCCCTATTTCAAACAGTGCAGTAAAGAATATCTTTGTGCAAAAGAATATCTTTACTGCTTGGCAAAAGGTACAATAATTTCTCTTGGCCTGAAGGATGTACCTAGGAGTTTAATTAATATGCTATACTCATTTTCAAGTTTTCTAGGGGTCAGCATATCTCTTTCCAAAGTAGTTGTGCTAACTCGTTCTGCCACAAGCAACATAAATTCTCTTTCCCTATATTTTTTCCAATAATTGGTGTTATCAGCTTCCATATTGTTCTCTCCTACTTCCCTAATTCCACTGGTGTATAATGATTCCTCCTTGTTTTAATTTGATCCTTATGTTTACCTGTCTTTCCCTATACTTAGTGGTCACTGAGATGTCTCCTTCAGCCAATTACCTGTTTATACTATTTGCTTCTTTTTCTGTTGAACTTTTTGCAGTAATCTTATTATGAATAGGAATTTCATATATATTCTGGATATTTTAACAATTATATCTTCTCCCAATCTGTGACTTGTCTCAACCTTGCCTATGGTGACTTTTTAATGGTACAAAAGGTTTTTATTACAATGTGCAATATGATTTATTAATATTTCCCTTGTTTTTGTAATATTCTGCCTTTTAAGAAATTCCCTAGACTGACATCATAAAGATATTCAACTATATTTTGAGAGGGCTTAAAGCTTTTTTAGGTCTTTTTTTTTTAAGATTTTATTTACTTATTCATGAGAGACAGAGAGAGACAGAGACACAGGCAGAAGGAGAAGCAGGCTCCCTGTGGGGACCCTGATGTGGAACTCGAACCCAGGACCCTGAGATCATGACCTGAGCCAAAGGCAGACGCTCAACCACTGAGCCACCGAGGTGCCCCCCTTTATAGGTCTTATAATCATTTTGAACTTATTTTTTGTGGATGTTGAGAGTTAGAAATCTACTTTTACTTTTCCCTTGTGGATAGCAGTTATCCCAGTGACA
Source organism: Canis lupus baileyi (assembly GCF_048164855.1). NCBI lineage: Eukaryota > Metazoa > Chordata > Mammalia > Carnivora > Canidae > Canis > Canis lupus. Next base: position 14,469,900 of record NC_132839.1, on the reverse strand, counting down.
TTTATTGACTAATCCATACTTCAACTTTTGACTTTTTTAAATTTAGTTTTTATTTTCTATCAAATGGCATGTACAAAATACAAATGCTCAAGAATTCTACAGTCTATTTTAGAAATGAAAACTAGAAGTTCCCTGCCATTATACCTCTTACCATTTCCTGCACCCCAAATATAAATGCTATTTTATTTCTTTTAGTCTTTGTAAAGTTAAAAAAAAAAAAGAAAGACAAAAGAAAAGAAAAAACTCTTTGTCCCTTAATCATATGCTTGTGATAACAGCTCTTAATATGTCATATTGGGACATTAGTCTTTAAACTTTGGAAGTTGAGGGTGTTTGTTTCTGTTCTTCTAAACTAATGATACTGTAATGTTGGTTCAATAAATATTCCATATTTACATTATTTTCATTATGCAAACTGTTTACAAATGATCTTTGTACTATACTTTAATTACTTTTTCTTTCCTGCACATTTTTGGGTTTGTTTTTCTTGGAGTTACGGTCTTATTTTATTCATGTATTTATTTTTTATGATCTTATCATAATTTGCCCCAAGCTATCTCTTATATAAATCTCCTCTTATATTCAAACACTTCCATTTTCTGACAATATCGTCTTTTAAAAAATATTTTAATTGAGATATAATTGACATGTTACAAATTTGTTAGAGGGGTACAACATAATGATTCAATATTTGTATACATTGAGAAATTATCTCAATGTTAAGTTTAGTTAACATCCATCACCTCACATAGTTACAATTTTTTTCCCTTGGGATAAAAAATTTTAAGATCTATTCTCCTAGCAACTTTCAAATGTATAACATGGTATTATTCACTATAGTCACCATGCTGTACATTATATACGCATGACTTATTTATTTTATACCTGGAAGTTTGTACCTTTTGACTCCCTTCACCCATTTTGCTCATTCCCCAACTTTCCTACATATAAATGAGATTAAATAGTATTTATCTTTCTCTGCCTGACTCATTTCACTTAGTGTTCCCAAGATCTGTTCATGTTGTTATGAATGGCAAGATATTCCTTATTTATGACTGAATAATATTCCATTGTGTATGTGTACATTTTCTTTATCCCTTTATCCATTGTGAGTAATAGTGCAGTGACCATAGGGGTAATGTATCTTTTCAAATTAGTGTTTTCATTTCCTTTGGGTAAATACCCAGAAGTGGAATTGCTGGATCATATGGTAGTTCTATTTTTAATTTTTTGAGGGACCTCCATGCTGTTTTCCATAGAGGCCATACCAATTTACATTCCTACCAACAGTGCACAAGGATTTTCTTTTCTTCACGTCTTCTTAAACACTTGCTATTTTTTGTCATTTCAATAACAGCTATTCTAACAGACATAAGGTGATATCTATTGTGGTTTTGATGTGCCTGTATCATCATCAGGCACTTTTTAAAGATGGCTGTCTCAGAGCTCTCTGACCTGCAATCTGGACAAGTTGTTCTCTTGGAGATAAATAGCTGGTGTCTTGAGATCTCCTGTTATCATCCTGGGAATTCCCTTTGCTTCCCTCTTGTATTAGATTGCTTGTTTTCTGGACCCCATTCTTCCTCTCTTTGCTTAATTCCCTTAATTCAGTGGAATATATTCATTAGTAGCTCCCTAAGAAAGAGTACATGTTAGATAAAGTTTTGGGGACCTTTAACACCTGAAAATATTCTTTCCATAACTTGACAAGGTATATGTTTTTAGATTATGTTCCTCAGATTACATTTTCCCTCAGAATTTTGAAGGCATTACGTCATTGTCCTACTTTCTAGTAATGCTCTTAAAAAGTCAGAGCCATTTTATCCCTAATCTTCATTAAGAGAGGACCGGAAATATAGAAGAATCTTCCTGAGCTGCAGAGCATGAGTCCCTTAATGCTAGTGTGGAGTAACAATGAAAGAATTTGGAAGAAACTAATGCATGGTCACTCTCTTCCTGCCTGGGGGAGGTGGGCAAGGGACACCTATAGGACCCCAGTGAGGAGAGAAGTCAGTAAGTGAGGATACATGAGCTTCCTGTGGGCCAAGTGAAAATAGATTTGTATGGTCTTCAAAGAATCTCCCCCAGGAACTACCTCCTAGGCCTGCAGACCCCAGCAGTAAGAGAGTATGGGTATACTTTTTGGGTCAAGATCTGGGGAGGTGCACAAGAAGTCAACTGGAAAGTGCACTGTTGCAGTGTGGAGGCTCCAAGGTCAGGAGTCGATCCTCAAAGGGCCCTCAAATTTAACCTTTGATTGCACAGTCAGATTTCAGCATGCACCATGGAGGGCTCAATGGAGATGTTCTCAGTCATACCAAGTTTGCCACATAAAGAACCACTTTGTAAACACTTTTGGAGGAACTACTCCAATGAGAAGAAAAATAATTCTAGGAGATACAACCAAAGATATAGAAAATAAGGATAATTAGATAAATGTACTAAAGGGTATTTTTTGTTCAAAAAAATTATCAGAGGCCAAAGGGCAAACAAACAAACAAACAAACAAACAGAAGCCAACAAAAACCTCTTACTATTCCAGACCTAAAATTCTAGGTAATTCTATGATGGGGAAAAGAAAAGTGTAAACTAAAGGGATGAGAGTGTATCGTAACAACACAGCCTTAAAATCTACAGAACATTATGATGATGTATGATTTTTTTCTTCACAAGAAATGGGGAAAATCCCCTCCTTATCTTGTACCAGGATGATTCAATGTCAGAAAATATCAATGGATTACAATATATTTGCAGTCTTAAAAATAAAAAAAATATATTCATTTCAAGAACTACAGGAAAGTTATTTAATAATAGTAGGCAGCCAATGGTGAGTAAAGCAGTGGTATGCTGGAAATGTAATAAAAAATGACCCACTACCTCTTCCAAACACCTCTACCTTGAATAAAGGGTGTAAATGAAAATGGAAATTTTCTTTGTTTTGTTTTGTCTTAGATCAGGTTCTCTAGAAACAGAGAGTGACTATAGAATTCAGGGCAAATGTGTTTTTGAGAAGTATTCTTCAAAAAAAATCAATAAGGTTAAGGATAAGAAAAGTGGGAAAATGGAGCAAAGATATGATTTCAGGATATATGCCATGTAAGTGACACAATAGAACTGTGCTTCCTGGAGTCAGAGACTGGCCTCTTGCACCTTTGAAATCAGTTGATATATATGTAGTGGTAGTGGGGTGGTGGTGTCATGACTTCTCAGGAAAGTTGGCACCTGTCAGGTGAGGGCAATTCTCCTGAGAGAATTGTTTGGAAATCACTCATAGACAGCCTTCACAGCAGCTGAGAGGAGAATGTGCAGGCCCAGTAAATGAATGAGGGCAGGCTGGAGAGGAACAACTTAGCTTCTACCACACTAATTTATATATTAAACTGAAAATTCTAGTTTCTGGATCAAGATTGCATTTTACAACTTGAAGTGACTGTAGGATTTTTTTTCATATCACATTGAAGATTGCTTGTTTTTATCCCAAGGCAGAGGAAGATGTTCTCCAACTGAAAAGGACAGCAGAAGACAGAAAACAAAAACATTTGTTTTTTTTTAAAGATTTTATTTATTTATTCATGAGAGACACAGAGAGAGAGAGAGAGGCACAGACACAGGCAGAGGGAGAAGCAGGGTCCATGCAGGGAGCCCAATGTGGGACTCGATCCCGGGTCCCTAGGATCACAGCCTGGGCTGAAGGTGGCGCTAAATCGCTGAGCCACCAGGCTGCCCCAAAACATTTGTTTTTGTTATTTGTTATTATTACATCCAATGAGTCCTACATGCTCGACATACTACATATGTATATACCTATTATACACATATGCATATGTACACATGTCATCACATTCCATGCCACACATACATGTTAGCACATATGTACACATATGTGTACCTGGATATTTCATCTACTGTCTCATATTCTATAGACTAGAAAAAAATCAGTGATATATTCTTACAATGATCTCATAAGTAGCTACTGTTAACATGGGTATTATATATGCATTAAGATCTAAATGACTGTTATTGCTAGAGTGAAAGTGTAGATGATATTCATATTTTCTTTTTAGCATTCTACTTCTTTGAAATAAAGAAAGTTGAAAAGAGGGCACTTCTTTTTCTGCCAAAGATCTGGAAACACTTTGTCCCTGGATGGACTTTCAGCCAAATGAGGATCTCCATAGGAATGGAAGAAATCACACGCTCTGCTCCAGGATCCTCCATTTGCCAGGTCACATTGCTTTACTTTGGATTTCTACCATCTGAGAGAAGGTCAGTCCAAAGACCTAAGACCTACCATGGTGCTGCAGATTGCTGAGCAACGCCAGGGAATATGTCCTCTTGTGTCTTTGCCAGGTAAGGATCTGAAGAGGAGATGTTTGCATCCCCGGTACCTCACATTTTGTGCCAAACCAGGACTGCACTGCAAGAAGTCTCTTTGCCAATTTTCCTTTATTAAAAAGATACTCCTCTCCATGCCCAAGAATAATATTATGGAAAAGGATAACCATTTAGCTGTGTTTGACCATGGTCCTAAGGAATTCAGCAGGATCCCACAGAATTCCAAACTACACATTTTTTAATTCATAAGCAAAGGATGAAAGGTACATCATTGGACATGATAATAGAAAATATGCAAATCTTTAGAATGCTTTACAGTGTCCCCAGAATGCAAAGCATCGATATCATGATGGATGTCATGTACCATGGTTATATACATAATATGCAAACATTATTCTCTGAGCAATAATAAAATATGCTTCTTTGGAGATTGTGAAAGCTGAGCTGACCATTAAGGATTTGGCATTTCATTTTGCTGTATGGAAAGACATTTAGCATGTGGTTTCACACCCAGTATTTGGGAGGTGGTCCAAGCTCAGTGGTCCTAGACATAGTCAACATCCGCTTCTTCTAGGATTTAGATAGCCCCACTAGCATTCAGAATCTCTGGGCACACATTGCACCATTATTTTAAAGCACATTTCTTGGTGCCAGACAACAGGCAAACACTAGTGAAGTTCCAGGGAGAGGCATGTTTATTTGTTTTCTGTGGTTCAGAAACCATTTCCGTTTGCTTGAATAAGACAGTGTCTAAAAGCAACTTCCTTTCTTTTCCCATGGCTCCTTGAAATGGCAAATTATTAAAATTATCAGGACTACTGGCATGAGAATGAATGAGAGGTGATCTCATTTTGGAGGAGGCACTGAGCAGAAGAAAAGATTTGAAAAATTAACATAAATCCATTCTATGGGACTCAAGGTTGGGTTTTTTGGGTGATTGGTAATTCCTCTCTTCCCTCCCTTGATAAACACACACACACACACACACACACACACACACACCCCTTGGTTACTACATCATAAAGATGATTCACCTCGGGAATTCAGCCCATATCACTACTCAGGAGAGGTCATAAATGAGAAGAAAACAATGAACAATGAAGTAGAATTAACAAACAAATGAAGTTGCTGAAAAGAAAACTTTGTTTATAGGTGGCTCTCTGAGTACAGAGAGATCTGGTATATCGATACTAGATTGCTAATTAGAAAATCTGGAGTCTGACCCCTGCTCTGACACCCATGTGAGTTTGGATGAGACCCATAATCATACCAAGCCTCAGTTTCCATTTCTATAAAATGCTGAAACTAGTTGCTTTGCTTACTCCAAAGAATTATTGCTAAGTGTCGAATAAGAGAACATGTGAAAATATGTTATGAACTACAAAGCACTTTACTAATATACCAGTAGAACATGAATATGTTAAACCTAAAGATTGAATTGGTTTTCTTAACTTTGTCCCTTCCTATTTGTTCCCTGTGCCATGAGGCCCTCATCATCTCAGTTCCTACTCAAAACTGGTCTCCTGTCTCCAGTCCCATACTTCAAAATCTTTTCAGTCTCTTCTGTAATTGAAAGCTGGTAAATCTCCCTAAATTACCATTTTCCTCGGCAATGTCTTAACTCTTGGAAGCCACTGAAATCCCATGTGGTATTTTAAAATAATAAAAATAAGATGCTATGATAAAGGCATAATGTGGGTGCTAATGTAATCTAGATATCAATTTAGATCTCTCTGTTGCTTGAGAATCAGGGATCTAAATAAGTTGGTTCCTATTCCCGATTCCATAGCCCATAATTGGTCAAAATAATGTCACATACATTATTGAGAACATGCTTGCTAAAGATTGCTAAATTGATCTGGGCCTTCCCCCCCACCCCCCCCCAAATGATAGAAACTCAACTTAATGGGATTTCTGGGTGGCTCAGTGGTTGAGTGTCTGCCTTTGGCTCAGGATGTCATCCCAGAATTTTGGGATCAAGTCCCACATCGGGCTCCACCCTGGGGAGGCTGCTTCTCCCTCTGCCTGTGTCTCTGCCTCTCTCTTTCTCTCTGTGTCTCTCATGAATAAATAAATAAATAAAATCTTTTTTAAAAAAAGTGAATCTATTTACTTTTAAAAGATATATATATATATATATATATAAGATTTTATTTATTTATTCATGAGAGAGAGAGAGAGAGAGAGAGAGGCAGAGACACAGGCAGAGGGAGAAGCAGGCTCCATGCCCGGAGCCTGACGCGGGACTCCATCCTGGGTCTCCAGGATCACGCCCTGGGCTGAAGGCGGTGCTAAACCGCTGAGCCACCCAGACTGCCCTAGATTCACTTTTATAACTGAAAAATGGAAAAGAAATATGGCTTCAGGCATGGCTAGATCTAGTGATTCAAATTGTATCAACAGAATTCTGCCTTTTTCTTTTTGCTCTAGTTTCCCTCTGTGTTGTCTTCACTTGAAGACAGTGTCTCTTCATATGATAGACATGCTAATGAATGATTAATTAAGATTTATTAGCAGTTAATTACTGCTACAATTTAAAAAATAAAATAAAAATGGTTTAAACAAGATATTTGTTTCTCACTTATGGGTCTAGATGTAAATCATATAGACAACTATGTCCTGTAAAGTCTTCAGATACCCATTCTTAAAAGTGTGAATGGCCATCTCTCAATCACCCTTTGGTGATTGGTAATACCAGAAAGTATTACCATTGGTAACACCAGGAAGGGTTTTTATTTTCCATGACTCTTTTGGGTAAATATTCATCATTGCTACAACCTAACCACATGTTGTCTTTTTTAAAATCATTGTGAAGTTATTATAACCTTAGGAATATTTCCTAAATCTACTATTTAGAAAACTGCTATTTTTATCAGGTTAGTGCTTTCAACTTTGGCTGCTACACCTTAGAATCATCTGAAGGATCTTAAGAAAAAAATGGATTCCAAGATTCCATTGTGGACCAATTAAATCAGAATATCTAGGCAATAGGGCCTGGTTTGTTTGTTTGTTTATTTAATTATAGGTTTGGGGGCACCTGGGTGGTATAGTCAGTCGTGTCTGACTTGGTTTTGGCTCAGGTCATAATCTCAAGGTCATGAGATTGCGCCCTGTTTCAGGCTCTGTGCTTAGGACTCTCTCTCCCTGTCCCTTTTCCCTTCCCTGACTGTACTTGCTTTCTCTCTAAAATAAATAAATAAATAAATAAATAAATAAATAAATAAATAAATAAATAAATGTAGGTTCATCACACTGGTCTCCATATGCAGCTAAGATTAATATTGTTTGAGGTCTATGTGGACTAATTGGTCTTCCCTAAACAAAATTTGTCCAAAATGGAGTAAGAAAGACAGAATGACTTTGTCTTGTATCTGGTCACATATAGGACTTAGGTATTCTCTAATGTCTCCATCATCTGCAGATGTAAGAACTCCAAGCATCTTCCTAGTCATGGGTTTTTGGACTCACTCTCAAGAAGGATCCCAATTCCCTGTCCTCCCCATGTCTCTGACCCTTTGACTGGCAGGGCGTATTCTGTTGTTTGGACCCTGTGGCTCATCTTTGCTCATGAATAGTCTTATCATAATTTCCATTTTGTCTAGACTAAAGCTCAGGGCAGCACACGCTGTTTAACAATTGAAAGAAATATCCTGAGCTCAGACCTGCCCTAGGACACTCTTCTAAAGCTCCCATTTGCCTTAATATATGTGCAGAGGCCCCTTGCAGCCTAGAGTTTGGCATTATACCAAGCAACTATCTTTTGCTTATCCAGTGTCATAAATTCATCAGTAAGCCTATTTATTTAACTTGGTTTCTTTCTCAAATGACTTCACAAAATGTTAGTAACTGAAAGTCAGATTCAGAAAGAATTTATGTTTATGGTCAGGCATTTTCAATGACAGAAATCTGGTTACTGAAACATCTGTGTCTTTCCATCCCTTTTCTTCAGCCATTGTTTAGAAGGCACCATATTTGACTCCAATGAAAATGTGAGGTGCCAGTTTAGAGGCGGAATCTGCACCAGCTGTTAGGAGGGACATGAGAATCACATAGTTACCTGCTATAGCTGTTTACTTCTAGTCTACAAGGAATGAGCTTAGTGTTTCACTAAGAAGAAAAGGAAAGAAAGAGCAGGGGTTGGTAATAAAGGATAGCATGATATCCTTACAAAAATGTTTGGGTGTAGCTGGTAAGGAAGAAAGATAAAGTTGATCCACCCATCACCATCGGGGACTGAGTCCTGCAAAATAACTATTGACTGGATTATTACCTTCTTTCTCATTGCAGTTGTAAATCAAATCCTGGGTTAGGTGAGTTCAGATACCTCTAACCTCTCAGGAACACTGGAGTGCTAATAATCAGGTGTCTAGTTGCCCATGTTTTACTCATATGCCACAGCACCCCCACAGCTAACCAGTAGAGGGTTAAGCTTTTGCTGAGTTCCTGTGTTAAGGGTGATGGTGGGCTCTGTTCTGGGCCTACCAAGAACTGCCTCTAAGGAGCCAGGTCCTCCATTGAGGCAGTCTGGTGGGGAGAGAGTCTGTCTTTGAAGCCTGATCTACAGTTTCCTTGCAGTTTCATTCCAGGGGACGAATGAAAAATGCCTAACAATGTGTAAGAGGGGCTCAATAAATGATATCCGTAGGAAGGGAAGATACCAGGAGGGAAATCATAAACACAAAGTGGGTGCTGAGACAACAAACATATCAGCAGGGGAATTTAATTTAGGAAGTGATCCAAGAGAAAAGAAAGCTGACAAAGGTTGACAGCTGTGGTTGTAGAGAAGGATGTGAACTTACTCATTTTTTTTTCTCTTGCATCAATCTTCATGAAAAGTGGAAATGGGCTGATTCTGATGGCAGTAATCTTGGACTACCCATAATCTAGTCTCTTTGCACAAGTCAGCAAAGAGTAGTACTATAATGGACCTGGATCTTTCTAAATATGACTGTTTATACTATTATTAAATAATGTACTGTTTTGAGTCCTGGTTTCCTCACTCATAAAGAGAGTGAGATATACCTGTCCTTTTCTCTGGGGTTTTCAAAGCTCAAATGCAGTAGTGTTTATCCATTTTTATTTATCTCATTTGTTCATTTAACAAATATCTATTGTCTACTATGCATCAAGCACTGTTCTGGGTGCTGGAGATATAGAAATGAACAGTGCAGGATAACATCCTTGCTTTTATGGAGCTTACATTTTAGCAGTAGGCAAAAGATAATAAGGAAATAAGCAAATAAATGTCCAACATATCAGGTATCAACAATTGCTATGAAGAAAATACATAGGTAAAGGGGATAGAATTACTGAAAAAGCTTTGTAAACTATGAAGAACTACGCAAAATTAAGATTTTACCCTATTTCAAACTCGACTGAATAATAGGATTAAGTTCAAGGTCTTTGGCACTGGAGAGTGCATTTGACATTTTCAAACAAGAGGAATTTCTGTTATTGCTCATTACAAGATCAGCCTTTTTTAAAAGGCCCCATTTTCCCACCTTCTCTTAAGTCCTTATATTGGCCTGAGGCTTCTTGGAAATGACTCATCCTCTTTAAAATAGAGGGAAATTTAAGTCAGCATCAGAAATATCTAGGATTTGAGTGTTTTCTAAATCTTAATTCTAATCTTTATGTCTATGGAAAGTTCTTTTTCTTATTTTGCCTAATCCCCATTTTGGGAAATAGGAGCACTCTTCTTTTTCCTTTTCTTTCTTTTTGTGAACTCCTCAGTGCTTTATTTTGTTTTTATGTCTGTTGAAGATAGAATCATATTATCTTTATAGGTGCTACGTATTGAATATTAATCTTCAATAGAGATTACACTCAGTTCATTTAATGTAATTTCTTGATTAATGTTAAAAGCGTACTTCTCAAACATTTATGACTGTCTCTAAATGGAAGGCATGTCTTTGAATAGAAAGAATAGCAAATCACTATTCTTTCACCAGTGTGGGCACAACTGAATTAAAAGTGAAGCTAGAAGCCAGATGCAGTTTTTATTTTAACACGGTAATAGAGCACTCTCACCCAAGAGTCTGAGTGCTAGCAACTCCACCTGGAAGGATTGCTTCCATATAATATAAATTGCCTTTAGGCATAAGGTAATAGATTCTAATTATTTTTGATATTCATTCCATTAAGCTGAACTACTTTAAAATGGAACTCTCTTACATTAAAACTCAGTAGTAACTGTTCATAATCTCTTGTTCTAAGATACTTTAAATGCTTTTTAGACACTCTCTAGTTTCCACAAGGTAGGTGACCAACAGAAATATTTCCCAAGCTTATTTAACAGTGACAAGACATTACCTTTTTCTCAAAGGTCAAGGAGGGGTTGATGGCTAGATGCTGTGAACAACTCCGATGCAGAAGTCTTCCTTTACTTGCTTCCTGAACTCAAAGAACAAATATTAAGAATCGATAGAGGATTTTATAAAAGGATGTGCCCTTAAAGTGAGGTGCAGAATATGGACTATATTGTGACTTTGAAAATATGAGGCTTTGTACCACTATTCAATATTATTAACTTTAAATTGTCCTCAAAGTTTAAATCCAGGGATTTTTCTCTACATTTATTTCTCCAAATATTTTTGATTTGTATGAACTAGAGAAGACCCCTGCATTTTTATTTTTAAAAATTGCTAAGAAGGCTAAAAAAAAAAAATTAAGATAGCATTGAGATCCTAAAACTGAAATCCAATTTAATAGTCTCAGTGTGAGGGTGAGTACTTTTTAAAGCAACAGTTCATTATCACTTCCCTGTCTTCAATTTATTCTTTTGTTTTTTAATGGAATTAAAGGTTTTATTTTTTGCCGTTTGTTAAAAGAAAATAAAGTTCTACATGATATGAACACCAAAACAAACACTCATTTAATTAGGTATTTAAATATTCACTAAAACATTATCTATTTCTTTCTAAAATCCTACTTAAAAAAATCAATTACTTGCTTTGAAAAGTAGACTTTTTTAAACGTTTGTGTGTGTTGTAATTTCCAGTATGAAACTTGCCTTTTTAAATTAAAACTGAGGATCAGAGACAAATGACATGTTGCATTTTTTTCTTTCTTAGTTTGCCTACCTTTCCTCTCCAGTCTCAATAGGCTGTGTCTTTGTGCACCTGAAGAAGACAAACTTCTTTTTTTGAATAAAGCTATTCTATACAACTTGCTGGCATAAGTGAGAGGAATTCTCTCAGGCATGCTCTTTTTTCCTCCATTTCCTCCCACTATCTTGACCAGAGGTTCTCTCTACCCATACTCCAATCTCATAATCTGAAAAGAAAAAGAAAACATTGTTCCAGCTCATTCTGGTTTGAAATAGGCCTTTGAGCTCTATTTACAAAGAGTCATTTCCATGACAATATCAAAGCCCTCAATTTCTATTCGGTGTTATAAAGAGGAAAATCTCTCATTCAAGTGACCCTTCAGACCTGTATTTTTTCCAAGGTGTGAGATCAGATGTGAAATGAGCCCATAAAGAAACTGGTTGGGAAAAACCAATAACTACACCCTGGGATTCTTTCCTGGGGTGTTAACAGTTCCATGTAACCCTCGGTTCTATTTGCATTAGTCCTCTGTTGAATATAAGAATTAGAGAAAGCACTTTAAATAAGGAAATTGAAACTTTATCCACTTCTATTCTATATTCTATTGAAAGTCTAAGGACATTTGATAAAATCAAATCACATTTGTATAGGTAGTGGCACTTCCAAGAGATTAAAAAATGCAAATAAATAACTAAGGAATTTGCAAGATGAGTATTTAAAGTGCAGTCATATCTGCTGTCTCTTTAATGCTGATGAAAGCCATCCTGCAAAAGGAACTTCAGTATTTTCGGTAGCCTTAGAAACAGGAAACTTTTTTATGGTGAAATTTTGAATACAAATTCTGCTTTTGGTATTTTTCAAAACACTGGAGATAGTGAAATAAGACATAAATATGCTAAACTTTAGAAATATTCACTTTTCCAAAAGCTGTTCTGAGTTTCCGATGGAATATTATTCCTTTTCTTATTTTGTAGAAAGGATTTTGGCTATTAAACTGCAGAGTGAATCTGACTGTTAAGATCAAGAAAATCTTGGATACACGTTGAATTAATGCTATAAACTTTCTTATATGTCTTCAGATGCTTTGGAGGAAATTAAATAGACAAGGGGACTGATTCCCATTCAATCTACTGCCATTTGTGAAGTAAAAATTACCTTTGAACACAGAGCTTCATAGTAATTGCATAATTATTTTTGTTTTCTCATCAATGCCAGCCTGCTACAAGTGAGGTACAGCAGTCTGAAAAGAAGTAATCTGAGATGGAATTCTAACAAATTAAAAAATATTTCCTGCAGCCACCCCTCTTCTTTCTGATTTGTAAAAAGCCATTTCAAGAATTTATGGTGACACTGTAAAAAAAGTAAACTAAAGATCAATATCTCTGATGAATGTAGATGCAAAAACCCTCCACAAAATTCTAGCAAACTGAATCCAACAATACATTAAAAAAAATCATTCTCCTCAATCAAGTGGGATTTATTCCAAAGATACAAGAGTGCTTCAATATTTGCAAGTCAATCAACATGATACATCACATCAATAAGAGAAAGGATAAAAACCATATGATCATTTCAATGGATGCAGAAAAATTATTTGATAAAGTACAACATCCATTCATGATAAAAACTGTCAACAAAGTAGATTTAGAGGGAACATACCTCAACATCACAAAGGCCAAAATGAAAAACCGACAGCTAATATCATACTTCATGCAGAAAAACTAAGAACTTTTCCTCTAAGATCAGGAATAAGACAAAGATGTCCACTTGTACTCTTTATTCAACATAGTACTGGAAGTCCTAGCCACAGCAATCAGACAACAAAAAGAAATAGTGCTTGCTTCTGCAGCACATAATTTAAAGAATTGGAACAATGCATGGAAGATTGGCATGGCCACTGTGCATGGAAGACATACAAATTTGTGAAGTGTTCCATATTAAAAAAAAAAAATCAGCCAATCAATAAAAGACATCCAAATTAGTAAGGAAGAGGTAAAATTTCCACTATTTGAAGATGATATGATAGTGTATATTGAAAACCATAAAGAATCCACCAAAAAGCTACTAGTACTGATAATTCAGTAAAATCATAGGGCACAAAAATTAATATACAGAAACCAGTTGCATTTCTATATAATAATAATGAAGTAGCAGAAAGAGAAAGTAATAAAACAATCCCATTTACACTTGCACTAAAAAGAACAAAATACCTAAGAATAAACTTAACTAAGGAGGTGAAAGGACCTATGCTCCAAAAACTATAGAACACTGATGAAAGAAATTAAAGATGACATAAACAAATGAAAGATGTTCCATGCTCATGGGTTGGAAGAACAAATATTGTTAAAAAGTCCATTCTAGCCAAAGCAATCTATAAATTTTAATGTAATCCCTATCAGTATTTTTCACAGAACTAGAACAAATGATCCTAAAATATGTATGGAACCACATATTTTAAAGCCCAAAGAACCAAAGCAATCTTGAAAAAGAAAATCAAAGCCAGAGGTATCACAGTCCCAGGTTTTAAGATGTACTACAAAGCTGTAGCAATCAAAACAGTTTGGTGCTGGCACAAAAATAGACACATAGGTCAATAGAATAGAATATAGAGCCCAGAAATAAATCCATGGTTTTATGAACAATTAATCAATCACAAAGGAAGCAAGAAGATACAATGGGGGAAAGGCAGTCTCTTCAACAATGGTGCTGGGAAAACTGTACCACTTTCTAATACTATGCATAGAAATAAACTCAAAATGGTATAAGGACCTAAATGTGAGACCTGAACCATAGAATTGCTGGATGAGGTATGCCTGGGTGGCTCAGTGACTGAGCATCTGCCTTTGGCTCAGGATGCGATCTTGGGGTCCTGGGATCGAGTTCTGCACTGGGCTCCTTGCAGGGAGCCTGCTTCTTCCTCTGCCTATGTCTCTGCTTCTCTCTGTGTCTCTCATGAATAAATAAATAAAATCTTAAAAAATAAAAATAAAATTCCTAGACAAAAACATAGGCAGTAATCTCTTTAATATAAGTTGTAGCAATACTTTTCTAGATATGTCTCCTCAAGCAAGAGACTCAACAGCAAAAATAAACTATTGAGACTACACCAAAATAAAAAGCTTTTGCACAGTGAAGGAAAGCATCAACAAAACAAAACAAAACAAAAACAACTTAGTAAATGGGAGAATGTATTTGCAAATGATGTTTCCAATAAAGGTTTAATACCCAAAATATATAAAGATTTATACAACACAACATAAAAACCCCCAAAATAATCCAATTAAAAATGAGTAGAGGGTTACCCAGCTGGCTCAGTTGGTTAATTGACTGGGTCTTGATTTTGGCCCAGTGCCTTAGAATTGAGCTCCACATCAGGCACTGTGCTCAGGGGGCAGTCTGTGTGAGAATTTTTTCTCCCTCTGCTCCTCCCCTTGCTCTCTCTCTTTCTCTCAAATAAATAAATAAATAAATAAATAAATCTTTTTTAAAAAATGAGCAGAGGAACTAAAAAGACATTTTCTCTTTTTTTTTAATTTATTTATTTATGATAGTAACAGAGGGAGAGAGAGAGAGAGGCAGAGACACAGGCAGAGAGAGAAGCAGGCTCCATGCACCGAGAGCCCAACGTGGGATTCAATCCTGGGTCTCCAGGATCGCGCCCTGGGCCAAAGGCAGGCGCCAAACCGCTGCGCCACCCAGGGATCCCAAAAGACATTTTCTAAACAAGGCATACAGATGACCAATAGAAACATGAAAAGATCAACATCACTCATCATCAGGGAAATGCAGATCAAAAGCACAATGAGATGTCACCATACACCTGCCAAAATGGCTAAAATCAAAACCAACAAGAAATAACAAGTGTTAGTGAGAATGTGGAGAAAAAGGAATCTGTTTGTGTTGTTGATGGAAATGCAAGCTGGTGTAGCCACTGTGGAAAATGTTATGAAGATTCCTCAAAAAATTAAAAACAATTACCATATGATCCAGTAATTTCACTTCTGGGTATTTACCCAAAGAAAATGAAAACACTAGTTAGAAAAGATATATATACCCCCTGGTTATTCCAGCATTATTTAGAAAAGCAAGCTATGGAAGCTTGCCCACATATCCACTGGTAGATGGATGGATAAGGAAGATGTGGTATATATACACAATGAAATATTACTCAGCCATAAAAAAAAGAGTGAAATCTTTCCATTCGCAGAAACATGGATGGACCTAGAGGGTATAATGCTGAGTGAAGAAAGTCCATCAGAGAAAGACAAATACCATGTGATTTCACCTGTGTGTCAAATTTAAGAAACAGAACAAATGAACAAAGAAAAAAGATACAAACAAACAAACAAAGCCCATACTCTTAACTATACAGAACAAATTGGTAGTTGTCAGAGGGAAGGCGAGCGAGTTATGTGTGAAATGAGGGGATTAAGAATACACTTGTGATGAGCAGTGAGCAATGGATACAAGTGTTGAATCATTACGTTGTACACCTGAAGCTAATATAGCACTGTATGTTAACTATAGTTGGGTAAAAAATTTCTGAGCAGTGATATAGCTACATAGTATGAAGTGATAAAATAGTAATTATATAAATATTAGTAGATTAATATTAACTCCAAAGTCTATGTATTAAAATAATAAACTTCTGCTTGTTAAGATTTTCAGATTATGTTAATCTTAATATATGTATATATATTTATATGAACTATCTCATTTTCCAAAGGATGAGGAAACTTTGGGTATAAGACTATGTTACAAGGACAAGTAAAATACTGTACCTTTCTTTGGCTGACTCCATTTGTATGGCTTGGGCAACTCACAAGAAGGGTTGACTTCTTTTGACTTGGTTTCTCTCTTAAAAACATGGATAAAGAGACCCTTGGCTAACAATCACAAATGTTCAAGCCTCAAAGTTAAATTTTCCTTCTGGTAGTTGTAACTAGATGAGAATGAGGAAATAGGATAGATGAAGAATATTTTATAAAATGAAGACATGTAAGGTTTTCTCTTAGAGCTGGTTAATTAGTCTGCCTTTTCCCTTATGTCTGGTCCGAGAAGTTTTGCAGTCAATACTTTAGACTGCAGAGCCCACTGTGTGGTAAGAAATTTTTCATTTTAGCTGTCATGTTCCATCTCACTGCTGCTGCCATGACACACTGCTCAGTTTTGGAGGTATGTTTTTAATTATTATTTTTAAAATCTTAGAGTATTTTGGACATAGTAGGTACTTATTAGAATTGATAATGATGGTGAATTTTTTTCTCCTTCTATGTTATACATTTGATATTTCTGTAGTAAATATTTTTCTCAAAATATTTTAAATTTGCCTTCTGTTCGAAAAGGAGACCACTTTATTGGCAAACATGTGCTTAAGGGTAGTGAACACAGGTTTTGGAGTCAGGAATTTCAACCCTGGCTTTACTAAATATTCTTGGGTAAGTTATTTAACCTTTCTGACTCTGAGATTTCACATGTGAAAATTGTAAATAGTAATGCACAAATCTCAGTTTTTTTTTTGGAGACAAATGAGATGAAAAAATGTGCCTAGTATATAGTGCTTAACATACAAGTGATTTATTTTATTATTGTTGTTATTCTTAATAGAAGTAAGACTCTACAATATAATTCTGTTTAAAACCTTTGAAGATTTTTTTTTAATTGAGTTGACTAGGGGCACCTGGGTGGCTCAGGCAGGTAAGTCTCTGACTTTGGCTCAGGTTATGATCTCAGGGTCCTGGGATCAGGCTCCCTGCTCCTGAAGGAGTCTGCTTGTCCTTCTCCTTCGGTCTCTGCCCCTTCCCCTATTTGTGCTCTCTCTCTAAAATAAAATACAATTTACAATTAAAAAGATAAAATGAAATCTCTAAAAAAATAAAATAAATTGAGTTGACTAAGTGAAGTGACCAAATGGATTAAATTTCCAAATTGTTTTATTTCATGTAGATAAAATTAGTGATATTTTTGTCTTCTACTTCAAGCATTGGTTCAATTTTTATCAGAATCCTTGGGTAGTGTGTATTTTGGACATGTGTGAAAGAAATACAACTTATACTGTCTTTCTGTGTCTTAATTTAGCTTAAGCCTTTATTGTGCTATTTGCATTTTACTTACCTTTCCAGGATTATACACAGGTTTGGGGGCTTACACAATACCAGGGCACAGAGGTGAGAGTGGACAAATGCTCCGTTAGTCATTGGTACACAGAAGTTGCTGCTAGTAATTCTTTGGACACAGATCAGGAAAAACTCTATTCTCCTTGCCAGGTCCTAAGTTAGTTGGTTATTTTCATTAAGTGATGAGTGGAAGGTTAGGATTTTAGGAAACAGACATTAATCAGAAGGGTTTTTTTTTTTTTTTATAGCAATACCCCTTATTTTCCATTGAAAATAAAATTAAATAAAAATCAGATATATCCACAATGGCTTCCCAGTGCTTTACTGATGAGGTTTCATGTTTCGTTTTTTTGGTGTAAGCAACAAAGATGAATCTTTCCATATCCCTATGATGCCTTGTCTTTGGGAAATGAACAAAAAGTTCATTCAGAGTTAAGTTCAAAAAACACTGCTTCCTTTAGACGGTGGTAGCCAGCCTTCAAGGTGGTGCCTAATGAGGCATTCCTTCTGGCATTCTTGTTCTTGTATGATCTTCTCCCAAAATCAGTAGATTTGATCCATATAACCAATAGGATCTTGGAGGAAATAACAATGTGCAATTTCTGAATGTTAGTCATAAAAGAGATTGTGGCGTCTGCCTTCTCTTCACTATCTGTCTCCCCAGGAAAGCCAGCCACCATATTTTGAGAATCCTCAAGCAGTTTTGTGGAGGAGAGGAACTGAGACCAATTGCCAATAGCCACAGTGAACTTGTTTGTCCTGTAAATGACCTACCTGGGAAGTCAGATCTTCCAGACTTAGTCAAGATGTTACATGAGTGTAGTCTTAGCTGACATTTTAACTCAGGAGAGAACCTGAACCAAATTGACAGAGCTAAGCCACTCTGAAATTCTTGACCTACAGAAACCATGTGAGATAAATAATTATTATAAGTTTAAGCCATTAAGTTTGGAATAATTTGTTATTGCAGCAATAGATAACTAAAATACAGGCATATAAGAATTCTTATGAATAGATGTAAAGGCTTTGTCAATAATCCCTTGCTTCCCCCTGCCCCCTTTGTAATATATACACATTACTTTTTGGGAACAGAATGGTTCGAGTTTTGTGGTCTTGCACTCTGCAAATGACATTCCATCTTCACAAAGTTCATTTTTTTCCCCAGAAGAAAGATTGAATGCATGTCAAATGACCAAGAGGTTTAGTCAGCTGAGTCAGGACAGTCTAAAATTCTCCTATTTGTGTCCACCTGGCTCTCTTAGCTTCTCTATCTCCTTTTATTTCTGTGCCAATCTTGGTGGAGTTGAGTGGGTGGGGTACAGGAAAATTTTTGCTGTTTCTGTGTCAAGGTTTGGGAGTAAGGAAGCATGAGAGACTCTGGGTTTTCTTTATTCTCATCTGCTTAAATTCACCACAATTATGTCTTCTCCCTAAGGGTCCTGGCCCCATTATGTCTTCCATGTAGGGCTTTCCAAAATCTCTATAATCACCAATTAGAGAACTTATTTCTAGTCTATATGTGTGTCTGGCAGAGGTAGTAGGTGGAGGTGACAGATATGGTACCTTTCTTTCTTCATTTCTTCTGAGTATTTTGTCTCTACCCCAGATATTGTCCATTTAAGTTCTTTGGCAGTTGAAAACCATAGCCAGAATGACTGTTAGGCTTTTCTGGTTTTTGCCTTGTTTTACTCCTCTCAGGCATGTTTTTTTTTTTTTAATAATAAATTTATTTTTTATTGGTGTTCAATTTGCCAACATACAGAATAACACCCAGTGCTCATCCCGTCAAGTGCCTCCCTCAGTGCCCGTCACCCATTCACCCCCACCCCCGCCCTCCTCCCCTTCTACCACCCCTAGTTCGTTTCCCAGAGTTAGGAGTCTTTATGTTCTGTCTCCCTTTCTGACATTTCCTACCCATTTCTTCTCCCTTCCCTTCTATTCCCTTTCACTATTATTTATATTCCCCAAATGAATGAGACCATATAATGTTTTTCCTTCTCCGATTGACTTACTTCACTCAGCATAATACCCTCCAGTTCCATCCACGTTGAAGCAAATGGTGGGTATTTGTCGTTTCTAATGGCTGAGGAATATTCCATTGTATACATAAACCACAGCTTCTTTATCCATTCATCTTTCGATGGACACCGAGGCTCCTTCCACAGTTTGGCTATTGTGGCCATTGCTGCTATAAACATCGGGGTGCAGGTGTCCTGGCGTTTCACTGCATCTGTATCTTTGGGGTAAATCCCCAACAGTGCAATTGCTGGGTCGTAGGGCAGGTCTATTTTTAACTCTTTGAGGAACCTCCACAGTTTTCCAGAGTGGCTGCACCAGTTCCCATTCCCACCAACAGTGTAAGAGGGTTCCCTTTTCTCCACATCCTCTCCAACATTTGTGGTTTCCTGCCTTGTTAATTTTCCCCATTCTCACTGGTGTGAGGTGGTATCTCATTGTGGTTTTGATTTGTATTTCCCTGATGGCAAGTGATGCGGAGCATTTTCTCATGTGCATTTTGGCCATGTCTATGTCTTCCTCTGTGAGATTTCTCTTCATGTCTTTTGCCCATTTCACGATTGGATTGTTTGTTTCTTTGGTGTTGAGTTTAATCAGTTCTTTATAGATCTTGGAAACTAGCCCTTTATATGATACGTCATTTGCAAATATCTTCTCCCATTCTGTAGGTTGTCTTTTAGTTTTGTTGACTGTATCCTTTGCTGTGCAAAAGCTTCTTATCTTGATGAAGTCCCAATAGTTCATTTTTGCTTTTGTTTCTTTTGCCTTCGTGGATGTATCTTGTAAGAAGTTACTGTGGCCGAGTTCAAAAAGGGTGTTGCCTGCGTTCTTCTCTAGGATTTTGATGGAATCTTGTCTCACATTTAGATCTTTCATCCATTTTGAGTTTATCTTTGTGTATGGTGAAAGAGAGTGGTTGTTTGTTTGTTTTTTTATCAGGCATGTTTGTTTGAATAAGGGAAAGGGATGGAGGAAATGCTGGGGAGAAAAAAAAAGAATGTATGTTAATATCTCAAAGATATGCCAACACACTTATGGCAATTCATACTGGGGTTTCAAATTTCACCTGAAATATTCCCTAAAATTATATGTGAATAAAAGCTATCTGAAGGTGAGAGTAAACACAGGGAATAAAGTTTGAGAAAAGCTGAGATACTTCTGTGGGTCCTGGCCATTTTAGAAAACCTGAAACATTCTTTCTTAAGACTGCCACAGATAAAAAGTTTGGCAATAGTATAATTTAGATACATTTTAATATTACAATAACTATTGAATTCCTTTAAACATTTCACAAAGGTAGGAAACTAGTTCTTGGTGCTATCTGTTGAATGTGCAGACCAGTGGTCTTACGCAACATATTAAGTAGAGAGCTATTAAAAATGTAGGCACTCAAGCCCTGCCCCAGCAATTCTGATTCAGACCAAATTATCTGTTTCATTTTAAGGGTGTGGTCACTTTTATTCCTCAAGTTATATATCCATTTATTGACTAATAGGCTGGTTGTTCTCACAAGATAATTCTGTTTCCTTTGGAATTGATAAAAGCAGGAGCAATGATTAATAACAGACAAGTTTGTCTTTTAGTAGTTTGTACAGCTCTAAACAATTTACAAAGTACTGTCAAAGAACAGTCAACACAGAGGAAGTGGAGCCAAGGAGTGGAGAGAGACACACAGGATTCTCATGATACCATCTATTGGTGTAAAGTCAGTATACCCCTGAACATGAAACAATAAATTCCTTTTTTAAAAAAAAAAATTAAGCTAGGTTGAATTGGATTTTCTGACACCTTAATTAAAAGAATCTCAACTGATAACAATTTCCCCCAAATGGTTGTTGAATATATGCTTGAATGGAAGATTGAGGTGTACATGGGAGATGGGGAACATACAGTAGCCAACCTCTCCTGACATTTCTCTTTGGATAAGAAACACCTCTTTTGCATAGCACAGTTCCAGTGGTCACCATTTATATGAAATATAATACTAATAGTGCTCCCCAGGATGTAGGCAGCAAGGCAGCCCTGAAGGAGGATGATTGTGGGGTGAGAGAGAATCTGTGGTTCTTAGTGCTGCATCATTCATATCCTAGAGTCCCATTTCCCAAAAGTGGACAGACCACATTCTCTCTACGTTCCCATGTGTTGTTACGGATCCTTACTCTTCGGGAGTTCTATCCAGTTTTTTTCTTCTCCTATTAGGACAAAGCCAGAAACATTTAATTTGACTGTATGAAATAGTATTTAGAATATGTGTAGGTTGGCAGCCCAGGTGACTCAGCGGTTTGGCGCTGCCTTCAGCCCAGGGCCTGATCCTGTAGACCCGGGGTTGAGTCCCACGTTGGGCTCCCTGCGTGGAGCCTGCTTCTCCCTCTGCCTGTGTCTCAGCCTCTCTCTCTCTGTGTGTCTCTCATGAATAAATAAATAAAATCTTTAAAAAAAAAAGAATATGTGTAGTTCTTAAGCTTAGACCTCATTATCATGTACATAATTGTTATTTTTATTGTAAGTTTTATTCCGTTAAAGTACTTATTTTACTGAATCACCTTATGGTGACTCAGGCTTTATAAATGTATTGGTCAATAAATGTTCAAGTAGTTACAACTTTAAAAAAAAATTGGGGGAATTCTTGCTCTATAGCCATGCATTGACTTCAGTTGAACTTTCTGTTTTTTGTTTCTTTCATTTGTATATCTCGCTTCTTTGTACACTCATTCAGTAGTTTAAAGAAACACAAGGAAGAGAGAATGGAGCAGAAAACTGATCTCTTTGTTCTCATTTTTAAAATTTAGCAGTATGCTTCCTCAATAGAGCTCACCTCGGGGATTATTATTGTTTTCTCATGAAATTCTGTGACTCTCTTGCATTTAAGTGACTCCTTTTGTTCAGCTGGTATAGGTCCAGCTGAATCAGTTTTCAATGCCCAGGAAGTTGAGAAAAATCTGATTTGTTTTTCCCTATCTGCAGAGAAGGAACACATGTTGCTATGTACAAAAGGAAATTGCCAGTCTCTGAAAATTTCCTTTTGCAATGTCTAATAGAATAATGTGCAAGCATTTTTGTTGAGTTCTGAAAATATTCTGTCTTGTAATATTTTTGCAAGTGGCCAAACCTAAGTAATATGTTTTATACACTTTCTCATTTAAAAAAAATAAAGTCATCAGTCAAGATTGCCAGTTTAACATTGAACACTTCTATCCACCAGGCTTTGGAAGGGTAACCATACTCTATATGATAGAGGAAGGTGAACAGTTCTAAGTAGTAGCCAGCATAGATACCTTCTTGCCTGGGCTTATTTTCATAATTGTTGAAATGGTTCATTTCCATAACTTTTCATTAAGTTTTCAGAAATAGAGGGAGAGCAAGGCATAAAATATTTATCTACTTATGATACCTGGTCAGAGCTGCTGAACACCTGTGCATCCCCAGAAGAAAGCTTCATCAGTTAATAGGGAAACATTCTCCAATGTTATTCTCTAGTTGTGGAACATTCACTACTAAGTGAAAAGATACTTCCTAATGTCTGTTCCTATGATGAATACTGAAGCAAGCAAACTATAGAAAGAAATTTCCAATAATAGATTTAAATACATAATGGAGATAGATAGATAGATGGATAGATGATAGATAGATATTTTGTTTGTAAGAAGAAAAAGAATTGTCATTTTGAATAGCCACATTTAACATAATAATAATAGTGCTTTTATTTATTTTTATTTTTTTTATAATAGTGCTTTTATATCTTTCTTTTGAATATAATGCCCTGCATGGAGATGTAGTAAAAATAAACTACTGCTTTTATGCCCAAGTAGGATAAGCTGATTTTGGAAGGGGGGCATGTTGGACTTTGGGAATGATGAAAGGGTAGTACATTACAACATTTTGAACCAGTGGGTCCACTGAGGATGTTATGCCCTTGGTGTTACCCAATTCTTTCATAAATATGACTTGATAATGATATTGACAATGGCCTAGGAAAGTATTTCATCATTAATTTTAAGACAAGATTTCTGGTTTCCAAAGTGAAATAGGAACATACATTAAAAGCCCTGAAGAAATTTGGAACAAATAGTAAGGGTGTATTCCACAGGACCAGGGTGTATCAAATCTTTATTAAGATAGTCATTTCTGAATATTTTAGTCTAGGAAACCAAAATAAGGTATCATACAGCTAAGAGATTCATTCCACTAAAGATTATTTATTATTGTTATTTCTTTCAGACGGTGTAACTGGATCTTTTATTTGCAATTGCTTCTACTTGTCAAAAATAATGCAAACTGAAAAAAAAAATAAAAACAAAAACAAAAATAATGCAAACTGGAAAAAGATTAATGAAATCAGAACAATAGAAAAAGTCCTAGAAATAATGTCACATAAGGCAGATGTTAATTTTAAAATATTAAAAGTGAAAAAAAAACCTATATTTGCAGTAAGATATCCAGTTTTGCATATAATAAAGCATATAATATAAAACACACACACAGAGTATAATGATTGAAGGGCTGTAAATGTTAACAATGGTTATGTCTAAGTAGTGGTATTTTGGAAGATTTTGAAACTCCTCATTGTACTTTACTATATTTTTCACATTTCCTACCAAGAACAGTTGTTACTTTTTAATTAGAAGATAAATGCTATAAAATGTCTAAAGCTTTATATAAAATTTAATTTAAAAAAATCTTTACACAAAATTTCAGAATAGTATTTCCTATTGAAGAGAAGCCATGTTGTTTTAAGTAAAAAACTATCCAACATACTAAACTCTAACTGAATTGCACAGTCTACATGACATCATTTTCTTCTACAGGGCTTGCTACATTTTCTGCTTTGGTTAGATCTTCTTTTATTTCTCCATACCAATTTTTTTCCATTGAACCAGTATAGTATCTTTACCTTTGCTAGTACCTTCTACTCTTCTCTCTTAAAATCCATGTCTGTAAAGTCCCTTTTAAAATGTGTCATAAGCTGTCTCCCTCCAGGAAATCTTTTCTTACTTAGGTTTCTTACTTAGGTTGATTACTTTTTAATGTAAATCTTCAGCTAGTGTGCATTTGTTTTTAAGATAGTAGTTTATGGCAGTTGTCATGTAACTTTATATATAATTCTCTGTAATTTATTTTTTGTTGAGGCATTCCGTTATCTAGAGGAGAAATTCTCAAGGTACATAGGCTAGAGCTTTGCTATTTTTGTTTCCTGCAAAAAAACTGGAATAGTGAATCTATACTAATCAAGCAGCTGAAAATATATAGTAACAGGTGAATCAAGAATCCTGTGAGAAAAATTGGACAGAGATAATGAGGTAAAATTCTGAACCTTTGGCTGCTGGTTGAATCAAATCTTTTCTGATGGTGTCTGATCAGCTGTGCTGGTTATATCCAAACTATTGCAATAATGTGGATGTGGATGAAAATGTGTCTTGGCTCTTTATTCCTCATTTTGCATTATGGACTGACTGGTTTTCAGAGACAGGAACCCTAGGATTTGACCCAACCTCAGATTCCATAGCAGCTTGCTGACCACTCTCCTAGGCCTGATAGTTTTCTATTGTTCCTCTACATTGGACAGTGTTTGGTAATTGGGCATTGTGTTATTTTGAATTATCTTTATGGCTTCCAGTGTCAGTCCTAAAATAACATGTCATAGGAACTAGAGACTATTTCAGCGTGAACCGTTATGCACAATCTTAAAAAGTATTTTTAATGCACAGGTTGAAAGTTAGTTTTGTTGTTATTGTTGTCATTTGTACATATTTAGGCAGCTTTCTTTTTCAGTAGGTCTTTTATGAAATGTGGCATTTGACAAAGGGTCAGTATTAGAAAGTTTAGAGCAGGGAGTTAATATGGCTAGATGCTTATTCTTTCCAGGAATACTAGTTTTTGAAAGTGAGATTTGGGGAACAACTGCTTTATACAAAAGAACAATCTGAGGGGAAAATTTTGGGGTTAGGAAAGAAAGCTAATAGACAATTTCTTATTTCTATTCTGAATAAGGTTTTTCTCCATATCCAACCAGATGTACTTGTGCTTATGTCTCAGGGATTTGCTGCTGTTGTGGCAGTCTACTGGCAATGAGGGAGAGGACTGGAGTAATGCCTGCATTTATCTCATCCAACTTCATGTTTGATGTGAAACATGGTTCTTGGGATGACATTTTAGAGGAGCTACACCAGCTGCTGGAGTATTCTTAAACTCTATATCCTCCTGTTGACTGAGCAGAAAGATAACCTGAAACAGTGGGAATTAGAAAGGTGTCTTTTACTAATGGCAGAAGAGCCAAAAGTGAGCTAGGCGCAGGTAATCTGAAATAGATAGCTATATTGTTTTTGTTTTGTTTTGTTATTTTCCCCCCCCTTTTTTTTTTGAGTTGTGTTATGGCTATGCCAGGTTTCCAAGTTTTTTAAATCTTAGTAGGCACAAGGAAACATTTTTCCTAAGTTTATTGTACCTCCCATATAAGTCTTGGGAGCACTGTTTGCAGAATAGTTTCCAAATATAAATGTTGTAAGCTAATTAGAAATTACTGGAGCTGATCTTGTATGGTCCTTTCTGTAGTGAGTGTGTCCATGTCCTCAGAGAATAGAGAAACGTAGAAGCATCTGATTCCCATCCATTTCACTCTAGTCCTACCACAATATACAGATGTTGTGTTTTCACATGGTATCTACTGGCTGTGAAGTAGAAATCTAGCCACAGTTTATGCACGTGCATCCAGCATGTTTGTTGGATGACCCTAGGCCCACTGGCATCTTTCACAACTCGTCTTAGACTTGTTTGGAAACCTGCCTTCTCTGCATCAGTGATGTAAAACCAGCAAATGACCGTTTCAAAGAAGGGATGGAAACAATCCATAATGCAGAATCCTGGACTCAGAATATTGCCTTTCTCCTCTTTTGGCTCTAAATCTAGTCTTTTTGTTTGCTGCTTGGTAAGAGAACTGCTTGTACCTGAGTAATGCAGACCTTCCTTGCCAGGAAATCATATAAATTCATCTTTGTTTCAAATTGCTATTTGGCAGTCTTTGTTTCTCATAGTCTTACACAGGATAAGTATGATTGCTCACCTAGATGGCAGAGACAGGGCTGTGAATACAGGAAGGATATTTGACTTCATTTCTCATTGTTAAAGTACTTCTACCTAATTCTGTGGATTTTTTTGTGAAGTTCAAATAAACTAATACAAGTAAAGTGACAGAGCCTGACATATGGTAAAGATTAGCTATTATTATTAATTATGTTATTTAGGGATATTAACATCATTTTCCAGTGTCTCAGGACAACTGTTCTGCAAATCCCTGGCTATGGCTTGAATGATAAGGAACTTTAATCTATAAATGAACTTTCAAGACCTATAAAATTGAAATTTAAACAAATAACAGTTTTAATGCCAAATACTTGAACAAAGGGTCTAGGTATTAGCTCCTTTAAACAATTTCAGTCAGCAAGAAGATTTGTGAAAAATGCAAATACCCTAAAATAAGTATATGCATGTGTTAAGTGTCAAAAATTAAAGGCAGAATAATAGAGACTTCTTATTTTTATAGAAAGGCCTATTAATTTGCTAACTAATTCAGTATCTGTGATCAAATTAACAAGACACTCAAAAGGAAGGCAGTGTAAAAAGACTGAAATATTCTAATAAAATCACTTTAAAGCGGTTGGCTTCCAATAACGTATTGAAATGCTGGGCGAACAAATCACAATGTTGGGAAACATCAAAATGTTCTGCTCTTTGGTAAAGTTGTACTTTATGCCTGCCCAGCCCCCATGCTCCTGCTGGCTGGGAGCCTCCTCCCTGCTCCACCACACACTAGTTACTGCTTTGTTGGCACATGCACATTTCATAAAAGTACTACTGCCAGGAACACTGGGTGAAAGACACTGATACAAAGCAATATAACCAGCAGTTCACATGTACATTCACAGCACATAGTTTAATGGAAAACTTGCCTAAATATGATTGTGCTTTATAATGTCAATGCTACATGGATTTTTAAGGTTAATTTTCTCCTTGCCTCTCACTTGATGAGTAATTGGTTGTAAACTTAGTGCCAGATGTCTCCTGACATGCTTCAAACGTCACTGTAGAAAATTGGTCTAAGGGCTACTCTTTTGTTGTGTTTCTCAAGACCCACTGATTTTTTTTTTCTGTCCCCTTGATGAGCAATTTATTAACTTAGATTAGCTATTCACAAAAGAAGCCTAGTCTATTGAAGGAACACCTCCGGAGTATTACATCCCAACACCAAGACTATCAAAACAAGAAAGATAAGAAACCTGTTTTCAAAGGGAAACATTGGCTGCTCTGGTGAATTAGTCTTGGCTTTGTGTTTTGAGATTTGTCTCTGTCAATGTTCTAAGAAAGCAAAAGAACTTTTGCAGAAAGAAAGTAGTAAAAGACCATGGAATATTACTCAGCCATTAGAAACGACAAATACCCACCATTTGCTTCGACATGGATGGAACTGGAGGGTATTATGCTGAGTGAAGTAAGTCAGTCGGAGAAGGACAAACATTATATGGTCTCATTCATTTGGGGAATATAAAAAATAGTGAAAGGGAATAAACGGGAAAGGAGAAAAAATAAGTGGGAAATATCAGAAAGGGAGACAGAACATGAGAGACTCCTAACTCTGGGAAATGAACCAGGGGTGGTGGAAGGGGAGGTGGGCTGGGGGTGGGGGTGACTGGGTGGTGGGTACTGAGGTGGGCACTTGACGGGATGAGCACTGGGTGTTATTCTGTATGTTGACAAATTGAACACCAATAAAAAATAAATTTATTTAAAAAAAAAAGAAAGTAGTAAAAGAAACCTCTCCATATTTCCCTCTGTGGTACTCAGGACTACTTCATAAAATACAGTGCTCAAGATATACAACTATTTGGCTGCCACTGTGTTAATATTCCCAAGTGGCCTGTTTTTTGCCATTCTAATCTATATAAACTACAGAGTCAGTTGGGATTCCTCATCTAAACCATAAAAGACAAAATAATTTAAGTGACTATATCCTCAATCTTTTTAAAAGACAGTACATAACTAGGACCTCCCTAGCTACGTAGGGGAGTTTATTACATACAATGAATGCCATAGTTAGTAGGAATAAATTCTCTCAAAACTGGCTGGCTACAAATGGCTGATAGACTTTCAAGTCTATCTTTAAATATGATCTTTAGGATATATGTTATGTTCAATAAAAGTCTAACGAATGGTCAAAAGCCTCCAGAGCTGGAAATGTCAAACGATACTCAAATGAAAATTCAAGATAATGCCCATTCATATTTCGTTTTTTTTTTTTGTCTTAAATAACAAGTTGATTTTGCTCTTTCTTGAGCTATAATTTACACATAGTAAAATTCCCACTTTTTAGATGTACAGCTCAATGAGTTTTGACTAATTCATGTAGTCATGTAACTACCACCGAAATCAAGATATGGGATAATTTCTCATTAGACTTTTTAGTAAGCCCTTCCCCTGACCAACTACCAAAAGCTACTGATCTCCATTTCTATAATTTTTTTCCTGTTTTGTAATAACATATTAATTGAATCATTCAGTAGATAGTCTCTTGAGTCTGATTTTTTTCTCTTAGCATAATGCTTTTGAGATTTATCCATGTTGGTGCATCTATATATACCTTTTCTTTCTTATTGTCATGTGGATATAACATAATTTATCTGTTCACCAGTTGATGAACATTTTGAGTTGTTTTTGGCTCTTAGCATTGGTGAATTAAGTTATTGTAAACATTCATATGCATATCTTTTTTTTAAGATATTTATTTATTCATTCATTCATTCATTCATTCATTCATGAGAGATACAGAGAAAGAGGCAGAGACACAGGCAGAGAGAGGCAGAGAGAGAGAAGCAGGCTTCATACAGGGAGCCTGACACAGAACTCGATCCTGGGTCTCCAGCATCACGCCCTGGGCCGAAGGCAGGCACCAAACTGCTGAGCCATCCAGGTGTCCCTTATATGCGTATCTTTGTGTAGATACAAGTTTTCATATCTCTGGGATAACCTGCATGTAAGTTTACCTGTACAAGAAACTGCAAACTTTTTTCCAAAGAAGAATTCTCACCAGCAATATGTAAGTGTTCTAGCCACTTTGTATCCTCATCAGCATTTGATATTGCCATTTAATTTGAGCCATTCTAATAGGTGTGTAGTAGTATCTCATTGTCTTTCAAGTTATAATACGATTATAAAATCAGTTATGAAAGACATATCAAATAATTGAAGTCATGTTACACATCAGAAAGACAGTTTCTGTTATTTTGTTAGACTTGCACATTGGCTGTTTGCCATGTTCTCCTACTGATGTTGTACCACTGAGCCATCTCTAATCATAAATTATAACTACATAATACTCAAGCATACATAGCATTAGCAGGCACAGAATCTTTGCTTTCTAGCCAGATTGAAATCTTGCTAACAACAGGATTTGTAATAGAATCATTAGAAGCGTTTTGCTCTTTTTTTTTTTTTCCATGCAATATGACAGGATAATACCTACCTGGGAAATGTTTCTGCAGCATCTCCAAAATTGAAATGTAGCCAATTACTTCCTGGAACCTTCCAAACCAGCCTCATGTAGAAAACTGGTTTTTGCCACAGTGAAGTAGGAATAAAAGTTGTTAGAGCTACAGCAGCAATTTACTTTTATCTTTACAGAAATTAGATTCACCTTTGATTATTTGTTGGGCCCTGTGACACTTGCTCTTATTCTTCAAGAGTTTTGATTTGGACTGAGGCCATCCCTCATCTTTCCTATGTAGTAGTAGTATGAATGAAACTGAAAGATTGGGGCTCTTGTCCCTCCTCAGAGTTTTGACTAGACCAGAACCTTCCCTGCCTTACAAGTATAGCAGCTCCTTCATGACTTCATGACTTTTTTTTTTTAATCCCTGCTGGGAATCCCTTTGCTCTCCTTCTCTGCCTGGGAAGTTCTTACTGGTCCTTCAAGACTAGATCAAATGTTACCTCCTCTAAGATCCCCAATTCCTTGAGTCCTGTTAGTCACACTGAACTGCGCTTTTGTTTTGTTTGAAAAACTATCACATTGCTGTGTGATTACCTATTCATATTGCCGTATCTCTCCTGGATTCTGAAATCTTGCCAGGCAAGAACCATATGTTAATCATTGTTAACACATAGTACACACTCAATAAACATTTTTGACTGACTCTGTATACATTTGCTATATGGCTATGTTTAAATGCAGAGATTTTCTTCAGCTTAAAAAAGGAATTATTAAAGCATCTGCTGAACAGAATTTTTTTTTTAATAAAAGCCATTCATATATAGATTGGCAAAGTGGTGGTTGTAAGCTTTGATTGATCTCAGAACTGGATTTGTCTCACCCTCACCCTCCCAATGAGATTATAAACCTCTTGTAATGGGAAAGAAAAGTCAAAGAATTAAAAGAATTCTGTGACTTTCATCTTCATTATTGCTCTTTGATATGTATTTAAGTAATTGCTTTAATCGTGTCACCAAAATATTAAGGCTATGAGACTAAACAAAAAATTGTTTAGTATGAATATATCCCATGCAATATTTGAGAAAAACTTATACTAAAAAATGTTTTTTTGTTTATCTGAAATTCAGATTTACCTAGGTATCCTATATCTTATCTGACAACTCTAGCCAAAGCAAAACCTCTTCATCTTGTATACTAGAATCACTGATAAGGAATGGTTAGTGCTCTTGGAAGTCAGCTCAGAAATATATAATGGACAATGTGAGACTATTTTTCCCCCAGATTGGCCAGTATGGGTGAATTCAGCTGGATGACCATCTTGGCCAGTCTAGGGTACGAGACCAATAAGAGAACTGATGCCAGAAAGAGAAGGAGAATTAAAGTCACTGACACTTATAGCAATTTGGGTCATGTAGAGGTCTATAGATATATGCTATATTTTTTCAGATTTAATTTATTTATTTATGAGAAACACACAGAGAAAGGCAGAGACATAGGCAGAGGGAAAAGGAGGCTCTGTGCAGGGAACCTGCTGCAGGCTCAATCTCAGGACCTCAGGATCATGACTACCCCATGAGCCACCTGGGTGCCCCTGTAGATATGCTAGATTAAAGAAGGCTTCATATTGTATACTACTCTTCTCACGAGAGATCTGTTTTTTTTTTCTTTTGAATGTGAAAAGGCTCTGTAACTGCTGTAACTAATAAAATATTAGCAGAAGTACCACTGTGCCAGTTTCTGAGCCAAGGCCCTAAGAGCCTCTCAGTTTCTACTTCCCCTCTCTTAGAACACTCTTTTTGGGAACTGCGAGCTCCAAACAAGAGTTCCAGCTTCCCTGACACTGTCATGCTAGAGAGGGCTTGTGTCATGCTAGAGAGGGCTTATGTTGACAGCCCACCCTTTCTGCCATCTGCATCAAGCCACATGACAGTGAGGTTTTTGTGGATGCCCCCTGCCCCCAGGACCCACCTAAGAGTTGAAAATCACCAAGTGAACTCTTTTACTGCTACAGGGAACAAAAGAAACACCCAGCTAAGCCCAGCCTGAATTTTTGAACCATAACATCTGGAGATAACAATAAAATGGTTGTCTTTGTAAGCTGCCAAGTTTCAAATGGTTTTATAACACATCAATAGATAAATAGAACAATAAATACAGACACTAAGTTCCCCAACTCCGTGGTGACTTTGTCAAGAAAAGGATACCTTTGATCATGGAGTATTCAAACTTCTCCATTTGTTTGTTTGCAAGGAACTCAAAGCCACACTACCCCAGCTAAAGCATAGATAGGAATTCAGGGTGACGTCCTCTCTGCCCATCTCTTGTCCTGACTCTCCAGAAGCCAGGAGGTGTTCTGCAGTGCAACCAAGAAAAATTGTGAGATGTAGCTGAGGCCTAACCTAGGATGCAGGTTAACAATGAGATAATGTACAAATCTGGATCTAGATGCAGAGAAGAGCATCACAGGGGAGCAACACTACCAATATGAGATAAAGCCACGTAGAAATGTTCACGGGGTAGCAAGAAATCTGGGCTGAAATTACCCATAGTAGTATTTGTTGTAACAGAGAAACTTTCTACAGGGAGAAGGAAAGGCTGAGAGTCTGCAGACAGAATCTGAGAAGCCCCTTTGGGGAATGTCACTGGGAATCCCAAAGGTGGATGATGCAAGAAAGGGGTTGACCCAAGCCACCCAGGGCCAAAGACTTCACTAGTTTCTCTGTGAGGAAAGTAAATAAGACCACACCTGGGTTACATATGCTGTATGTGATATTTATCTAACTTAATTGTCAAATAAATCTGTTTCCAGTTTTACTTTGGGTCTTCTCAAAGAAGGTCATTTGTTTTCTGAAATATTACCCAAAAGATCTCTTTTGAGATATTGCTGGGTGAAAGGTACCCAAACCTGGGTGGTCTTAAAAGATTATCTAGCTATCTTCTTGGTGTCTAAGGACTAGATATGAGTCAGCAAGGCCTCTGAATAACAGATGCTAGTGAGAGAACAGATGCTCCAGGAGGGACTCACCCGGCGTGGACACTGCCAAGGAACCCTTTCACACACATTTAACTGATCAGAAAACCACTGGTTTTTAGTGGTTTAAAGCGAGGCACACCTGCATTAGAAAGCTGTTATCCTATTTCAGAATCCAAGTCTAGCATATTTTATTCTGTATGTGCTTGAAAAATAATTTGATTTAATGAATATGTATGATGATTATAATAATTTAGTCACATTACATGAACCCTTTCCCTAAGGAAGTGCAAAGCTTTTAAATAAGCCACTTCTAAAAACCATCACATCCTACTGCATGCAGCAACAATCAGAGAAGCCCTGACTTTGCACGTTACTGTATTAACTTAATAAGCTGAGTGAACTCCGAGGTTACCTGAGGCAGGCCCCTTAGAGGATCTTACAAGAGTTTTATTAGGAAACAGAGAGCACATTTAAAGGTTTGTTAATATTTGTACCCTGGTATTACTCATAATATACGTTCACAGTCTACAAAGCTAAGGCTTCCTTCAGAGCCAATAATGCTGCGTGCTGGAAAGCATATCAGCAGTGGCTCAAATTCATTCATAATCTGTAATGCTGACTGCATGACCACAGAAAAAACAGTCATGAAATGCTATCATGGAGTGGTCAGTTATTATACCAATAACTCAGTGGCTTGACATTTTCAGCAGTAAAATATCCAGGCATCTGAACTTAAAAAAAAATCACAGCAATTTTTAGTCATGGCAGCAGAAACATTTGTGACCGTGAGACGATCCATTTTCTTGCCTGTTAACCTTCGTGTTGGAGCAATTGCTCCCCTGGCTGGCTCATTTGATGATGAAGTGATCAATTTCTGGACACCTAGCAAGTCACTGTGTGTTTGAAACTCTCCAGCGCAGGAGTGGGCAATTATTTTGACTTTGAACACAACTTAGTATGTTTGGCTAAACGCAGAGAACTCCCTGTGGGGAATGAGTGCTTCTCTGCTAATGTGTCAGAACACATCTGTCAGAGGTAACTTAATGGTAATAGCTCAGTGAATTTTTAGGAATGGTGTTTCTGGACTGAGGGACTCTATCCTTCCTCCTACCTGCCTTGGCTCCAGAAGGCCATAATCTTCTCATGGACACTTTTATGGTTCTGTTCAAAGATTGGACCCATTGCTGTGTCGTGGACATGTCTTCACCTTTGTCACTCGTCCTTTCACACCTGTTATGATACTCAAGGGCCATCGAGTGAGGTGGAAAGACACCAGATATGGTGTCAAGAGACCCAGACTTGAAATCAGTCTCCCTCTTTGCATGATGGATGGCTGACATATCACTCAACACCTGGTTCATTTAGCAGGAGTGAAATGGTCAATGAACCTGCATTCTGTAGAACCAGACTGACTGGGTTCTCTGTGCTCGGTTTCCCTATCTGGAAAATGATGGTATTGATTGCTAACACTATAGTGCTTACTTTATGCCAGGCCATTTCCTAAGTGCTTTCCATATATATTAACTCATTTAATTCTAAGAATTTGCATCACCACTTCAAGCATGCCCCAGTGCCCTGCTTGGGAAAGAAGGATGAAAGTGGGACTTGCTGGGAATTCTGATTCTTCAGGGGCATTTTGGAAGGTACCTGATTGGCCTTGAGGGAGCTACAGAGGCTGGTGGGCTACGCAGTGAGTCAAGGAGGGGGAGGTGTTCTTGCTAGATGATATTCCAAGCTCCTGTGGTCATTTGCAGAGATACCAACAAGCACCCTTTCCTCCCACCTCCAAGCTTGCCCTTCACCCCTCTCAGCTCCAAACACAGTCCTTCTCTACTTACGCATGCTTAACAAGCTGCCTACTGCCAAGTAACTCCTTCTTTCCCTTTGAAAACTGTCCTTGATGATCATTCTCACCCAGTTCTACTGGTGCCCGGGTGCTTTTGGGGAAGAGCAAACATCGCATCAGAGACCTTTGGGAAGGTTTTTTTATCTACCCGAATGTGCAGCAGCCTTTGGTCCAGAGATAGTAAGGGCTGGAGCCATGCTTTTGGTTTGCAGTAGGCAGGGACTTTGAAGTTTCTGCAGTTTGACTTCTTTGTTTGTTTGTCTCAGTAGCTTGTTTCTAGGCTGTTGCCTCTAGTATCTTTACATGCTAGTTCTAAAACCCTCATGTTGCCTCGAAATACCAAAAATCACCAAATTGGGCAGAATATATAGTTCTCCCTGATCTGCTATTAAATAGATGACATCAGCCTCCAGAGTTGACTCCCTTCAGCTGCTAATGGTGGGTTTTACAAGGAAAAAGAGACCTTCAGTTTACTTCTGCCATTCTTTCCATACATCATTTTGTATGAGGGCTTTAATCCCCTTCCTGCTTAATACCCTCCCCGACCAAAGCCTTGCTTCCTGGTCTGAGGAAAACTGACTTTCACGGTTGGTCTGCCTCTCTTAGTCCCTCCACTGACCCTTCAGTCCAAGTTGATTAACCAAACTTCAATCTAGAAATTTCTATAGACTTTTAGGGTTTGGAGCATTTTGGAGAAGTGGGAAGTAAACTGAGGTCTGGATAGGCAGCTGTTTGTTTTCTCGCTTGCCTCTGCATACATAAGATATTTGATGCCTATCTTCAAAGAAGTGTTCATCCAATCACAAAGTGTTGGGTTAACAAAGACACTTTCTGGTTGAACAAGTTCCTACAGTTTTTAAGCTTTGGCTCCCAGAGTACATTGTCACTCAGGAGATTGAACTTTGAGGTGAGCACTTTATGTTGTTCATTATACCCAGGGGTTATTTTGTTGATAGTGGTAGGTTATAAAAGTACACTATCCCGGCACCTGGGTGGCTCAGTCAGTTAAGCATCTGCCTTCAGCCCAGGTCATGACCCCAGGATCCTGGGATGGAGCCCTGTTCAGTGGGTAGTCTGCTTTTCCCTCTCTGCCCCTCCCCTGCTCATGCACATGGGCTTTCTCTCTCTCTCTGTCTCTCTGTCTCTGTCTCTCTCTCTCTCTCTCCTGTCTCTCCCTTTCTCAAATAAATAAATAAAATGTTTTTAAAAACCAGTGAATTATCTGGTTACAAGTATCAGGAGCTGCAAAGAGAAATAAATCACAGTCCCACACTTCATTTTTCATTTTTCATTTTCAGACGCAGGACTGGAGAGAATGAGATGATTTCTTTTATATTTTTCTTTTTAATTTTTTCTTTAAAGTCTAGGACTGCTTTGCCTGTTGGTACCTATTCAACACCAACAGGCAGTAATTACCACTCTTTTTTCTGGCCCAAGGACTTATTGTTTTAGCTTTTTTTGGGTTGTTGTTGTTAAGGAAATGTGTTTATAATTCAGATTTTATAGTTGCAAGGAACCGTAAAGGTCATCTAGTTCAATCATTCCATTTGACTAATGAAGAAATTGAGGCTCAGCAGTGAAGTGCTTCATTCTAGTTTATACAGCTCGCCTCTCACAGAGGTGAGAACAGAACCAAGACCAGTCGTTCTTTTCTGTGCATGAGGTTGTTGCCCTTTCCCTTTTCCCTGCCTATTGATAGCCCCCTATTCTCTGGGCTTTCTAGAGCATGAGATTATAGGACACACAATTCTAAAAAACCCTACTTAATTATTGTTAGCAGATGGCCTTCAGATACTAACCTTTGGTTGCCTTAAAGAATAGCCCATATCTTATTGATAGAAATTCTTCATGCTGATCTTTATTTAATTCACTGTTTCCCAGGATCCTCATCCTTTCCAGCTGGTTATTAATTATCAGGCAATATCCTCTCGAGCTGTCTCTATTTCTTAATTACCTTATTAATTGTATTCACATAAATTGATCTCTCTGACATTCTAAGTCTGACTCACTGAGGAAATAAGTCTAATATTCACAAGAGACTGCAACAGTCTCACTACCTTAACTTATTATTTCCATTAGGCAGACTGATATCACTAGAAACCAGATGTGGCTGCTTAGCTGAATAGGTCTTTATCCTAATCGTAATTACAATGTCCTTTAACAATTCTCTCTTGCTCACCTTTCTTGCTTGCTCAGACACACATGATACTTATCAGTTCATTTCTACCTGCGCTCTTTAATCTTTAGCATAGAAGGAATTTCCTCCCTCATATTATCTTGCAGTAATCTTCTATTTGCAATTCAAGGCAATTATGGTGAGTAAACATGAATATACTTTAATTTTTCAGTTTTTACTGTAACACTGCACCCTAAGGGCCTGATGCCCAATTAAACATTTAAAAACAACTTTTTAAGTTTTTGCATACAAAAAGAGTTTCTTAATGTGTGCTGTTTAAGGTATACCACTGTTTACCCCATCTTTTCAGCCAGGTTCCACTTAACTTTTATGAAATGACAAGGGTAGACAGATCTTAATATATATAAGTTGGCCGTTGTTCCGTACAATTCTTTGTGTATTTTTTTTAATTCTTTGTGTATTTGCATTAGAAATGGTTGATTGGTAGGAAATTAGAGCTGAAGACAAGAATCTCTATGAATAAAGTAAGTATTAAAAAGAGAATTCCTATGTGTGCTTATTTGTGGTTGGCAGCAAGTCAGCTCCCATCTCTTAAAAAGAAAAGGGTAATATAAATTCAAAATGCCATTGTTTTTCATAATGAGAAAAATGGGCACCTGGATGCCACTAATGGACAGATTTTGTTTTTGTTTTTTCTGGGGGTACAAGGACCCAATTTGATGATCTACATGACTGAGTCTCTCCGTGTTATCTACATGCCTACAGAACATTTATCTATAGATACCACCATCTCAAACTACTCCCAGCTACCTTGCCCATTCACTCATCCTATTCATTCCATCAACCTGGATGTCATCTTCTAGGCCCTTCTTCTCTCCCTCTCACTTACAAGATGTGTCATCTAATCAGTAAAGTCTACTTCCATTGATTTGGCTTTCTTATTGCTTCTCTTCAACCTGTTTCTTGTGGTGCTGCTGCTTCAGCTTTGCTCCTCAGCCTTTCTTTCTGAAATCATTGCATCTAATTTCAAAGATATCCCTTCTTTCATTGAATGATTTAAGGGCCTCCTTGACCAGCCTCACTAGTCTTAAATCTTTACTGTCCTTTCTCTCATTCTGCACTTTTGCCAGTTTTATCCATATCCACAGGTCCCAAACTTCCCATGGGATTTTGTATCCCATCCATCTGCATGTTCTTTTCTTGAAGTATCATTCCCACCTAATTTTATCTGTCAAACTCCTACTCACATTTTAGGACTTAGCTCCAGCATCCTTTCTGGCTAGCTATGGTGACATCCCAAATAGAGTTGAGCCTTCTCTTCTTTGTGCATCTTTTTAATTTGTACAGATCTCACAATTATATATTTATTAACTGTACTGCAATCATTTGTGTGCCTCTATTTCCTTTTAGAATATAAATTCCTCAAAGGCAGAAGTATGATTATTTTTCATTTTCAGCATCTGGTTCATGATGTAGCACACCATAGATTCCCAGTGGATATTATTCAAATGAATGAAGGAATCTATGATCTTTTGAAATTCTTCAAGTTACATTCTTATGGAATTCGTGATTTTACACTTATGTTTGTTTTATCCAAATGTCAAGGGCCAGTTGGTTCCCTAACCAGTGTTTTTGTCAGCCTGCCTACAAGCCTGCTGTTTCTCTGAAACCACTAAGGCTGAGGTAGAGAAGAAGCAGTCACCCTGTGCAACAATAGTGTGCCATCCACTGTTATTAAGTGTCATGGGGAAGGAAATGGCTTTGGAGGAAACTGAACTCAGTTTAAATTTCAGTTTTGTCATGTGTAAATGGCAATAATAATAACAGCTGACTTCCAAAGTCATTGTGAAGATTAAATCAGGTAACATGTATAAAGCACTTAAACACAGTCCTTAGTATGTAGTAAATTCTCAGTAAATAACAGTCGTTATCATTATCAGCACATTTATTATATAATCCTCTGTAGAGGAGAGGCAGGGAGAAGTGTGGCAATACTTTACTGTCATCAAGGCACTCCTTTTTCAAAGATAAGTGTACTACCAGTGTTCTTATCCAAACCGTAGAATACAGGCAATTATTTCAGTAACTGTTTTTGCAATTGTCTAAGGATGGGAGCTAACTTGTGCCATTTTTTGCCTAGGAGAGATGTTAATTCATTATACAAAGTGTGCCTTAGGGCATTAGTTCTCAAAGGGAGAGAACTAACGTCCTAAGGCACACTTTGACTCCCACATTTTGGCCTAAACTCAATGGCTATTGGACTGGAAATGTGTTTTTAGAACCAGTAATAAAGTTTATAAGACACTTGAGGACCTATAAAATAAAAAAGTTTTCTTTATATAGATCCTTTTAATTCCTTTGTGCCTTTAAAGTAGAGGGAACAATTTTTTTTCAAAACCATCTTTTTTTTTTTAAGATTTTATTTATTTATTCATGAGAGACAGAGACAGAGGAAGAGACACAGGCAGAGGGAGAAGCAGGCTCCATGCAGGGAGCCCGACATGGGACTCGATCCCGGGACTCCAGGATCACGCCCTGGGCTGAAGGTAGCGCTAAACCGCTGAGCCATCAGGGCTGCCCTAGAGGGAACAATTTTGTGGTCAAAAGACCGCTGGACTAGAAGTTAGAAGATGGATTCAGCAGCTTACTCTGGGAACAACTAAGGATGGTTACTCCCATAGGTGCTGAGAGCTTCTAACTTCTCTGCAATGAGAGTAAGACCCATCCTGTTGACAGTTCCAATTCTAGAATGTTTTAAATCACAGAATATATTTGAAAGTGTTATACAATTTATAAATACTATACAGATCTAAGCTATTATGAAGATGATGATTCTGCTTTACCGCCATCCTGCTTCCTTCACCAGATGACACTAATCAGCCCAGATGTCTAAGAGCAACTCGACTGTTTCAGAAATGAGGAAATGAGTGGCTTTAGTTAAAATTGCCCAACTTTTATCTGTTCTATCCCTGTCTTTCATTCTTGTACTGCTGGGTTTCCCTTGGCCTTTTCGTTGACTATTAAAGATTTATTCATGCGATACCAGTTGCTATTTCTAACTGCTTTTCTGAAAATTGTTAAAAGCTCAAAGCAATCTGTCATCTCTGTCAGGCCACTTAACTAAGCTCTTGGACTATGGGGAATAGCCCAGGAAGCCCAGATTAGTCTTTTAATGTGCTAAATGGAATTATCTTTTGATTTGTCTTTGCAGGTTGGAAAGTGAGTTTAGCTATTATTTCCTTTTTTGGGTGTGAGCTAGCTACTTTAAAAAAATTGAGTCTGTATTTTCTACTGGATTTCCCTTCTGGACATTTATGTACTCCACTCAGAGCATCAGAAACCAAGGTAGATTCCAGGCCAATTATCTTAAAGGAGAGCAGGTTAACAAATCATTGATCTTTCTCACTAACCCACTGCTGGAGAAAAAGTTACATTACCTCCAATAGCATTTCAAATCCTCTGATCTAAGACTAGAGTTAGATGTTACCTACACCCAAAAATAATCTGGTTCTTTATTCCCAGCCAAATTGTTCTATACTCAATAATTGTCAAACATGACATGTTCTGCTCCTTCATTTTGGTTCTCATGGCTCTCCTCTTGGTCCCCTATACCTTTTTTGTCTCACAGTGGTAAGATAAAACAAAACAGGAAGGCATCAATTAAAACTCAGCCTCTTTAATGCTTCCTTGTCCCCTCCTGATCCCATTTGAGATCCTTTTTCTCTTTCTCCCATTGGCGTTTATCAAGTATATTATGCAATTTAGGAATTTTGGCTAAAAGTCTATCTGTATTTTATTTGGTAACTTTTAAAATAGCTTCATGAGTTCTTTTTCTCCAACCCAAATTGTAAGAACAATGTCTTATATTTTCTTTATTGGTACAGAATTTTACCTAGACTTGTAATTATTATACAAATTTTAAATTATTATTTACCATATGTTATTAATATTATTAATAATAATGCCTGTGGCTTCACTGGTAATAACTGAGGGTCCAGTGGAAACTATGGATTGTCCCTGAACTCACATACATGCAGGGGTGCAACTGGCCTCACTATTACACTTAATGGAAGAAATGCTCAGAAAACAATGTGATAGAATGGGTTTGTTTAAATTGGTGAAAGCTGTGAATTTTTAAATTGTATGCATGTCAGCGTATTATCTGTTCTAATACTTTGACTCAACCACAAAGTTTTCTCTTATTAGGGACTTCAACTTATGAAACTGAAGCAGTCCCTTTCTGGCTCCCTCAGGAAAAAGCTGAACAAACAGATGGGCCTTCCTTGGAATGTCAACCAACAAGAGCCCTGCTTCTATTGACAGAGGTTGTAAATTTTACTGGTGGCCCCTCAAGAACATAGGCTCCACTGCCCAGTTCCCCTGGGGAGCAACAGCTAAAAGTAACAAGGTGGAGCCTATCTTTATTGCACTGTTGCTTTTCTTTAAGAGGCCCAGTAACCAGCAAGATGAACAAACTGTAAGTTGAGGTCTATTCTTCATGCCCCTAAAATTTTCTGCTCCCAACACAGCTGCAGTGCTTATCCTCAAGATTTAATAATTTCAACTACATCAAACTAAAAATCTTCTGAACTGAAAAGGAAACTCTAAACAAAATGAAAAGGCAACCTCCAGAATGGGAGAAAATACTTGAAAATTGTGTATCTGATAAGAGACTCACATCCCTAATACATAAATATATAAAGAATGCATACGACTCAATAGCACACAAACAAACAAACAAAAAAACAATTAAAAACTGGGCAGAAGAACTGAATAGGCATTTTTTCAAAGGAGCATGTAAGTGACCCACAGGTGTTATGATAAGGTGTTCAACATCACTAATCATCAAGAAAATGCAAATCAAAACCAAAATGAAATACCACCTCACACCTGTTATAGTGGCTATCATCAAAAGACAAGAGAAAACAACTGCTGGGGAGGATGTGGAACGAAGGGAACTCTTATACACTGTTGCCAGGAATATACATTGGTGAAACTACTATGGAAAACAGTATGGAGTTTCCTCAAAAAATTAAAATTAGAGCTACCAAAGATCCAGCAACCCCACTTCTGGGTCTTTATCCAAAGGAAATGAAATCACTGTCTCAAGAAGATGTATATAATGCTATGTTTGTTGCAGCATTCTTTATAATACCCAAGACATGGAAACAATCTAAGTGTCCATCAATAGATAAATGTACAAATAAAATATATATGTATACATATATACACACACATATGCATATACATATATGTATACATACACATATACATATACATACACATATACGTAGAATGGCATATTATTCAGCCATTAGAAAAAGGGAATCTTGACTTTTGCAAAAACAAAGATGGGGGCAGTCCCGGTGGCTCAGTGGTTTAGCACCTCCTTCAGCCCAGGGCCTGATCCTGGAGACCCGGGATCGAGTCCCACATCGGGCTCCATGCAGGGAACCTGCTTCTCCCTCTGCCTGTGTCTCTGCCTCTCTCTCTCTGTGTCTTTCATGAATAAATAAATAGAAATTAAAAACAAAAACAACAAAGATGGATCTTGAGGGCATTATGCTAAGTGAAATAAGTCAGGAAAAAACAAATACTGTATGATCTCATTTATAAGTGGAATCTAAAAAAACCAAGCTCATAGACAGAAAAGATTGGCTCTTGCCAGAGGCAACAAGGAGTAGGGGAAGAATGGGTAAAGGAGTTCAAAAGGTACAAACTTCTTGTTATAAGATAAATAAGTCCTGGTGATGTAACGTACAGCATGCTGACCGTAGTTAAGAATATTGCATTGAACATATGAAAGTTGCTAAGACTGTAAATCTTAAAAGTTCTCATCACAAGAGAAAAATATTGAAGCTGCGTGAGGTAATGACTGTTAACTGAGCTTACCGTGGTAATGGTTTTATTGTATATACACGTATCAGATCATTATGTTGTACACCCTGGGCTAGTACAGTGTTCTGTTAGTTATATCTGCATAAATCTAGGGTAGGAGAAGCTACCTAATGCTTTAAATTTTGCCATTTGAAAAATGATCTTTTTAATTGATAAATTCTCTAAGGAAAACCTAGGAACTTTGAGTTACAAAATAAATTTTAAAAAATAATTTGAATAAAAAGTTAATAAAGCTAATTGATTCAGATTTTCCCTTGGGTTTGTAGGAGATGAAGACCTTCCTTAGTCTCACCTCTTGGATGATACTTAACTAGAGAGAAACCAAGAAACTCTATGCTTGGGAGAGGCTGAGCAGCCTTGCCTAATGCTTCTTTCGTACATTCCTAAACGTAGGAAATTTTAAACTAACCTTTAAACTTTAATAGGTGCCAAACTTTGCATAGAATAATCTTATGCCAAACCCAATTGGTTTTAATATTGAATATTATCAATTATAGAAAAATAGAAAATAGGGCAGCCTGGGTGGCTCCGTGGTTTAGCACTGCCTTCAGCCCAGGGCATGGTCCTAGAGACCCGGGATCGAGTCCCGTGTCAGGCTCCCTGCATGGAGCCTGCTTCTCCCTCTACCTGTGTCTCTGCCTCTCTCTGTCTCTCTCATGAATAAATAAATAAAATCTTTAAAAAAGAAAAAAAAATTAAAAATAGAAAATAGAAAAGTATTAGAAATAACCTATATACCAAGCAATTGGGAAAACTGAGAATTAGTTATGGTATCCAGACTAAAAAGAAAAAAAAAAGAGCTAACAATTTCAGAAATGATGCTGATGATCCAGAAACCTTTATTTGTTAACAAATAATTCCTGAGGTATCAGCTATTACCTATTTTTTGAAGGATTTCTTGCTTCTTTTAAAATGAATTCTAAGAAACCCTGCAGATGTCCGTATAGGCAGCAACCTGTGCTTTGTGCAAAATAGGCTCTGGACAGAGATTTATTAAATTGAATTCTGAAAAAGCATAACTCTATTTCCCGAGTTGGTTTAAGAGCTATCTTGGAATTTTAACGTTTTTCTTTTTAAACATTATTATAATCATTTAGAATGGGCCAACCTGATTTCACAGTGAATTACCCATCTCTTATCTTTTTCTCCAGAGTCCTAATCATTTCTGTCAAATAAAGATGAGCCAGGAACACCTTGTTAATGCCAAAATGACTAGAATGTCCTGGCTTTGGAGGTTTTCTGTATACTAGGCTGCACCGTATGACATTACCAATATTTGACCATTTTTTATTTTCCATAGATGATAGTTGTAAACGGTTCACACTAAGACATCTTTTCTCCCCATGTCCAGTAAACATAATCTGGGCTTCCAGGTGTGGGCAGAAGAGAAGCTCTTCCTCTGGCTTCTCCCCATCACTGTGCCAACAAGGAAGTGGAAAGGGTTATTGCCAGCTTGTCTCTCTCACCTAGCTTAGTAAATATAGAGTGACTGTGATAATGTCTCCAGGGAGCTTTAGTTTATGGACTGATGTGCCAATTTTGGATTTTTAATTGTCATATCTTTTCAATTGCTCATCATTTTATTATTGCTTCTTTTCACCCCTGTCCTCCCCAGTTTCCTTTCAGTTTATTGGCTTCTGTACTGTTAGAAGGTAATCAAAAGGACAGCCTGAGTGGCTCAGTGATTTAGTGCTGCCTTTGGCCCAGGGTGTGATCCTGGGGTCCTGGGATTGAGTCCTAGGTCGGGTTCCCAGCATGGAGCCTGCTTCTCCCTCTGCCTGTGTCTCTGCCTCTCTCTGTGTGTCTCTCATGAATAAATAAATAAAATCTTTTTTTAAAAAAAAAAGAAGGCAATCAAAACCATGCTTTTAAGAAGCTTCTATTAGCATACAGTTTCAGTCATTCCAGAGCTTCACTTGATAGAGTCATGAAGGATTTTCCTTTCCGATAAAGCTAATGGAAATAATATGTGGCAGGAGTCGTGCAAATCTGATGTGTGAATGTCCAAAAATTCTTTTATTATTTAGTAACAAGTGTGGTACAC
Source organism: Canis lupus baileyi (assembly GCF_048164855.1). NCBI lineage: Eukaryota > Metazoa > Chordata > Mammalia > Carnivora > Canidae > Canis > Canis lupus. The sequence goes on along the minus strand of NC_132839.1, from coordinate 14,425,008 downwards.
CTTGCATTCTGTACACAGGATTCCCTTCTTCTGGGGAAGTAGCCCATCATTTATGGCTGTGTAGACCCTGGAGTTGACTTGGAGAATAGGTTAAAAATCCATAGGTGCTCAGCATTGCTGAGGGAATAGAGACAGCAGTAACTTCTATGTCTGTCATCTGTCATTCTGATCCATGCCTGTTTATTGCTTCCTATGAGTCTCTGCCTATTGCAATAATAAAACAGGAGATCAGGAAGTGACCCTAAAAGTCATCTAAGACCTTGGTTGTTTACACTTTCAAATCACATGAAAAAAATGGATTTTCCCCAAGAAAAGTGAAATTATGTAATCACTGCATTGTTGCATTTTATTTTAGAAGTTTTAGGCAGACTCTGTGGAATCTGGTGAAGATTCCATAATCAGGGGCAGCCCTGGTGGCGCAGCAGTTCATCACCGCCTGCGGCCCGGGGTGTGATCCTGGAGACCCAGGATCGAGTCCCACATCGGGCTCCCTGCATGGAGCCTGCTTCTCCCTCTGCCTGTGTCTCTGCCTCTCTCTCACTCTCTCTGAATGAATAAATAAGTAAATCTTAAAAAAAAAAAAAGATACAAATTGCTCTAAGTTGATTATGATTTCTTCTAACAAATTGTTGAGAAAAATTACCTTAAAAAAAAAAAGATTCCCTAATCAGGAGTCCTACTATCTTTTTACACATAGGGAAACTGAGGACCAGGCAGATGTAATGACTTGCCCCAGAATATAAAACTTTCAGTCACAAATTGGAGAGTAACTAAAACTCGGTTCTAGTGTCTCCACTTGTAGTTCTTTTTCTGTGAGGTCACTTGCCTCATTGTCATTCTCTTTCTTACATGTGGAACCCCATGAAACCAGGCTGTAGGAAGAGGTAGGAGAAGTTGACAGAGTGAAGTTTTGTGGGATCCCCACTTCCAAACCATGCAACCAGGAAAGGTGGGCAGAGACTATACCAAAAGCATTAATAAACTTGGTCAATTTATTGAAAGAAAATTCAATTCTTTCAGACAAAATACCAAATACAAAATACCAAATCACTCATGTTTTCACTTTTCAGTTGGATCACCTCATGCCCCATGGTAGCTTATTTTCTTTATTTCTGCATATTTATCAGCCACGCAGTAGGTCTAATTCTTGCTTTTATTAATTTTCTTCTGAGAGAAACTACCTAAAACAAAGGATATACTTTAAGGAAATAATTGCATTGACAATGTCATTTTCTTTTTATTTCTTTTTATCGAAGTTCAATTTAATGTCAACTTTATCCAAGCACTGAACCAAGTTACCAGCTCTGCCTGGTTGGGTTTATAGACAGAAATGTCACAGATTTGGAAGGCTTTTCAATGCACAGATCACTATGCATTAAATCCTCATCTAACTGGGCTTTTCCAGTCGTAAATGATAAAGAAATGAAGAAGAAAGATGCAGGCATAACCATTTGTGGGCCAAAGATTATCTTACATCATATATGCAAATTAATGTGACCTTCCTATTTGGCATACAACATGTCATTGGAAACAGGTGGAACAGTCACTTCTTACACTTTGCCATTTTCTTTGTAGGAGGCCTTTGTTAGGAACCAGAAGCCCTTCATGGCTCTCCTAATCACTATCTTTGTGAGTGACCTGGGATAGAGGAGGTCTGAGTCCCCCTAAATACAAAAAGGGAGGAAAAAAGTACTCCTGTCTGAGGAGTTTGAACAAGAGACCACCAAAGAGGTCCCAAATACAAACAAAACAAAAGAAAAACAAACTTCCAGGATATCTACACAGGGCAGGAGGATTCACACTGTTTATTATAACATGATGCTTCAAACCTTGAGTTTTTGCTTCATGCTTAGAGCGAGACACAGCTGACTGCAGCTGACATTTCTCCTTGTTTGGGAGGATCCTGGACAGCATTTCCCAGATTTCAGCTGTTATATATTACCTTCAAAATTTTGTCAGAATCGTTTTCTCTAAATTGACTCAGACCTTTTTTTTTTTTTTTTTTTTTAACTTGAGTGAATTCTTTTGTGTATCATAAAGGGAAAATTAGGGGGCGCCTGGGTGGCTTAGTCGCTTAAGTGTCTGCCTTCTGCTCAGGTTCATGATCTCAGGGTCCTACAATCAAGCCCCTCAGTGTCTGGCTCCCTGCTCAGCAAGGAGTCTGCTGCTTTCTCCGCCTCTGCCTCTTTCCCCTTCCACCCCTGGCTTCCTCCATGCTCCTGCACTCTCTCTCTCTCAAATAAAATCTTTAAAAAAATAAAGGGGAAAATTAATATTGCTTATAACTCTTAAGTGACTGTAAAAACAAACGTATAACTAGGAGTATAAAAATTATTGTATGCCTTTAAAATCATTTTGCACTCAGAATGTATTTACCCTCCTTGGAGATGCCCAGGTCTCTTGGAGATCTTAGAAATTCTGGCTTATAGGTAGGTTCTGACTTGGAGTTGGAGTCAGGACGTGGAACTCTAGGAACTCAAAGCAATGGAGTGGTTTTATTTCCAGGGACAAATCAGGGAGATGAGAATCCACAAACTTAGCCAGCTCACACAGCAAACTGATGTGGACCTTCACTGGCTCCGCCCAGCCTGTTTTCTCCTTCCCCACTTCACCTGGTCTCCTGGCTTGGACCCCATCTGAGCCTTTGGCTTCAGTCACATGGTTTCCTTTTGGCCACCAGCACTCACAGTGTGGATTTCTGCTTTGGTCACTGTTGTTTGCCCTCCTTCCCCTGAAGGACCTGGGGCTTCAGCTGCCAATTTTATAGGGGAAGCCCTGGTCTTTTTATAGCTTCCCGCCTTGCCATGCCTTGATCCCATTAGCATCCCATCACTCTGCTAAGTGTAGAGTTCTGCTTTTCCCTCCCCCTTCCTCAGGGTGGAGTGGTGAGTGGCCAGTGAACATGAGGCAGGAACACAGGGTTCCTCTGCCTCTGTCAGCACTTCCAGGACTCAGTGTGTGCCCGAGCTACAGTGACCTGTACAGGGTGTTCTTGGTGGGGATTTTAATACAGAGAGGTGTTTGCCATTTTCTGCACAGTCTGAAGAGGAGCTGTATGTTTGGAAAAGGAGCTTGGAAAAACAAAAACCAGAATGCCCAGGCTTTTCCTATTGATTTAGATTCCCTAGGTCTGTGTGTGAGTATCTGGGCTTCTCCTAAGCCTCAGTTCCCTTCTTGTAAGTGCAAGAATGGGAAACTCTGGGGCCTTGTCATTTGGGATTCTCTGTCCTCACCTTCCTCTCTGCGCCCTGCACGGCTGAGCCCTGCATCTGCCTGGTTCTGGCAAGGGTGGCCTCCTGATGTCAGGTGGGGCCCAGGACCAAGTTCAAAGCCTTTGTCCTGCTGCTGGAAGTCAGCTGTGAGAAGGAAGCTGGACTGCCCGGACTGGTCCTACCTTTTGTGCTGAGACCTGAAGTCAGGGCAGCCTCTGTGCTTATAATAGCTGTGGATAAGGGGGTGTGTAGAGCCCAGGGGTCGCCCTGATGTGTACTGGAAAGGGCGACTGCTTTAACTGAGGATAGATGAGGGAAGATAGGCTGAAGTTCTACTATGCTGTGTGGCCTTAGATACAACCCTTAGCTTCTCTGAGCTTTCTTGTCTATAAAACATACGTGTGGAAGAGACACAGCAAAGTCTAGACTAGAGAGTTCAGTGGGTCTCTTCTAGTATCAACTTCCTTTGCATAAATCTAAAGACTCAGCAGTTAGAGAATGATTCTATGTGTCTCAAACATTCAATTCAACATTCATCCCATTTTCTCCCTACTATTAGCAAACTCTCTGTCTTGTCAAGAAAATAGACATGTGTTGGAATGAAGGTTCTCCATGATACTCTGGGGCAAGAATGTCATATTGAACTTTATTTTTTTTAAATTTTATTTATTTATTCACGAGAGACACACAGAGATTGAGAGAGATAGAGAGAGAGAGGGGCAGAGACACAGGCAGAGGGAAAAGTGGGCTCCATGCAGGGAGCCCGATGTGGGACTCGATCCCGGGTCTCCAGGATCACACCCTGGGTGGAAGGCGGCTCTAAACCGCTGAGCCCCCCAGGCTGCCCCATATTACACTTTAAAAAAAATAATTTAAGTTCAAAATTCTCTCTCAAGAGTGGCAGCACTCAGTAGAATTTATTATTGGAGCCCGTTCTCTCCAAGGGCTGTCAGGAATCCCAGGAGGATTGTTCAGTCCAAAAAAATTGAGGAGAGACATTCCTTTTCCAGTCTATCATGGTCACTGCTTTGTTGTCTGTTATCTGGGCCTGAATGGACCATTCTGCGGCTGGAGTCTCTAATCCCCAAGCTCACCCACCTCACTCTAGGCCTGGCCCAATTCAGCTGTGGTGGCCCAGATCTCATGACTAGGGAGCTCAGGACAGCTTGGGACCCCTGACAATCATATGCTACCTCTTCAGAGATCCTGCTGTGCTTCAAGGAATGGCCTGGCCTTCAGCTGCTTGGACAACTTGCTGTCACTGGCCCCTTTCTCCATTCCAAAAAAGTCAGCTCCATGGTCTTGTCACTCAGCCTTTTCAACCTCAATACCAGCTCTACCTCTACTTCCTTAGGTATGAACACAGTCACACAGAAGTTTAATGACCATTTGTAGAATCCCAATTAAATAACAGCCTCAAAGGAAAGCCTAAAATAAAGGAGCTGCCCTCCTGGTATCCGAGAAACTTGCTTTTTGCCGCAGAAGCACAGAAGTCATTCTAGCCCGTCCAGGCAAGACCAGGAAAACACAACACAAAGGCTGACTTGTTCATTCATTGGGGACTACTAGAGTAATAAGAGTAATATAAAAAAAACTCAATAAATTATCCTGCTACAGAGGCAATTGAGCATGAGCTCCATCGATTCCTTGCCTCCTCTATACCTACAAATTGAACTGCTCCCACACCCCCTCATTTTCCTTCTCCAGTCTGAGAAGATGTGGTGCCCTCCTTCTGTTCTGGGCCGGACCAGTTTCACTTGCCAAAACCAGGCTCCATGACCATCCCCCCTCTTGAAACTTCATTCTTCCCTCTTGCAGGAGTGTGTTCCTTTCAGAATATAAGCATATTTGGCTCCCTCCCATTCACTGGAAAAGAAATCTACCTTGGGACTCATGTCCCCTGGCACATGTCCCATATCTTCTTTCCTGTTATCCAAACTTCTAAAAGGAGTGACCTGTACTCAGTGTGACCACTTTATGGGCCATGCATTCACTCTGCATCTCCTGCTTCTTCTCCGATTAAGGCCACCAGTATGTTTGTTATTACAAAATCCAATGGCCCTTTTTTCCTTTGTGTCTCTATATACTTGGGGTCCTTTGGCAATGTTGATTATATGCCCCGAAAATGCCTATATTCTTGAAGTAATATACTTTCCCAGTTTGTCTCGTTTGTTTCTGCTCCTTCTCAGCCATGGGCTCCTCACTCTATCCACCATTTCTACACTAGTGCTCCCAGGTGTCTGTTTTCAGCTCACTGCTCTTCTCACTATTGACACTCTTGTTGGGTGAATTTATCCACTCTCGGGGGTTCAACTACCACCTGTATGTTAATGATTCTCTAATTTAATCTCCAACTCAGATTTCTTCCCTCAAGCTTCAGACTCACCAACTCTATTACCTTTCAGGCACCTTCACTTGAGTAATCTTTAGCTATTTCAGATTTGATTTCACAAAAACTACGTAGTACTTCCCTCTAACCTCAATCTTTATTTACTGTTTCACCTCTCTTTACCTTCTTTAGAATGTGAGCCTTGGGACACCTTGGTGGCTCAGTTAGTTAAGTATCTTACTTCGGTTCAGGTCATGATCTTTGGGTCCTGGGATCCAGCCCGCAGACCAGAGTTGGGTTCCTCCCACTCAGCAGGGAATCTACTTGTCCCTCTGCCTCCCCTACTGCATGTGCATGACGCTCTCTCTTTCTCTCATAAATAAACAAAATTTTGTTTCTTTTTTTAATTTTTATTTATTTATGATAGTCACACAGAGAGAGAGAGAGAGGCAGAGACACAGGCAGAGGGAGAAGCAGGCTCCATGCACCTGGGAGCCCGACGTGGGATTCGATCCCAGGTCTCCAGGATCGTGCCCTGGGCCAAAGGCAAGCACCAAACCGCTGCGCCACCCAGGGATCCCCCAAAATTTTGTTTTTAAAAATGTGAGCCTTGACTTTTCTCTCTTCCTCACTCTCTTCATCCAACTGAGCATTACATGCCCATGGTTCCTTTTCCTATGGGTTTCTCAAACACATCCTCTCCATGCCCCTCTTACCACTGTTACCCTATTTCAAATGTACGTTTGATTGCATGGGCAATACAACAGCCTCCTAAGCAGTGTCCTGGTTTCTAGCCTTGTTCCCCTCCATTCTGCTCTTTCCAGAGCCACCCAAATGATCCATATAAAACACAAATCTGACCCTGCCCATCTCTGCTAAGCCATTCCATGGCTTCCCGGATTCTATATGAGGAAGTACATCTTCCTTGCCTAGCATGCATGGCCCTCTCTGGGACTCTCTTGTCTGCTTCTCAGGCCTTGGCTCCTTCCACTCAGACTCCAACAATGCTCAACTAGCAGTAGTTTTCTGGACACATCCCATCCCCCCCCCCATTTTTTTTTTTTTTTTTGCTTCTGCTTTTAAACTTAAATGTTTTACTTCAGAGCATTAGGTTGGTCTTATAAGGGAAGCTTCAAGTTCATTTTATATTAGTATTAGAGCGTTTCAGTTTGGGGAAGGAGGAAAGATGAGAAAAGGCCAAAGCTACATACTTATTTCAATGTCTTTCTCTCCTACGAGGCCAGAAAGGGTACTGGACCTTAGATATTTGTGTGTCCTGTTTGATTTAAAGCTCTTAATAAGTATCTCAAACATTTTAGGTTTTCACTCCAGGGAGTTCCTCTAAACCCCAGAGAATCTATCTGTTATGAAGAGTGCACTGCCCTCTAGAGGTGGCTCCCAGGGAAGGAACATAACAAATTCAAAATACTAAAGCATTCTGCAGTTTCTCATGTAAAGTAAATTTTATAATAAGACCTTCACTATTACTGCCATTTGTCCAAAATGTGCTTTTCCAGATGACTAATTCTGATTCACACATTTTCAATCAGCTTCAATAATAGTGTTTGGGGAGAAAATACACGATGCACCTCAAAGAGCGTTTGATTTGGAGTTAAGGGACTCAAGTTCCAGTCCTGGTTCACCCATTAATGCCTGCAGACTTAGATCTCTCATTTGTTAATCAAGGTGTGTGAGATCCCATTCACAAAACGGACCTATCAGAAGGTATATTTTAGGAATAAATTAGAAGTATCAGGAAGTATTAATCATACACTTAGTCTATGCAAGGCACTAGGCTCAGAGCTTTTTTTACAGAAGTTACATGTTTATGTTTGATCTTAGGAAGTTAAATGAAAAGTATTTGAAAAGAAATTTGGAAAACATTTGAGGTTTCAATTTAAATGGAGGAGGTTAGCACTTACACCATGAAAACCTGAAAATGAAACTGAGCTAAAAGTAAAACTTACTCTGGGGTTTCCAAGAATCTATTCCAGTATGAAAGTAGAAATGAATCATACAAACACACACACATACACATACTCTTTAATTTTCCATAAGGCTCTGGTGTAAAACCTCTTTAGCCTGATTTTCCTTCCCCTATTTGCAACAAAGAAAAGAAAAATTGTTTTGTTTAATGATAACAGCCAACTATGATCTCTATATATCTATATAATAATGATTGATGATAGGTAAAATTATATTTATTATCTTACAGTGGCAGTTGGATCCTTAGAATTTCTTAGTATGGGGGATCCCTGGGTGGCGCAGTGGTTTGGCGCCTGCCTTTGGCCCAGGGCGCGATCCTGGGGACCCGGGATCGAATCCCACATCGGGCTCCCGGTGCATGGAGCCTGCTTCTCCCTCTGCCTGTGTCTCTGCCTCTCTCTCTCTCTCACTGTGTGCCTATCATAAATAATAAAAAAAATAAATAAAAAAAAAAAGAATTTCTTAGTATGTTAGAGAAGGGGAAAAATAATTAGGATGCCATGTGTGCTCATAGTCACACTGAGAGGAAGATGCCACAAAGCCTGAAACACACTAGCTGGGAGACAAGAGGTCTGCATTCTTATGACTCTAGCCATGCTTGGAGGAATCTGGGGACATCGGGCGAATCTCCTGTCATGGAGGGAACCACATCTGTATACTATGCTTGTAGTACCGCTCCTGTACAGTGGAATGTTAATGCCTTCCTTGGCATCCATGTCCTTAGATGAAAGATCCTGCCAAGTTCAAAACTGTCCTGCTGTGTTAGGAGACCAGCAACCTAAATAGACAAAATCTTTTTCAGTTACAGATCTAGGTATCTTTGGATCTGATTTCTGACATCAAGCCAATCACTTTACCTCTCTCTTCATCAAGTTACAGTCTATAACTTCACAAAGTCCTGTGGGCATTATCTGGAAGATACCTAAGAGACTCTCCCAAACATTTTGAATACATACAAGACATTTTTACCCGAAATTCTTTCTTATGATTTCATAGCTAAGGAACCCTTTAAAAATATGTGTGTGTGTGGTGACGGAGGGGATTGGTTTCAGCCTAGTCTTCTCACAATTCCTTGCTGGAGGCACAGTCTTGAAATGAGGAATGAAGGGAGTGAAGAGACTTTTAAGTGTCCATATTTTTATCCCTGGGAGTTGTGGCCCGATAGTTGTTAGATCATAATCATTAAGAAATTCTCATCGGGGCAGCTGGGTGGCTCAGTCAATTGAGCAACCGACTCTTGATTTCAGTTCAAGTCATGATCTCGGGGTCCTGGGATCAAGCCCCATGATGGACTCTGCACTCAGCAGGGTGTCTGCTTGAAGATTCTCTCTCTCCGTCTCCCTCTACCCATCCCCCACCAAAATAAATAAATAAATATTTTTAAAAATTCTCAGCATCATCTTACAAGTGTTAGGCTGAAAATACCAAAATAAATAAATAAATAAATAAAATGTATAAATCAATTTAAAAAAAGGATGTAGTTTTATCTTGCTCTCATATTTCAGATGCATTTCAAACTTTGGTTTCAAATATTGTAAAGGTAAGACTCTTTGCTTGCTGCTATGGGATTCTCTAATTTATGACTTAATGCCATATGCTACCTCATGCTACTTTGCCCTCTCTAGGGTTTGCTTCACTTATTATTCTTTATTCCCCTTCCCCCTTCCTTTATGATCTTGATTTACTATATGTTAATAAAACTTTAAATTCCACCGTGCGTGGTCACAATATAAGTAACTCGTGAGACTTAACGGTATATTTAGATGATGAAAACTATTGAATGCTGAGTCTGGAGGGGACAAAGTTATTCATATCACTTCTCTCTCAGAAAACGGCTTAGACTGAGTCAAAAGAGACTGAATTCTCAATATGTAGAAATGTGATTTGGTGGCTGGCCTTGCTGCTCTTTCTGAGGTATATCCTGTTGCTCTTCCTAAAGGTGAGCCCTGGGGAGGAGGGTGCATTATGAGCAGCAGATGCCCTGCCCAGAGGCCAGGGTAATTGGAAATGCAGCAGAACATCCTGTTCCTGGGAGACCTACTGCCTGGTTGTTTGTACCCTAGGGATTTGGCTCCTGGCATTCTCGCCCAGACCTTTGGACTTTGGCAAGGCCAAGTCTTTGTTTCTGTCTTCATCCATGTGCTATTCTGCTCTTTTACAAGGCTTCATTCTGTGTGTGTTATGGCAGTGAAGGCTGCTCAGACTGCCTGGCCACAAACTTACCCATGGACACGCTGCTAAATTTCATAAGCAGCAACAGAATATGCACTTAACTTGGAAATAAAAACTATTACTTGAGCAAAAATATTACAAAACATCTTTCCTAATTCTTGCCAAAATAATGAGGGCCAGGTCTCTGGCTTTCATGGTGATTATTAAAGTTTTTGACTACTGCCAGATACCACTGCTAAATACTTTTAGCTATACATCTTGATTTGAATAGTATATATGAGATGAGCACAATCAAAGCTTTTGAACACGTAGTGTCAAGTGAATATGGTAACATATTATCCTAGGAAAATCCTTCAAACATCTTGGTGCCTTTGATGTCGGTATCTATAAAATGGAACCAACATGTAAAAACAGTATGAATAACAAAAACTTCCTCATTGGGGTTTTGTGAAGGATATGGACACTGTTAAAAGTCTCTTCCCTCCCTTCATTCCTCATTTCAAGACTGTGCCTCCAGCAAGGAATTGTGAGAAGACTAGGCTGAAACCAATTAAATCTCCTAATTATTGGTCATAATATCGCACATTATAGATGGGAGATGGAAGAGTGGAGTGACAAGATAAAACCACACAGTGACCGGGGGAAGATCCCAAAGTAGAGAGGAATCCAGATTTCAAGAAACAAAGCCATGTTTGGGCACAGCCTCAGAGTTTAAGTAATAAGAGTACCTGAAGTCACAGGCAGGTAGACAAATTATACAGCTACACTTGTGAAATGCAGATGGAGTCACACTAGTCTTTGTCTTTGGAGGAGAGCTGAGGTGGGTCTTGTGATTGACTGGTAGATGCAGTGAGCCACCCTGTGGGAAGCCTCCCCAGGTTCATGATGGAGACAGGTAAGGAGGCCATAGGCAGAAAGAGACAAAACACCTCCAGTTCTGTGCAGTGGGATCCTGTCTTTAACCCCTGGCCACTTACAGTCTTGCCCAAACTCATGGCCTTTTAACTGGGGAAGCATCACAGAAAGACTTTATGGCAACTGGTTATGGAACAGGAAAAGATGACTGGGCAAGACCTTACTTTATAAGCAGTCTGAAGAAAAAGAAGGAAATTCAGGCAAGGTATGTCTTTGCTATTTGCCTTGAGGTAATATTTTGCAACACAGAATGGCAACAATTAAATGAGGGCACAGTATTATCTAATTTGTGCTGTTTACTTCCCAGGATGTGGAACATTTTCTGCAGGAGCCCACCTTTATCTCTCGGAGCCTCTGGCAAACAGCTCCATTTCAGCTCTTTTTGTAGAGCTTGATGCTAAAAGCAGCTGGCTCCTGCCCTCAACCCCCTCTGGTGGTTAACACGTTTTTCTTCTTTGTCCTGAGTTGCCCTAGTCTGGTTCAATTTTTATTTCTGTTAATTTTTAATGAGTTAGTAACTCAATGATCCTGGCTCTGAATCTCTGGAACCGTGGATTGTTGGTAAGGATTGAATCAGCTTGTTGGCTCCTAATAGGCTCTGAAATCCAGTAACATTCATGGTATGTTTATTTACTTGGGTGGTTATTGGATCCCAGTAGGAGAAAAGGGCTGAAGAGACGAATCTGGTCAAAGCCTCTCTGGTTGCCCAGAGAGCTCTAGTTGCGTATCCTCTGCCCTCACTGAAGCATCACACTTCAAAGAAGGATGTTCCTACCCCCTTCTATTATTACTTACCTGGCTTTTTTTTTTTTTTTTAATTTTTACTTTTATTCATGGTAGTCACACAGAGAGAGAGAGAGAGAGAGAGAGGCAGAGACACAGGCAGAGGGAGAAGAAGCAGGCTCCATGCACCGGGAGCCCGACGTGGGATTCGATCCCGGGTCTCCAGGATCATGCCCTGGGCCAAAGGCAGGCGCCAAACCGCTGCGCCACCCAGGGATCCCACTTACCTGGCTTTATGAGAACTTTCCCATCTTCCAAACCAGTAGGCATGTAAGACTTGCTTCAAACTCTATGAATGTGTGCTATGATGATCTTCTAATTAGAAATTAACTTACACTACAGCTGTAACTGTGTATGCTGAACCTTATGCAGAATGAAAATGGACCCTGAGTAGTCAGTAATTTGTACCCAAAAGCCATAATCATCACTTATGCCCTGGGAAGCATTAGTGAGTATATTTAAGATACATTTAAATGAAAAACAAGGGGCATCTGGGTGGCTCAGTTGGTCAAGCATTGGACTCTTGGTTTCCACTTAGGTTGTGATCTCAGGGTCCTGAGATCGAGCCCCCTGTCAGCTCTGTCCTCAGTGGGGAGTCTGCTTGAGATTCTTTCCCCCTCATTCTCTCTTCCTCTCTGCTCCTCCCCTGATTCACCTATGTGCTTGCTCTCTCTCTCTCAAATAAATAAATAAATAAACAAACAAACAAATAAATAAATAAAATCTATTTTAAAAATGAAAAGACAAAAATAGTGCAGTAGAGAAATCCTAACTGTAGGATTAATAAAGCCATATTTTCACCCCAAATGCTTACAAGATTATATACAGGAGGATAATTTGTGCACAGCATGTAAATAATCATGATTCTCGGTGGGAATTATTTGCATTTTAATTGCTACTAGTAATGGAGAGAGTTGTGCCTTCCTATTTGTCCTCTTGTCATTAGAAAAAGTAGTTTACCATAATTTAAGTTTTTCTTAAGATTTTATTTATTTATTCAGGGGAGAGAGAGAGAAAGAGGCAGAGACATAGGCAGAGGGAGAAGCAGGCTGCCTACAGGGAGCCTGATGCAGGACTCGAGCCCAGAACCCCGGGATCACGCCCTGAGCCACAGACAGAGGTTCAACCACTGAGCCACCCAGGCATCCCATAATTCAAGTTTTTAACTTAAAAATGGTTTTCTAAAAATCTTGGTCACAGTCTCCTCTTGTTTGACATTCTTTGTCCCTGTTTTGGTTTTGTTTTTGTTTTGTTGCTATTGGTTTAAATCAACTGTTATAACTGATCGACTAGGGCTCCAGGTAGTATGTATGTCTATGGTTTACTGAAAGCCAGCCTGAAGGCTGGGTTAGAAATACCAATTGTCTGTTTGAAAAGAGGAGCCGAGTTGGAAGTCTCATTAGTTTAAGTGCCAGAGTTACAGCCGACAGCTGTCCTTAATCCAGTGGTTCCTTTTTACACACTATATCTGCAACTATCTCTACTGTAACATGACATTTTTTTTTTTTATAAATGGGGCACCTTTCGCTCAAATAAACTTTCGGTAAATGAAACTTTTAGATGATGGCTTCAGATAGGAAACCAGCATCCCCTGCCACAATAAGTGATAACCACAAAAAGAAATAATAGTGAAAACAAGACAGTATTATTGAATTCTAGCTAAAAGCTGGAGTTTGCCAGGGCACTGAGCCCAAGGCTTTCTCTGTTTTGTTTTTGTTTTCTCTCTCTCCTTTCTCTCTTTCTTTTTTGGTAAAGTGTTAAAGATGTGTTAAAGACACCAAATGGAGACTTTCTCTAGACATACTGAGGAGTGTAGGGAAATTGAAAAGGGAAGAACTTTCTCACAATATGGTTTAGTGAGACTAAACCCTTGCCCCAACTCCACATTACCTTCGCCTTAGAAGACAGTGTTTCAGGAAAAACCACCTAACATCTCCTAAGTTTCACAATCGGGAGTGATAGTGTAATGACTCTCCAAGTGAAGCCAAATTGGAACCAAGGCTCTTTTTTCTCCAAGATTCTTCTTCCTCTTGGGGACTTTCACTAACTGCAGCTGCTGACTCTACAGTGCCCCAGGTGAGCCCTGCAGGACATTCGGCCTCAAGCATGAACATAGGCTCCCTTCCTTATTTCCTCTGAGAATACCAGAGAAAAGCCTGGATATTTAAATAAGGCTTTCTAAACAAATGGATTAACAAAAAGAAAATACACAGAATGACTTAAGCTTTTTTTAATCTTTGGTTTGGAGTTTCCCAGAGGCAGTGGTTCTCAGACTTTAGCTTGCATGGAAATCACCTGGAAGGCTTATTAAAAACATCGTGTGCCGGACCCATTCCCAAAATTCAACAGGCCTGGGTTGGGGCTGAGAATCCACATTTCAAGCAAGTGACCAAATGAGGCTGGGGCTGCTGGTCTGGGAATCGTACTGGGAGAACCACTGTCCCAAGGAGACCTGTTGCTGCCTGGCGCCTCCCGCCTGCCTTCTTCTAAGCAGGCCCACGTCTGAGGTATGTGGAGTCTCTTTAAGGGCTGGATCCTAATTCTAAAACGGCCAAAGGCAGCTAGCCTCATAAATAAGAGCTGAATTCCGTCTCTCACAAGTTAGCATGGATCAGCTCTCCTCATACTACCCACATGACTCCCTCTCACTGAAGTCACCCAACCACATTTTCTCAATTCTAAGGAATTCCACATCTCTGAAATAGGCATATGTTCCACAGTTATGTTGGTCATGCTGCAAAGGCCCAAGTTTGGAGGAACCCGGTCCTAGTTATTCAAGTTATTGTTGCTTCATGAGTTGGATGGATTTTTGGTACTGCACAAATGGATTTCACTGACATCTAAAATGTCTTTAAAATTAAAGTATTGTCATTAAGCACTGAAACAAAACGTTATTGTGTATGCGGAAAGGTGTGGGAGTAGTGCAATGGAGCTTACATTTGGTATAGAAGCAAATAGTTTCTTCCTAGAATGATTGCCATTTCGTATTTTAAAAGCAAGCCAGGATAAAAGTTTTATTTTTAAATAGCAACATTTACAATACCCCCATACATAGTTTATAGTTATTTAAATGATATGATTGTGAAAAATGCTGATCTCATCTTAAAAATAAGGCATATAAAGATTTTAAAGATTCCTTGAGGGAAGCATGAGCAAAAAAAACGTGGAGACCTCAGCTCTAGATTGCAATTTTCCAAGTGACCCTCAGAGTACTGGCACCTGGCTAAAATAAATTCTTTATCCATGGAAAAATGAGAAAGTAAGGACAACTTACTCATTTTTTTAAAAATGAAGCTAAATGTTTTGGGTTTAAAGTTCTGGCTTGTATTCTGAAATAAGTTCCTTTCTTCCTTTTTAGAGGGGAGTTTCTGATGGGAAGTTAAAATATCCTTTAGTTTCAAAATTATGTTAATACTTAACAGGCTTTTTTTTTCTTTTCCTCATTTCCTTTTAAAGCCATAACTGTGTGCTTTATAGCACCTACGCAAGGAGCTGCCCAATAGTAGATGAAGCTGAGTTTCATTTTGCTACTGGGATACACAGAAAAATGTGGCCTGTAACTTGCTAAGCATTGCATTTGAAAGCAGAAGAAATTGCTAAATCCCTGAGAATATATAAAATAAATGTCAAAGCCACAGGACTATCATTCTTAGGCATTGCTGTAGTTGAATCGGCATTATTTTTCTTAGTGGTTCAGAAAACAGTAGTGTGATGTACAAAAGATACTGCTTTAGCTATGATCAAACATTTTATCTGAGCACCTAGATAAACCAATGCTCAATACATCCATGCTAAAGGCTTTGGGCTGAAACTCTCACTTCTCTTTGACTTTACGTTTACTTTTGTGACCTTGTTAGCACAAATAGCCCTGCATGGCCAGAGGGATAACTTTAAAGCAGATGATTGGAAGATGGAGCAAAGGACAATATTGAAGACGGTACAACATGCCCTAAAGCTACAGGAAGATTTACACACACAGTTTCTGATGGGAGGCAATTATGTAGAAAGGTAGTGGTTGTTGGGATGAGGATATTCTTATACAGCCTGTAAGTAAGGATATTCTTGTACAGCCTGGCATGTAGTCAGTATTTAACTGCATTAATGAATGGATGAAATATTTGAAAACTTTTTCCAATGTGAATTTTTTCTCATGAACCAGTAAGTTGTTTTTTAAATATCAATCTCCTCATTCCTCCAAGGCTAAATAAGATATCAAATAGTGTGAGAAGTAAATCATGTCTTATCCATGAAAGCGAGTGGTGGCCCATATATCACAAAAGGAATTCGAATGAGTGAAAACTAGGTAGCAGGCAGGGTAAATATTCCAACAAGTGGACTGTGACTTACTGAGGAATCCATCATATTCTGCTTTTCCTTTATGTCCTCATTTATTTTTGCTTGGTTTTGTGGGGATATGCTGGATTATTTTGCTTCTGATGACCATATCCTTCCTAGGAGAAATGGAACAAGTGAGTAGTACCTAGAATAACCTCTTTGGGGATGGCAGATAGACTGATGTGACAGGATGACAGCTGACGTATGTTTTCTGTGCTAAGCATGATTTCCCAGGCTGAATTACATTCGAAATTTGTTTGTATTGGTTCCTTCATTGTTACACAAATGCAGCTAAAAAAAACAGATCAAGTGTTTAAGTGCAGAATCACATGATTTAATGTTTTATAGACACAAGGGGTCAGCATTTCAACACAGATGATTCTGTGGAAGGCTTGCCTTTCTTGTTCAGTTCTGCAGCTCTATGCAGGCTTGTGCTCATGTGTTTGAGGATGGATAGGGAGATGAAACTTAATTTGTATTTCACACATCACTTTGTTTTCTGGTTTAGAATGTTGATGCTTCTCTTTTGGATGCAATCAATCTGCCATTGCCATGGGAGTGATTTCTAACAGTGAATCCTCCCAGCCTCACTGGTCCCTGTGGTTTCAGCAGGCTTCAGTGAACTACTGATTGACACATGTTTTCCTCTCTCCCAAAGAGGTTCTTAACCCACAGAGTCCTTAATGTATACTTGCTTAATAAATATGCATTTTTTTCCTGAACTATGCTAATTTATTGATGCCAGCTTTCCTGGAAAAGAGGCCATGGAATTAGTGAGATTGTATGTTGATTCTGACTTAGCATTGGGTTCCATGATATTGCTCTTTCTCTGATCCAGCCTTTCACTTGCCATTCGTAACTCAGTACAAGTGCATGCTACAATATCTCTTGGAATACATTATATTTTTTCTCAGAATTAAAAAAAATATGCACGCAGGAAAAATCACTGTTTTTGGTGAACAGTTCTACAAGTTGTAACAAATGAAAAGAGTTATATAAAATCACTATAACGAGGGTAATATTCTTTTCTGCCACGCCTTGTGGTCATCCTCTCCACTATCCTAACCCTGGGCAACTGCTGATCTGTTCACTGTCCCCCTAATTTTGCCTCTTCTAGAAAATTATATAAAATGATTAAATAGTCTGTAATCCTTGAGTCTAGATTCTTTCACTTAACATAATGCATTTGAGATTTACCCATGCTGTTTGGTTATTTTCACAGCTGTCTAGTATTCCATCATGTGAATGTACCACAGTCTGTTTATCCACTTACCAGCTGATGGTCATTTGGGTTGTTTCTGGGTTTTGGTGATTATGAATAACGCTACATAAACACATACAGGTTTTTCTGTGAGCCTATATTTTCATTTCTCTTGGGTGGAGAGGTGATTTAAAATATCATTTAGTTTTGAGAATATGATGTTAATACATAACTAGCTTTTCTCCCCCTACATTTCCTTTTAAAGCAACAACTTTGTGCTTTACAGACCAACACAAGGAACTTATCTGTAAGTGAATGAAGTTGAGTTTCATTTTGCTATTGAGATAGACACAAAAGTGTGTCCCATAACTTTCTAGGCTGCTGAAAGCACCTAGCAGTGGAGTTGCTAGGTCAAGGGCACTCTATATTTGCATTTTGCTTAATCATTCTCTTCAAAACCCTCCAAACTCTCATGAAAATTAAGTACATGTATGGAGTCTAGATTTCTGCACTCAGAGAATGTTCATGCATTTATAGAGTTTAGGCTCAAACAGTTAATAACATTTTTAAGCCAGAAGACAACTTACATGACATTTCGACCTTATTTTATAAATGAGCAACGTGAGGAAGGAAAGGGAGTTTTTTGCCCAGGGCAATCAGCCACAAGTAGATCTCTGGTCTTCTTACATTGTTTTCAGGACTGTCAACTCTAATTTTCTTGCTATTTTGTTAAGATATTGGCTTCCAAATAGAAGTAACAAAAATAATTACTAATCAACAATGTGTGCTTTCATGATGCTTTTAATTTATTAAAAGTATTTTTATTTTGCCATAATCAGCCCCTCCCTAGCCTTTCCCATCTCAGTAGCACCACCATCCACCCAGTTACTGAGACCAGAAACTTTATTATTATCTGTGATGTTCAGACCTTAGAAAGTTCCCTGTCACAGAGCAGGCTTTCAATAAATATTTGTTCAGAGAAGGAATGCTTGAACAAATATATGCACTTGAATGTCTAAAATCTGGTATAATTCACACTTTTTTCATATCAAAGGCATTCACATGAACAGTTGGTCTCAAACATTTGGCATGTAAAAACAGATGCCTTTTGGTGTGTTTTCTTATTTTTAAAGTGATTTGAAATAATTGACTATAACAATGCAACATGAAAGATTATAGACTTTTTTAATTTATAGATTTTTTTAATTTTGTAAGCATTTGTTTATTTCTGAAGCTTGGGATTAGTCTTATTGATGGCTGGTAATACTCAGAATTCTGTTTACTATTATGTTTTTTGTTATGCTATTTTAAATGTCTCTCTACCTTTTAAATAACAGTTAGAGACAAGATGTTTTAACCTAGAATTGCTCTATAAGGAACACATACCAAAAAATAATAAGATTTTTTTTTTTGCCATGAGTGTGATATTTCTGTTAATTGATATATAATTAACATACAGGGTTATATTAGTTTCAGGTGTGCAATAATGATTCAACAATTCTATATGTTACTCTGTACTCCCCATGATAAGTGTAGGCACCATCTGTCACCAAACAATGTTATTATCATATATTGCCACTATATACATATTGACTAGATTCTCTGTTCTCTACTTTTCATCTCGGTGACATACTCATTTTTGGTTTTTGTTTGTTTGTTTTTAAATGAAAGTAAGAAGCCTCATTAGGTTTTTAATTAATTATATGTTGAAATAATATTTTGGATACATAGGATTAAAGTATTATTAAAATTAATAACTTAAAATTTTTAATGGGGCTATAACACAATCTAAAATTAACATGTGGCTTGATTTTCATATTTCTATTGTCAGCACATATTCAGAATATGACACCTCCCATAATCCGACTCTTTTTTTTTTTTTTTTTGACATACTCGTAACTGGAAGTTTGTACTCCTTAATTGCCTTTATTTCTTTATGTAATATATTTTTAACATTTATTTCGCCATTTATTCCTTTTTTTATGAACTATTACAAAGTTTTTGTCACTGTGCTAAAACTGGGATAAAGATCTGAACAAGAGAGTTCTCTTCTTTGCCCTAGGGAGTTTACAGTTTGGCAATATAGTCTGACAGAATGGTGACAAATGTCCTTTGTCATGTTGGTGTGGAGTGTGGAGCAGGGGCTCAACTTAGTCTGGGATGGAATCAGGCAAGTCAACTGAGGGAGGTCACATCTGGAAGAGCTAAGAGAAGGAGAGCAACAAGCAGAGAAGAGCACAGTCCAGGCAGAGGGAACAGCGTATGTGAGGTAGGAAGGAATGTGGTGCATTTAACACAAACAACAACAACAACAACAACAAAAACCCAGACAAAGGTCTGTGAGGTTGGATTAGGATAAGTGAGAGGAAGAAAAATGTGAAATTACCCTAAAAAAGCAGGCAGGGGCAGATCATGGGAGCTTCAAAGGCCAGGGTAGGGATTTTGTACTTAATTCCAACACCAATAGGAGGCAATTTAAGGGTTAAATAGGAAAATGACACAGTTATATTTTCACTTTTAAAATAAAACTGGCTCTGTGAAAGGATGGATTGGAAGAGGTAAGGAATGCACAAGTGGAGACCATTTGGGAGGTTGTATGCAGAATCTATTACTGCATCACAAATTTCTCTAAAACTTAGCTTCCAGCAAACACTATCTCGTAGTTTGTGTAGGTCAGGAGTCCCTGCACAGCTTCTCTGGGTGCCTGTGGCTCAAGGCCTCACAAGCCACCTCTCAAAGTGTCAGCCAGGGCTGCTCTCACATCTGAAGCATAATTGTGGGAGTTGTTGACACACCCATGCTCACTCACGTGCCTGTTGGTGTTATTCAGTTCCTCAGAGACTATTGGACTGATGACTTCGGTTCCTTGCGTGGCTTCCCTCACTCCCTTGTCATTCGGATCTCTCCATAGGGCAGCTCACAACATGGCAGCTGGCTTCCTTCAGAGCAAAGGGGAGAATGAGAGACTGAGAGCAAGATGAAAGATAGAGTCCTTTCATAACAATTTCAGAAGGGACCTCCCATCATTGTCCCACGTATTCTATTTGTATTAGATGTGAAAGGAGAAAGGATTACATAATGGTGTGAATACCAGAAAGTGAGGATCACTGGGGATGATTTGGGAGGCTGCTGCCATTGTAGGCTGTTGCAGTGGTCTCACTGAGAAATGACGCAGTTTGAACTTGGACGGTATCAGTAGAATGGGAGAGAAGGGCTAATATTCTCCCTCTAGGAGAACAGGAGTGATACTTAGAGGACAGAGTTGGAAAAAAAAAAAATGTGCTAGTTGATTTGATCTGGTGAAGAAAGAACTGAGAGAGTTAAAAGATGACTCCAGATTTCAGGCCAGGGTTCCTGAGTCGATGGCAGTACTCCTCGCTTACAGTAATACACACTGCAGGAAAGGAGAGACAGGAAGTATAATTCTGTACCTAGGAGGTTTCAGATGCCTCTGAGGTACCTAATTTAAAAATAAGGTAGTGGTTACATATTCAGATTTGGAGCTCATAAGAAAGTTATGGATCCAATATGGGTCACCATAGAGATGTTAAAGCGTATCTTAGGTTTGCCTTTCCAGAAGCACAAGTTTCCCAAGTGACCAGTGGGTCGCTGGAAATGAGATGACTGAATTCTTTGTAAACGTGCTCCTTGACTTCCTGATTCATATATTCTACTATCAGAGACAGAACAACACAGAATGACCATTGGCGTAAAATATATGCTACCTCGTGAAAGCAACACCCCAACCTCATTGTGTATCATCTCCAAGCTGGCACCTTAGAAGTCCCTTCAAGGGGCTCTTCTGTTCTCTATCAGGATGGCAATGTCTGAGTCATAGAGTATATAGGAGACAAGCAGCAATCTATTTTTAGTTTGTACCAACACACCAAGCTGATCCACCAACAATCAGGCCTGGGTTTTTTCCTTTTCCATCATTGTATGTATTCCGGATTATATAACAGAACCATTCTAGCATGCCTACATCTCTGGTCCTGAGACAATTTCCTCAGAACTCTGTGGACACTGTTCTGACATCTCTACCTCATTTAGTGTGAACCACATTTTCCCTCCAAGGTCCTAAGAGCCATCCCAGAAATGCATTAAGACCAGCTCCAAAGCCCCAAGGAAAGTCCTCTGAGTGGCCATTGAAAGCAAAAGCAGACAAAAACCAGAGAGGAGGCCCCCACAGACTGGTACAGATGGTTAGGGGATCTGCAGACCACCAATGGTATATACTTCAAAGCTACAGGAGTGGATGATGTGAAGAGAGGGTAAAGTGAGAAGAGCAAGGACTTCAGACATAGTCCTCCCCTTAAGACCCAGTATTCAATGTTCATGAAAGAGAAATTGCCAAGGCAGAAGAGCTAGGAAAAAAGATTTTCAAAAGACCCAGACAGGGTTTTAAGAAAAAAATTTTTATTGTACTGGTTTACTATGTAATCGTGGCAAGAGCAGCAATGACAATTTGGCAAGAGGCGAATGTCAAGGGACAGTGGCCCAGGATGATTTAGAATCAAGAGTGGGAAGGAAAAAATAATAAAGCAATAAAAAATTAACCTAGAAGGAAGGAAATAAGATGGATGGGGAGGCTATAAAGTTAGGGAGATTTTTTTTTTTTTTTTGGTTGTTTATGTTTAGAGAGAGAGCACATAGCCCAATGCTGTAGGAAAGAGGGGAAGGTGTGGAGAAGGAGAGGGAGGTTGAGAGAGACAGAAAAAGAGAAGGGGAGGGGCAGAGGGAGAGGGATTAATCCTACTGTGCATGATTTCTGAGAAGAATCTAAGCCTAGGTGGAGGGATGGCTTTTGATGGTAAGGGACAATCACCACACTGAAACAGGAGAGAGGAGAAAGGATGGTTTGGGATATGGTGGTGGGAAATTGAGGTTATGTAGTTCCTATATGATGGCTTATTTTCCAAGCAGGAGTGAAGTCATTTGATAAGAGTTAATGGATAAGAGAAAGTAAAAGTAACAAGTTTAGGGATGATGGACAGTGTCTGAAAGAAAGCTCAGGCAAATGACATTAGCCACGAAAGGGACAGAGAAAGGTAAGGCTAGGTATTAAACATGAGGCTCAGCAGATCCAAGGTTTGCAGAGGGTAGAAAATATTTGCCTGGAGCATGGACCTGCTTCTTGCCTAAGGTACCTGGCAAATTAGGAAGTATGCACGTTCTATCAGAAAGGACTCTATAAAGGAATTTAGGTTTAGTTGTGAGCAGAAAGTAGAGCAAAGACAAAATTGAGAATCTAAAATTGTTTATCAAAGAGATGGGCGTTTGAGAGCAAGCATTAAAAAAGGGATTAGGTCAGAGAGAAGAAAACCCAGAGCATGACTCAAACAAACAAAAATACATGGCTCTGATTTCTTTTTCTGGTCTTCTCTCTCTCTATTTTTTAAACCAATAAAGAAAGACACCATTCTTTTGTATTCATTATTACAAACTGTTCCTTACCCAAGGCAAGCCAATGAGGATGGATTACAAAATTGAATTAAAATAAAGCCTAACTGGAATTGACATTTATTGGCTACACAAGTCTAAACAGAGGTGTTGTTTTTAAAGATACATTTATGTTTGAGCATTGATATAGATCACCATTTTTGCTGTGATTTTCACTTACATAATCATCTTCTTTCTCTTTCTTTGACCTCACCCTGTTTTGCTGTAATTTCTAAGTATCTATATTTGTTTGCAAATGCAACATTTATAACCATTCATCAAGAATTGGCTAAAGGTATTTTTGTCTTCCATTTCTGTTAGAAGGCCTGTTACCATAAGCCTTTCAAAGACCACTTGGGTTAGAGAGACACATCAACTTAAGAAGAGTAGATATACCTATATCTTTCAAAATAAGGGCATGTCTTCAGGAAAGACATTTTCATCATTGTTAATTGTATACTTGATTAAACTTGAGAGGGTGGATTGAACAATAAAGACCAAACAGCAGGTTGGCTTTAAGCTACTGAAAGACGGCAGTGACTGTTACTGTCAGAGCCGAGTTTTCGTAAAGATAACTCCCATTGCTGCATGGGAGATGGGGTGGAAAGGGACAGATTGGAGGTGAAAGGCAAGTAGGAAGCTGCTGTAATAATTTAGGTGAAAAGTAGCATGAGTTTAATCCACACACATGACCAGGAATACAAAAATGGTAAGAGAAAAAAATTCCTGTTTCTCCTCTAGTTTCAATACTTCTGACACCAAATGTATGGGGTTTTCCCCTGCAACAACCAATGTTTCAATTCTCCGATTAAATGTCCTACCGTTCAGTTATGACACTAAGAACATGGAGTTAGTGCAGATCCCACAGTTTAAGAGCTCAGTCCCACAAGACTGTCCCTTGCTCAGCCTTAGATGTCAATCACAAGTCCAGGCTGTCACCTGTGCTTGGGACTGACCAGCTGTAATTAGAGGTTCCTATAACTCCTCGCCTCAGATTTGACGATTTGCAAGAACAGCTCACAGAACTCATGAAAACAATTTATTTACTTGATTTTTGGCTTATTATAAAAGGATACAACTCAGGAACAGCGAGGTGGAAGAGACGCACAGGACAAGGTATGAGAAGGAGTGTGGAGCCTCCATGCCTTCCCAGAAGCTCCATGTGTTCACCAACCCAGAAGCTCTCTAAACCTCTTTGGTTAGGCTTTTATTGAGGCTTCATTTCATAGACATAATTGATTAAATTATTGGCATTGGTGATTGTCTTGAAGGTCAGGGTGTGGAGATGGATTTTTTTCACCCTTCATATTCAAGAAATTCCAAGGGTTTTAGAAGCTGTGCGCTAGAAACTGGGGATGATATATTTATTGTATCACAATTTCACTGATGGAGATGGATAAACTGTGGATATACAACCCATGCTTGATTGGCAACTGACTAAACAGCCTGACTGGCCACAGGATACTGGAAGGATCATGATTCCTGACCATGTATTTTTTTCACTACTCTTATTCCAACTTCATCTTTCCCCTATCTACCTCCAAATAGCTTTCTGAGCCATGTAGAATTTGTGTGAAAAAAGAACCGCATGTTTCCTGACATCCATAACATTAGGGAGGAGGGATGGGAAACAATTGCATAATTACTGCTGCACAATCACAATAGGAACTGATTCTTCCAGCCTGAAATTGGCTCTTGGTTTTCCCGGGTGACATTTTCAGACCTTCATTATAAGTGAAGAACCTTGGTAACCATGTCACACGTTTTCCTGTGGTCTGAAACACATTCATTTAATGAGCTGATGACCTTTATTTATCTCCAAAATGTGACCCCCATTAGCTGCTAACCAAACATACAGAGTGACGTTGAGACAAGGACTTGAAACCCTGAATCTCAGAATTGTGATTTTTTTTTTTCTCAACAGTATCTTGCTAGAATGTACAGAAATTGCCTCCACTACTAGGGATTTTGATAGAATAGATATATTATAACTCTTTAGTTGTACAATAGTCTGTACAACTGCTTACTAATAGTGCCCCACTTGCAAAATATTATACTTATCTGAGCCTTTTTGAAGTTAGATTGGTCAAATGACTTGCTTTGGCCAAAGATCTGTTTAGCAGTAACTCACCTGTCCTTTGCAGGTGGAAATTTAAGAACCTGTCATTTTTGCAGCGCTGCCTTCACCCTATCCTTTGGCAACTGGCAATGCAGCCAGTGGCTGCTTTCTCATTCTGGGTCCCTGGGTGAGGACAAAGTGATTTGAAGCAGAGCCCTCAGCTGCCATGTGATGGAAATGTATTACAAGCAAGACATAAACTTTTGTTGCCTTAAGCCCCTGAGGTTGGGAGTTGTAACCACAACATAATCAACCTATCTTGACTGATAAAGGGTATATATTTCTGCTGCACATCTGTATTATATATCTGGAGTCATCTTTAAAAGAAAGAAACACTGGGGGGGAAGGTAGTGTGGGTGTAACAAGAAAAAATTGGTAGAAAATAGTCTTTAAATTGTCACTAGAAATAGGTGAAAATAACCCACTTGTTCTTTTATGTTTAACTACATACTGCTATAAAAATGATCAAATATTTTGTTTTAAGTGCTTAGGGATAGAGGAGGTGGGGAAATTGGAACACCAAAATAATAAATGTACAAAGAAACGGAAAGTTCTCCAGATTTTGTAACAGGATCAAAGCAGAGTGAACGAACAGAAATGCCTCTAACCACAGAGACCAAAACAACTGTTGGCTGAGTGTTTTCCTGACTCATCATCTGCGATTAGCCTTTGTCTGCTGCTCAGATTTTAGAGGATCATTTCCACACTTGGAATACTGGAGGAGTCTTTCGGACCTGCCCATCACCCATGAGTTAGGCAAAGCATGATACCTGAGAAGTCAAGAAAGAAAGGATCCCCCGGTGGCTCAGTGGTTTAGCACCTGCCTTCAGCCCAGAGCGTGATCCTGGAGTCCTGGGATCAGGTCCCACGTCGGGCTCCCTGCATGGAGCCTGCTTCTCCCTCTGCCTGTGTCTGCCTCTCTCTCTCTCTCTCTCTCTCTCTCTTTCTCTCTCTTTGTGTGTCTCTCATGAATCTAGGCAAGGAGTGCTTAGATTTTCTGGGCATGGATACAGTCTGGCCTGGCTGTAATCTCAGAAAGGAGCAAACACTTGAAAATATTGATTAATTAAAAACCTGAATACCTAACACTTTAAGTGCCCAAACAAAAACTAAGAGTTTGTTGCTATCTACAAAAGCAAGTAAAATGACTATACTAGGTACAGGGTAGATAGGGAAGGGAAGAAACCCAGATTGTATCTGCAGCCTAGCTAAAGCAGCCCTCTGCGTTTGTGCGTGCAATCTGCCTGCTAACCACTTCCGCTCAGATATCTAACATCTTCCATGTCCAAACTCACCAGCCCAGCTGCCTCTTGGTCTGCCCCCTTCCTCGACCTGCTTCCCATAGTCTCCCGCACCTCAGGAAGTTGAAGCTGCTTTCTTCCAGCTGCTCAGGCAAAAACACTGGTGTCAGGTTTGACTCTCCTCTTCCTCTCACGTTCTGTATTCAACGCATTGGTACGTTTGGTCCGCTTTATTTTAAATCTGACCACTGACCACGCTCGCCATGGTTCTCCGTCTGCTCTAAGCCATCACCAATCCCTTTCTGGACAAAGCAAGAGCTCCTACTCATCTCCTTCCTCTAATCTTGTTCTTTTAGGGACACTTCTCCACAGAGGAGCCAACAGAATTTTTTTTTTTTACACTTATTTTTTTTTAAATAAAGTATACATAATTTAGAGGGTCAATTTCTGGTTGTTGCTAAAACAGCAGTCCCTGAGCTTCACCACCTTCCCCCACTTCCCCCCAACATTTACTGCTTCCCTGAGGCTGCCACTTGGAGCTCTTTTATGTGATTCTTTTGGTAATGGGCACATTTCATTAAATTAACAGTGGCTATGTTTATATGAGGTCAAAAATGCTGCCGGTTGCATGGTGACCACTGCGGGTTGAAATGTGTCCTAACTATGGAGATGTTGAAATCTGAAAAAAAAAAAAAAAATGTGTCTCAGAATTGAAGAAATACAGCAAGTTCATTTCTTTGAATAACATACTCATGTAAATTCATATTTGTGTGTATATGTATATATACGTGCACATATATATTCTTAGGGTTGGGCACTTAACATTGACTTCCCACCATGAGAAGTGAGGTTTATGATGCTTTTATTCCTCTCCCACTGTCCCCCTCATCCACGTATAATGTAGCTTTATTATACTAATATCCAACACTTTCGTAGTGTGACTCTATAAGCATTTTCACAGCTGGATCACATGGTATTCTTTGTGTATGTTGTCCTTTCCTTTACTTCCCTTTCTGTTTTTTCCTTAGAGTTACTAATTATCTTTTTTTAATTGCTTGAATTTTTATATAATTACTGTCAAACTCACTCCCCTATACATGAATCTTAGACACATTCAGTTTTTATGATACACTCTAGTCAGGAGTGACTGGTCCCTAAGCCTGCTGCAGAGCTGTGAGCTTGGCATTTCTTTTCACCATGTTCCTGGGACCCTTGTTCCCTCTCTCAACAATCCCCGTACCTTGGATCCTATAGGTTCTTTCTTGATTTGCTTCCTTGTGTAGGATGCTCATTGTATTACTTTTTGGGAGAAGTTTCAAAGTAATGTTTCAAATCCTTGCTTGTCTAAAAAGCAAGGATTTTTATTTTATTTTATTCTCCCCTATATTTAATTGCCTAGGTATGAAATGTCACACTAGAAAGAATTTCAGCTGGTATTTAGAAAATATTGCTCCATTTTACCCCCTATAATCCAGTATTGCTGGTAGGTGAACCTTGTTTTCTCCCTTTTTTGCTCCTTTCTGTGTGGCTAGTGTTATGAAATTTCACAGTGACTTGGCAGTAAATTATTTAATTGATTTCATTTTCCCCCTCGATATTCTCTTCTCTTTCTCTTTTTAGATTTTTATTATTTGGAATATTGACCATGTAGATTATTGCCCTTATTTTACATACATATTTTGTGTATTTTTTCTATTTCTGGTTTCTCATCTTTGCTTATTTTTCTGTATTTTCTCTCTTATTTCCCAGAAGATTATGATGTAACCTTCTTGCTGGATGTTTTTTTAATAGCATATATTTTATTTCTTAAAATTATCTAATCCAGATGTGCTTTTAAAAAATTAAGTATCTCTTTTATCTCTGAGAACATTGAAATTTGTTGATTTTTTTTTCTCCTTTCGAAGATTATTTCCTCTAAATTATTGTTTTTGCTGTTTTGTTTTCTCTTCTAACCTTGAGATTAGTGGCTCTCCTCACATATCTGTCAGTCCCAGATACTTGTTCATACTTAAGTGTTGGACACTGAAAAGCTCTTTTGGAAGCTGTGGGACTGGGCCTGATTCTAAAATAGTCTGAACCATTTTGTGAATGAACATACAACATGCGTCTCTTCAGGTCTTTTCTTTTGGAGTAATCGTAGTCTTCAAAGAAGGATCTCCTTTCTTGTGTCTAATCACACCACTGCCAGAAATCTGGGAGTAAGAAAAGCTGAGAGTTCAACTACTCAACACGAGTAGGTAAATATCACCCAAATTTCCCCCCTTTTTATCAGTTTGGTACTCCTTCCCTCAAGTGACTCTGTCTCTTTATCCTGCTCTATTTTCCTTCTTAACACCCTTTATTGCATGACTCATCATATTTTCAGCTGTTAATTTATTTGTTTGTCTTCTCTATTTGGAATGTAGGGTCAAGGAAAAGATGGCTTCTCCTTTTGTTCACTCTCATATCCCCAGTGTCTGACGATGCCTTGTAGGTAGAAGAGGCTCAATAAAAATTATGTAATAAGTTAGGTTAAATCATAGGAAATGTGTGCTCGCTTCGGCAGCACATATACTAAAATCGTAGGAAATATCTGCTATCCAGCTGTTTTTGACCTTGAAAATGCAGCTTCATATAGTTCAAACTAAAAAAGAGAAGAACCAAATAGCTAGGGATTAATAACATTATCCTAATGATATGGAAGTGATTATGGGGTATTTTATACGACAAACTTTTATAGTTTAGTCACTATAACTGTCAAATGTCAAACTTTTATAGTTTGTCATATAAAAGTAATTTAGGGATGCCTTGGTGGGTCAACAGTTGAGCGTCTGCCTTTGGCTCAGGGCCTGATCCCAGATTTTTGGGATCGAGTCCCCAATCGGGCTCCCTGAGAGGAGCCTGCTTCTCCCTCTGCCTATGTCTCTGCCTCTCTCTGTGTGTCTCAGGAATAAATAAATAAAATCTTAAATACATAAATGAATGAATTAATGTAATCTAATAGTGAGAAACTCAAGATGACAGAACTTAGATGTCTTGCCCCAAACCAGATTATGTTAGGCAGTCATAGAACCAGGACCAGAATCTTATGTATACCAGGCACTATTAGAGGTTCTGAGGATAAACCTGTGACTAAAACAGGCATGATATTGAATGGATGTTTCTGGAGCAAGAGAGAGAAGAAACAAGCAAACACAGATAATAAGGCATTGAATGGAATTGTTTCTACTATTTTGCAGTTTTAGCTAAAGGCTCCAAACTAAAGGCAATAGGCAACACAAACCCCCATAAACTAAGGAAAGCAACATGGAATGCTAAATACACCTCTAGACCCAGACTGGTTCTTCATCTCTCACCCCTACCACTAGCATATGTACGCAGAATACTGAAATTCATAGGGAGAAGAGCAGTGATTCAAAGTAAAGTGTAGGCCTAGGAATGGAGAGTAATGGAGAGTATGTGTTGCTTTGTCTGTGCCATCTCCATATTTGTGTTGGGGTACGGTAGAAAGTTTGGTAGTAAGTGCCCACCCAGACTGCTGCTACTACCTGGTGCAACTATTATTCCAGAGAGGTTTGTTGTGGTGACACTTTGAGTACATAAATAACAAACCAAATGACCTTTGGTCAAACAAAATGACCAAAGGAAGCATCTATTCCTGCTTCTCCCATAGAAGAATGAGAAAGCTTGAAGTTCTAAATTATAGATTTACCTCTTCATGATGTAAATCTAGTTGGAGGCCTCTTCACCTATGTAGGCCCAAAAGACACAAAGTTGTTGGCCATAATACACTGACTTACACTTCCAAATCCTGGTATTTATCTTCATATTTAAAGGAAATGTAAAACATTTATTGAACAGATGGCAGTCTACCTATGGGCCCATGAAATACACCTGTGTCTCCCAGGCCACAGTTTCGATGGAAACAGCTGTTGACCTGGACCAGCATGTGTTAGTTTTCCATTAGCTCACAGTGTTCACCAAGCCATCTGTAGTTCACAGCTAAGTAAATGGAGTCATTTTTCCATGGTTGGCTCATTTCCATAGGTCATTATGTAGAAAAGCTGATAAAGCCTGATTGCTTCGAAAGGTAGAGGGGGGAAAACCCTCAGACATTCTGGCAAAGTTTCCAGGAAGGTCCTCATTAGTGAAGCTGTTCAATAAAATCCCCACTGCCTGTTAGATCCTCGACTAATCCTGTGGGAGAGGGTAGGTCTACTTAGATTGCTGTCAAATGTCAATGAGGTATGGGTCAGAGGCTTAGCATATTCACATTTATTTTATTTTCTCATGGTACACTGCCTTCTCTCTGTCCTTTCTTCTTCCAGAAACATTTTTTGCCAGTTGACATCCTGATGAAGTATTTTATGAGGTGATGAAATTCTCAGGGTATGAAATAGCATGTCCCTTCAATTATCTTGTGGTAAGGAGGCTCTATGTCTCTCTCATCTGTTGAACTATTCTTTCCATGAAGGAAGGAACTGTTTTGAGTACTGGGTCTCTATTACCTAACATAGCATCTAGCACATCTTAGGTGCTCAGTAAATACCCTCTGGCTGAAATTATGAATAAATTATATGTATGCATTGGGAAGAATTTTAGTCATAAGCCTAAATGGCCAATCTATATGTCTTTTTGTTTAGTTTGAGGTAGAATTTAGTGATTCATCAGTTGCATACAATATCCAGTGCTCATTACGTCAAGTACCCTCCTTAAGTGCTATTACATCAAGTACCCCGTCCCTCCACCCACCACCCCTCCAGCAACTCTGTTTCCTAGAGTTCAGTGTCTCTTATGGTTTGCCCACCTCTCCTCTATATTAGTCTTTTAATAACACACTAAATATATAGGTTGAAAATACAATAAAAATGACAAAAAAATCCTTAAACATGGCAGGATTTGTAATTTAGATAGAGGTAAAAGGCACTTTATATTCTAATACTAAGGCATTGTACCTGGCTACCTTTGTTATCATTGCGATAAATTCCTCCAACTCACTTCCTGATTTTTCCTTTCAAGAAATTGCCCTTGATTAAATTTCTTTTTTAATTTTAGTTTCAGTGCACACTAAAGAAAACCACTTCTGCATCATCCTCTTAGAAGGTTAGCTCCTGGATGTCTCATAAACGTATATTCAACCCAGTAAAATAGAACTTCACTGATTTCCTGACAATCTATGTCTCTACCCAGCTTTTGGGAAACAAGAATGGAGCCACTATGTGGTGCTTCCTGTAAGCTCACAGTTTTTCTCAGTTCCCCACATCTCTGAAATCCCACTTTAAGCCCATCCTTCTCTTTGTTCTTTATGACCATTCTTCTAAGCTGAACTACAACAGTTCTTTGCTCACTGACTTTGGCATTTCATTCTGAATTTATTTAGTGCAACGTCCAGGCATAGCTAGAAAGGAAATTGTTTGCTAATTGAGACATGAACCCCCCCCTTTTCTTTTGAGCTAATCCTCCATTTTCTTTGCTGTCTCCTGAAAAATCCTTAACATCTGCTTAAATTCAGGCATGGGTATCTTTCCATTGTAATATTCTGCATCTGAAGGCAGGATTGTCTTACAAGGAAAAGCTGAGCACTCTGACAGCTGATTATGTTCTATGCCTTTTAAAATTTTTGCTCCTTAAGGAGCACTGGATGACAGTGATGATGACCTATGAAAAGCAATTAAGGCTTCAGGGTCATTGCTACTTGTGAGCTGGGAATAAGATGCCAGAGAACACCAAGGAGCTGTTTATAATAGGTAATAGGCTCTATAAGTAAGGCACAGGGTAGGACAGGAAATATCTCAGGTTCTGTAACAATGTGTTGTTTTTCTCTGCCAAAACAGGTAGACAAATGCAATAGAACTCTCTAACTTAATCTTCTCCTTTTTTGCCAAAAATATTCCAGAGTGAAGTTATTTGTCTTTTTCAGGAATATAGCTTTTTCTCCTAGTAAGGTAGAAAGCTTTTAGAAAATTGTTTAACATCCTAGAAGATTTGCAGCTCTGTGAACATTTCCATAGGGATTAAGAACAGCTACTCCTTCTGAAGACAGACTTGTGAATAATGTCACATTTAAGAAAGGGCTTATAATATTTAAAAGCATAACAGGAGTGGTTTTGTCATCTGTGAATCTGGACGTGGAACATGTGACTTTATATTGTGGAATCTGAGTTATTGGAGTCTTGTCATTCTTTGATTCACTGGAGGAAGTACTTTGAGAGATTATTTTCCTATGTTAGTGGTGGGAAGAAGCCTGAATGTGAAATTTCAATCTATTGGGATACCAGAAAATGTTGGCCTTACATGCTATCTTCTTGAACTGGGTGTTTTTGCTGAAAAGAATTGATATTTTGCCTATTATGAGTATGGATAGTAGGATTTGCTGTTCAATTTAGCAAATGAAGTTGATATAAAACTTCAGTAAAACATTAGTAGACACTAAGATGGGGCACCTCATGGAGATAACCCATTATGCACCACTCAAAATTGTATGATTGCCAGCTATTTAAATATACTTGGTGAAAAAACAGATGAGTTTCCATGGTACCAAAGCAATGTCTGCCTGAACCATATGTTTTCCTTTCCAAATGCAGAGTTTTTTGAATTCAGAATGTTCTCCCCCTATATTTATCTGATTTTTGCTGATATTACAAGTGAGAAAACAGTAGGAAATATTTAGGATCATGTAACACAGATCTATTTCCAGAAAACAAGCCAGTCCTTTGGAAAAGGGTATTCTAGAAAAACACTTTTATTATTTTTATTTTATTTTTTTAAGATTTATTTATTTATTTATTTATTTATTTATTTATTTATTTATTTATTTATGATAGAGAGAGGCAGAGACACAGGAGGAGAGAGAAGCAGACTCCATGCCAGGAGCCCGTCGCGGGACTCGATCCCGGGACTCCAGGATCACGCCCTGGGCCAAAGGCAGGCACCAAACCGCTGAGCCACCCATGGATCCCCTAGAAAAAAACTTTTATATGTCTATGGATACTGAATCTATTCTGGAACTTTTGATATAGAGAAGGTATCATGGGGAGCATTATGCATGGACTGAAAGAATTTCTGATTTGCCCTTTCCAAGTTAGGAGAGGTGGGAATGCTACACAATGAGAATACTTTCCCAAGTCGTCTTTGTGACTCATCATATTATCTACTTCAATCTGAGTAATCCACATGTCAGTGAGTGCAATCGATACTTATGGTTGCTCAACATCTTTTGAAAACACTCTTAGGTCTCAGTTTCCACATTTTGAATCCTGCTTTGTCAAGATATGATACAAAAGGTTGCATCAGAATCCCTTGTTCCTTAAGGTGCAAAAGCACATGACCTAGAGTACCCCATTTGGATGCTATCCAGGCAAGATATGGATGAGGAAGGGAACAATGTTAGAATATGGTCCCATGCAGATCCATTTCCTAGTAGAGGGCAGAGATGTCTGGTTCTTTTGGGTTGCAGTAGTGGCATGTCTGGCACCCAGTACCAGGTATGCTCAGTGTCTAGTGTTTTCATCTGGACATTTCCCCCCAACAGGTGGATAAGCATTGTTCTTGTGTATTATATTACTGGCTATTCAGCAGTTTAAGTCTAGCTCTCTGGCGGTCCTTGAGATTCTGGTGAAGTTCCTAATATACATTGATACATCCTCTTTTGCTTAAATTAGTTAGAAATTATCCTGTAATTTGCAGTAAAGACTCCTGACCAGAACAATGGAAACAAAACATGGTAATAAAGAAGTAGTTTAACTTCAGCTACAACAGATAAGACAG
Organism: Canis lupus baileyi; assembly: GCF_048164855.1. Lineage (NCBI taxonomy): Eukaryota > Metazoa > Chordata > Mammalia > Carnivora > Canidae > Canis > Canis lupus. Next base: position 14,391,530 of record NC_132839.1, on the reverse strand, counting down.
GCATTGGAAATGGAAGATTTGCAGCGTCCATACAATAAAAGAATCTGATAGATTTCAGAGGTTTTCAAATTTGGAAGATTTTTTTTTTAAATAAAATGTGGGATTTTCTCCCTTTCACTTTCTCCATAGTTGTAAAAAAAAAAAGGCAATGGGGAAAAATTCTTGAGTATTTTCAAGAGTTTATTAAATAGCAAGAAGAAAAAAAATATTCCTGTATCATCATCTGCAATAACTTATTTTATTGGCTCTTTCTGCCCCAAGCTTTATTGGGATAAAATTGAGACATAAAATTGTTTAAGGTGTGCAATATGATGGCTTGATAGATGCACATACTGTAAAATAATTACCACGATAGGGTTATCTAACACATCTATCACCTCACATAGTTATCTTTGTGTGTGTGTGTGCGCTTGTGTGCATGCTCATGTATTGAGAACTTTTAATATCTACCCTTGGTAGTTCAAGTATAGAAATACAGTATTACTTACTATAGTCACCATGTTGTACATTAGATTCCAAGAACTTACCATCTTATAACTGGAAGCCTGTACCTCTAGACCACTTTAACCACTCTCTCCCCCCACCCTCCACTGGCCCCTGCCTCGGACTTACTTCATTTAGCGTAATGCCTCAAAGTTCATCCATATCATCACGAATAGCAGAATTTCCTTGTTATTCCTTGTTTCTCATTTTCATTGAAAACTTCATGAGAATGACCTTCACCATCTATATTACTATCAACATTCTCTACAGAATTATGTATGTTTCTCGAAAGATGACAGCTTTTTTTTCCAGGTCTTCTCTTTGTGAGATGTCACTAGAATTGCCCTCAACATCCATATTTTTTTTAATTTTTTAAAATTTATTTATGATAGTCACAGAGAGAGAGAGAGAGAGAGAGAGGCAGAGACACAGGCAGAGGGAGAAGCAGGCTCCATGCACCGGGAGCCTGATGTGGGACTCGATCCCGGGTCTCCAGGATCACGTCCGGGGCCAAAGGCAGGTGCCAAACCGCTGCGCCACCCAGGGATCCCCCAACATCCATATTTTTACATGCACCTCAAAACTCTTCCGGCTTCTACCCAATAGCCAGCTCCACAGCTACTTCTACACTTTTAGGTCTTTGTTACAGTAGCCCCCCACTTATTGGTAGCAGTTCCTGGCTTGGTCAGTTGGGGTTGCTATAGCAAAGAACCATACACTGGGTGGCTCATGAAGAATTAAAATTAATTTCTGACAGTTCTTAAGAATGAAAGTGTGAGATTAGGGTGTTGATATGGTTGGTTCAACAAGAGCCCTCTACAGAGTGCAGAATTCTCATTGTATCCTCACATGGTAGAAGGAGGATTAGGGAGCTATCTGGAGTCTCTTTTATAGTGGCATTAATTCATGAGGGCTCCACTCTTAAGACCTAATTACCTCTGGAGCCCATGCCTCTTAATACTATCACATTGGGGCTTAGAGTTTCAACATAGGAATTTGTGGGACACAGAAACATTCAGTCCATTAAACCATCACTGAAATAGAATGTTCAGATGATAACCATAACTCCAAGTGTTAGGGATTACTTATATTGTTGATGATATGACCTTGCTTAGATACGATGGCAATTTAAGAATGATCAAGAATCACAATTTACGGAGTACATGGGTGGCTCAGTGGTTGAACATCTGCCTTTAGTTCTGGTTGTGATCCTGGGGTCTGGGATCGAGTCTGGCATCAAGCCCCCTGTGGGGAATCCTGCTTTTCCCTCTGCCTATATCTCTGCCTCTCTGTGTGTCTTTTATGAATAAATAAAATATTTTTAAAAAGAATCACAGTTTAGTACAGGGATGCCAGAAATCTTGTTGACATAGAATATTTGGCTATTTGGTCTTCCTTGGTATCCTAATTTGAAAGTGAAGCTGAATAATGGATTAAGGCCAGATATTTGTGTAAAATGCAAACTGTGTTTGAATTATTCCACACCATAAGAAATCTAGAAATAATTGAGAACATGTAATTTTAATGATAAAGAATTTTCTATATTCTGTCTGTGTTTTTAAGGAGGGAATATTTATAGATATTGCCTAATTTTATATTTGTCAAGTAGATCTATTAAAATGTCAATATAAAAAAAGCATACTTCCCATCTTTTGGATGAATATATGTATATCATCTTTTCTTTATCCATTCATCTGTCAATGGATGCTTACGTTGTTTCCATGTCTTGGTTATTATTAATAATGCTACAGGGAACATGAAGGTACAGGTATTTCCTCAATACAGTGATTTCATTTTGTTCAGATATATACCCAGAAGTGGAATGGATAGATGTGATAGTTCTATTTTTAATTTTTTAGTGGAAACTATATACTATTTTCTATAGTGGCTACACCAACTTACATTCCCACTAACAGTATACAAGGATTCTTTTCTCCATGTTGTCACCAACACTTGTCATTTCTTTTCTTTTTGGTAATACCCATTTTAACAGGTGTGAAGAGATATCTCATAGTGGTTTTGATTTGCATTTCCCTGATGATTAGTGATGTTGAGCATCTTATCATATACGTGTTGGCCATTTGTATGTCTTCTTTAGAAAAACGCCTATGCAGTTCCTTTGTCTGTTTTTCATTCAGATATTTGTTTTTTTGCTATTGAGGTGTATGGGTTTCTTATATATTTTGGATATTAACCCCTTAGCAGATAGGCGATTTGCAAGTATTTTCTACCATTCTTTAGGTTGCCTTTTCATTTTGTTGACCATTTATTTTGCGGTATGGAAGCTTTTTAGTTTAATATAGTCCTACTTGTTGATTTATAGTTTTATTGCTTGTGGTTTTGGTGTCATAGCCTAAAAATCATTGAAGAGATCAATGTCAGAAAGCTTTTCACTTATGTCTTTTATTTTTCCAGGAGTTTCACAATTTCAGATCTTAGATTGAAGTCTTTAATTCATTTCAAATTAATTTTTGTGAGGGGTAGAAGAGTCTACTTTTGTCCTTTTGCATGTAAATATCCAGTTTACCCAAGAACATTTATTGAAGAGACTTTGTTTTCCCCAAGGAGTAGTCTTGGCCTGCAACAGTATGAATTGGCTGTATATTTGTGGATTTATTTCTGAGCTCTGTATTCAATTCTATTGGTCTGTGTATCTGTTTTTATGCTACTATCACACTGTTTTGATTACTGTGGCTTTGTAGTATAGTTTCAAATCAGGAAGTATGATGCATTTAGCTTTGTTTCTGCCATATTTCAACAAATACTGGTAAACTCAACAGTACATTAAAAAGATCACACACCATGATCAAGTGAAATTCATCCCTGTGATGCAAGAATGGTTAAACATATGCAAACAATAAACTATATCTCATTAATAAACTGAAAGATCAAAAGATCAAATTTATAATGATCTCAATAGATGGAGAAAAAACTTTTAACAAAATATAATATCCTTTCATGAAAAGACTCAACAAATTGAGTACAGAAGGACTGTATCTCAACATAAGAAAGACCAACTGTAAAAAGCCCACAGCTAACAGCATACTCAATGGTGAAAGCCTGAAAGCTTTTCCTTTTAGGATCAGGAACAAGACAAGGGTGCCCATTCTTACTACTACTTTTCAGTGTAGTACTGGAAATCTTAGTATATATATATAGTATATATAGTCTACAGACACTTGAAAGTCCCAAAACACCTGACACCCTTTAAGGGTGTCTGCAAAGTCAAAACTGTTTTCATCATAATCCTTATATTAGTTGCCTTTTTCACTTTTTGATGTTTGCACTGATGATCCATACAATAGCAAGAATTAAGGCAATGGCATCAAACTGTACTAGTAGTCATTGTATGCTTTACCATCAGACATTCATAGTTTAAAAAAAAGAAAACCAGAAGACAACAGCACTCAAGAATTCTCTGGTGAAGCACTAAAATACTGGCCCTTGAATATGTAAATTTTTAATAATTCAGTTGACAAATAGGAGATCTATATAAACCACTTTGCTAAATACCAAATTATCATGGTTTCTTGAAGACATGTGTGCAATTGCTTGAGATGCTAGTTGAACTAGATGGGTTTTTGCTTTGTTTTATTTTTGTGGCATACTATTTTTACTTAAAAAAAATGACCAACAGACAAATTGTGGTTACTCTGACCTGGATATGTGGCAGAAACTTTGCTGCAAATAAATACAATGAGCCTCTCTTTAAAGGAAAACAATTGGCAGAATTTGTTGCTAATTATAAAATTTAAACTTTCAGAGGAAATTAAAATTTTAGAAAACTTGCATCTACTGTAATGTGCTTGGCAAATTCTTAATCCTTGAAGATTTATATGAGGTTGGTGATGATTTTAAGTAGTGTGCTTTTTAAAAAATATCATACTGTGATGAAATGTGTCAACATTTGGAATATCTGCATTACTCATCGATTCAATATTTTCCAAATAATCATGGTGTTATAGAATTATGCCTGGGTAAAAATACTATTCAAAGTTCAATATAGACCATTAGATTTCAGTTGAAAAGATTGTAAAAGGTTTATTGATATGATTTCAGAGTCTTCATTATATCCATTCTTTAGGAAACTACTGGTTGAGTCTTGCTATAGTATCAAACAAGAAAGAATGTCTACAACTATACTCCTTCCTTTTTCAGTTGTGTCTGTGTGAGGCTACATTTTCTTCACATACTTCATCCAAAACATCATTTTGCAGCAGACTGAATTTTGAAGTAGATAACAAAGTCTAACTTTCTTTTATTTAGCCAGACATTAAAGAGATTTGCAAAAATATACAATGCCATTTTTTAAACTTTTTGTTTTGGAAATATTTTTCATAAAAACATTATTTACATTAATTTGCAACGGGTTTACTATTGTAGCTTAAAAATTAATAGATTTTCTCAATTTTAATTTTTTCCAATAGATAAAACAACACCAACAAAAACTCTGAAATTCTTAATAATATTGAATATAGAAGGAACTCGATTTCAAAAAAACCTTAAGAATCACTATCTTAATAAATAGTTTCTAGGGAATTTTGCATGTGAATACCATGGAGGCTTTACCAGGCAAGTTAATATATTCAGCACATTAGGTTGACCTCCTGATTTGAATGTAAAATTGAATGTAATGACCAGTAACAGTCACATAAATAATTGGTTAAGAGAATAAAAAAGAAAACCAAAGCTTTAAAAGCCTGTTTAATACTTTGTTCGTGTGCATAGATGACTGCTGGACTTGGTTGCTGACCTCTGACAGTGAATGCAGCTCTCGGTCTCCTAAGGAGGCTGTTTGCTTTGCCCTGTCACATGCACACTTTTTTAAAAATTTAAATTCAATTTGCCAACATATCATGCATACTTTTTTGATCCCAGATACTCATCATCTATCTGGCTTCCTTGTGTTTAATGCCTCTGACATAGGACTTGTTTCTTTTTCTACCTTTTGTTATGTTATTTCATCAGGATTCTTTGAAATCAGTATGAGGAGTGATCACCAGACTATAATTTGGTTTTAAGTGCATTTCCTTATCAAAACACTTGGAATTATGAAGCATTCTTATGTCATCAGTTGAAGCACTGAATCCAAAATGTAAAGTTGGATAAAACATAATCTAACATAATTAAGTCTATTATTACCTAACGTAGAACATAAAAACAAAAGAGGTAAAAAGTTGTACAAGATCTTGATTAAGTAAGCAGCTGGATGAAAATAGTCACAGAAAGAAAAGAAAGCTATCTCCCTGCTGCTTTTCTGATGTCAGTGTTCCCTTTGTGAGCTTTAAACTTCTCTTTTCATTTCCTTTCTCCCTGGGACTCTGGATTCTCAGCTAGAGTTTAATATAACTGAAGGGTCCTATCAATATAGTAAAGTTACCTGTACTCAAATGTGACTTCACCACTTACTCGACCTTGATCAAGTGACTTCAGCTGTTTGTGCTCTAGTTCCCTTTCTATAAAATGAGGATAATAAGTGGATCTATTTCACTGAATGATGATTAAGTGAAACAGTGCATGAACCACACTCAGTACTCCGCCTGTTACCTATTTAGTCCTCCATGAATATCAGCTACGATTCTTCTCTACTTTTACTCACTGGCAATTTCATTCCAACTGTACATTAAATGGATGGGAAATAAGGAACCCAGTAGGATAATTCATCAAATGCGTATCAAACTACTAAATACTGGGCACTGTGCTAATAGTGCTCAGGACACAAGGATGGATAAAAATGTCCATGAGGGTGGAGGCTATGCAGCACATTACTCTATTTCTAGTCTCTCTCAGAGTGCCTGCCATATGGTAGATGTTTAACACATATGTGCCAATAAGCAAACAACCAATATTATGGGGTGTAATTACTCTCACCATCTTATGGATGAATAAACTGAGACTTGGGAAGGAAGAATGATCCAGTGTCCCCACGGTAGTAAGTCACAGAATCACAACTGAAACCATCTCTGTTTGATTCACGTTGGAGCTACTATCTGCTGCATCTCCAAAAAGGGAATGCTAACACTAGTTATCCATGAGGCTTGAGAAGTGTGAATTTGGCTCCTTAGTTGCTAATTTTTAAAACGTACCATTGCCCTGCAGAAAAACCAAATGTTCAGTAAAACTTACCCTAAGTATTTGAGTATCCATCTTCTTCTTTAAGACACTTTAAGGATAAAAAAAAAAAAAAAAAAAGACACTTTAAGGATATAGCAGTTAACATGAGAGGTGTTAGTAGAACTTAAATTCCTACTAGAAGGACAGACACTAAATAATTAGATATGTGATCACCCTTGTGATGAATGCTATACAGGAGCATATGTCAGAGGTTCTGACTTAATCTGGCACACTGGTCAGGAAGGCTTCCCCAATGAAGGGATTTTTAAAATTGAGCTCTAAGGGCACATCGAAAAGGAATAACTAGAAAGGATGTGGAGAAAAATCCTTTCTTACAGAATAGCATGTTCCCAAGACTCCTTTGGGGGATTGCAGTAAAAGAAGGGCCAGTATGCTATACCCAAAGAGTGAGTTAGGTGGTAAGATGACACGAAACTATAGATTAGGGTAGGACTAACACTCCAGGGCTTACAAACCAGGTCAATTTGGTCTTTTCCTAAGTGCAATGGGTTTTAAAGAAGAGAGTGATGTGGTAAGATACACAATTTAGAAACGACACAGCACGAAAGGAGACCAGTGAGAACTTTGTTGAAAGAAGCTGGTAGTGTAGACCAGGATACAACTGGCATTGGAGGTGGAGACAAGTGAGTAAGTATAGGGTTTATAGACTTAGTGACTTAGATCAGGAAGGTGAGCAGGAGATAGATCCAGGTTTTATGAGACCTGAAGCTTGTGGAATTAGGGAGCTCCTCTAGAAATGATTTACTGTATAAGGGAAGGTTACTAGATAGCTGGTGAGATCCAGGACAATGCACGCAGAATGCACGAGGTCTGGATGAAGAAGGAAAGTCTTCCTTGTCTGCATCTCTTTTTACAAAGGGGCAATACTTTGTCTAGAATTCTTCCCAGTATTCACTCTCAAGTGTAGGACATTAAGCAGAAAAATAGGTAACTGCTAGTTTTGGAGACTCTCTGATTATGGTGAGTAGAAAACAATTTAGATAAATCCATTATCATTTACAAGTCAGGAAGGCCATCCATACCTATGCACTGCTAACAGGATATATTATTGTCCAACAAGACACTTTTGAAATACTAATTTATGCTCAGGCACAGAGAGCTGTCCTCAACAAATTTGGGACAGTGGCCACTCTATGTATTATGGACATGGGTAAATGGTAGTTTCCCTCTCCCCCGCCCCCCACGTCTCAATAGTCTTCCCTCAAGAAGATGAGTTCCAGCTGTCCCTCAGTTACCAGTTGATGGGCTCTGACTCATTTCTTTCCAACAGTTGGCACCTGTTTTCTGTCAGCTGACTGTCACTGCAGCATTCTGCTTTGAGGAGAAGAGAAGGCATGAGCTGTAAGCTCTCAGAAATGATGAGGCACGTGGTGATCAGAAGCCTTACTCCTGATAGAACCCCTAATCAAACTGGGAAACTGTTAACTAGAGGAAGCTAGAAGACTGTATACCCAGGTGAGCTAATACTGATTCTGGAATATGGTCCAGGAAGAAGGGACTCTGTCTGGAGAAATGCATCCACATCTTGGAGAGTTACAATGCACTCTAGTATATTAAAAGACTTCTGAAAAATGCAATGAAAAAAATAGAAAAATCTGTTTTTAACTCAGTGTGTGACAAATGTACATGACCAGGAAGTCCTTTTTCAACACATATATACACACACACACTCACACATACACGCGCACAGACTCTGCTGATCAATATGGTACAAAACGTACTTTGAGGTAAAAAAAAAAGGGGGGGTGTGTGTAAATTATCAATGTAGGAAGGCCAAGGAATGGGAAGGGAAATAAAATACCCCAACATAGTAGAAAACTATGAGAGTTTGTGCCCAGACTTTAATGTCCTAATTCCAATATGGTTTTGTAGCTCTGGGTCTATACTACACATAAATTCATATGAGGTTGATTTTTTTTTTTCTTTATTCAAAGGATGCCTAAGCTATTGAGCTGGCCTCTTGCTCCCCTAAGAGAAGAGCTTTGGTTTATTTCCAGATAGGTCAAGAAGTGATGACTGTCAAGGACAACTCCCTGTATCACTTTCAAATTTATTGGGGTTTCTAAAATTGGAAGTAAAGAAGCCGTATAAAATCTATCTAGTTATTTCTGGAGGTACAAGATTGTCTATTAAGACATCAGTTTAAACAATTTTAAAAAAATTTTAAAAAAATAAAAAAATAAACAATTTAGACATAAAGTTATAAAGTAAAACAGATTAGCATAGTGAAATGATAGGGCCAGATGGACTAGTTTTAAGATCCTGGCATAGCTGTATGACTTTGGGCCGGTGACTTAACGTCCCTGGATCTCAGTTTCTTTATCTGTAAAAGCACTTCATTTGCAGAATAATGCAAACATTAGAAATAGTATATCTTATTCTCATGAATTAACTTATCCTTATGAAAATATACAATGTATGTATTTAATATAGTAATAATGTAATAAATACTATTACTATTTTTTTTAATAATTTTTTTTTATTTATTTATGATAGTCACAGAGAGAGAGAGAGAGAGAGAGGCAGAGACACAGGCAGATGGAGAAGCAGGCTCCATGCACCGGGAGCCCGATGCGGGATTTGATCCTGGGTCTCCAGGATCGCACCCTGGGCCAAAGGCAGGCGCTAAACCGCTGCGCCACCCAGGGATCCCTAAATACTATTACTATTATTTCAAACAGCAGAATTGATAGTATAAGATACATCATACTCATTTGATTCTCATACTATATCTTTTAAAGTATATGTCACTTTTTTTATCTTGCTAATGTAAGGCATATAACCTGGATTCTGAAATAACTGCCAGGTTAAAAATCTCAGCTCTACCACCGAGTATCTGTGCGACTTGAACAAACCACATTACCTCTCACTGCCTCAACTTTCTTATTTACAATGTAGGGACGATAACATTATTTCTCTCCTATTCCTGCTCAAGGGCACACAAGTAGGAGATAGGAGAGCCAGGATTCAGATTCACTTGAGGCTGGCTCTAGAGCCCACACCCCTAGCCACTTTGTGTTGGCATCATTTTCAGACTTTTTGGGGGCCCTTTAATCATTTACAGAGACTAACTGATAAGCTTAAGGCTTATGGCCTTTTGGTTTCTGTAAGTAAAAATAGTTAACAAAGTGGCAGCAGATCCAGGACCATTTATTTATGTTTTAGTAGATGCTGGTAAGGAATGACCAGAGCCATGGGGTGGATGGTCAGATAAACAAGATGGGCTTGATCTACTTATGAGAGCTCTGTTGGAAAAGATAAGATCTCCCAGGTGGATTTTCTTTATCCTGGTTCTGGCAAGATAACTTGAAAATAGCCCATACATTTCTTTTTCACTTCAAGCCCCTCTTAAAAAATTTTGGTTTGAAATATGTACTATCCAAGAAGTGTAGTGGTACATCTTCCAAAAACAAACTGGCATGCTACTGTGGAACGCCCAAGTGACACTTACTATAAACTGAAAACTGTGCATGAAATAGGAGAGTGTTGACCCTCTCCAAGAATGAGTTTTGGGCTAGGCCCTGGTTGTGTCTGGAAAAGGAGAAGTGATGATGCAAGAAGTAATAGTAAAGGGGGTACCTGGGTGGCTCAGTAGTTGAGCATCTGCCTTTGGCTCAGGGCATGATCCTGGGGTCCTGGGATCGAATCTCACGTCAGGCTCCCCGGGGGAGCCTATGTCTCTGCCTCTCTCTGTGTATCTCTCTACCTATGTCTCTGCCTCTCTCTGTGTATCTCTCATGAATAAATAAGTAAAATATTTTTTTAAAGATTTATTTATTTATTCATTCAGAGAGAGCGAAGAGAGAGGCAGAGACACAGGCAGAGGGAGAAGCAGGCTCCATGCAGAAAGCCCGATGTGGGACTCGATCCTGGATCTCCAGGATCACACTCCGGGCTGCAGGTGACGCTAAACCACTGCTGCTGCCCAAATGTTTTTTTTTTTTTTTTAAAGAAGTAACAGTAAAGGATTTAAGGAAAAGCCTAAAGACTACTTTGCACACTTCAAAACATCTTCTGGATTTCTAAATCACCTGTCATTGGGGCTCCTAGGGACAGGGATAAAGGAAGGGAGCAATCACAACAACCCTGCAGAAAGAAATCTGGGAATGTCCCCTATCCTTTTCAATGAACAAGAACTCCTTATGAGCTTGTGGCCTCCTCCTCCGGTAAATATTCAGTGAAGATACTTGCAATATTGGCTTAGGTGGCATGGAGGGTATGCAGGTATGGAGGGAGTGAAAGTGCTTTGTGGAGTTGCAGGCTGCAGATTGCATGAAAGTAGCACACCTAGTAGAGGCTCAGCACAGAAACCAGGAAAGTGATTTCTGCTTCTCTCAACATGCCATGACTAATAACTATACTCACTTCCTCGTCGTACACTGATGATAGAGTAATGCTTTCATAATATCTATATGTAGCAATATACAGGTAATGCAGACTGTACAAATACGCAGATTGTATGCCCAAACCCAGGTGAGCAAAAATCACTTCATTTTTTTTGAAGAACTTTGTTTCTATTAAGGGTTGTGTTTCCGATATGTAGTGTGAACTTGATCTGAGCCAATCAAGTTTTCTTTCCTTGCCCTAAGATTGCATCGAACTTCTGAGAGAGGATATTGGAAGTATCAAGACATTGGATGGGGTAGGGATGGGGAAAATGAGGGGAGCATAGATGTCTGTTGTGAATTATCTTCTACCAATGCCATTATCAACTGAAACATCAGTTCTAGTCTTTGGGAAGTCTTGCTCTGATCGGTGTCAGTCCATGCTACTCTTAGGCATGTGTGAGTTGGTTCTGCTCTCTACTATTACCTACTGAATAAATTACCTGTATAAAAGTCATTCATTATCTTAGCTCTGATTTCAGGAAGAACTAAGCTAAGGCATATCTTTAAAAATGAAAATATCAAAGTTTGGGCAAGGTCTTTGTTTAGGTATGGGATCAGCATTAAGAGGTTATGATTTAATATTAGCTCTTTTTTGTGTGTGTGCTTTAGGCTCAAGAAGGCACAATATGAAAGGGATGGATTGTATTGGTAGTGGAATGAACAAATGGAAATTTATTGTATTGGTCAGTTTTGTTGGCACAGTAAGGCTGCATGACAAACTACCTCAAGACTCGGTTGCTTACAAGTACTTATTCTCTTTTTCCTAAGTTGCCATGGTGACAAGTTCAACTTATTTAGGCAGCCCTCATCTGGACAGCTCTGTTTCATGCTATGAGTTGGCTGGATTGGGTTCCAGAAGTAGATCTGTTTCATATAATTTGTTCTGAAAACAGGCTGTAAGGGCAATAGTTCTCTGGGGCATACTCTTCTCCTAGCACTACATCACTGTGAAGCAAGAGCCAAGCCAAACTGTACAAGCACATTGAAGGTCTTTGTTTGCCTCACATCCATTGGCCAAAACAAATCACAGGGTCAAGCTCAACATATATGGCCCAAGAAACTACACTCGGTCCGCAGGGGCTGAGGGAGTGGGGTAAATGATATCATCATAAATGGTCAAACTAAAATAAATTTTCAAGAATTCCAGAAGAACTGTTCTATCTGGCTTTTGTCCTTGAAATCCAGCCATCTTCAAAGTCTACCCACTAGGAGAGCTGAAGATAGCTCTCTATTTTTTTTTTAAATGCCCATTTGGTAACTTTTAGATTAACCATGTGCAGGCTGCAAATATAAATCCAAATACATACTAGGATAAACATTAATTCTTACATTTAATGTAAGAATTTCAAATCCATAAGGAAGAAAAGTAATGTCTCCCTAACTACCTCCTAATTATCACAAGGCCCTCCTAGTGGAGATAATAATAATATCATCATTTATGACTCAGGAGAAAGGAAAGGAGTCTGGGGAAAAACCAACCCCTCTACAAGGAAGAGTCAGATTCTGAAGTGGCGGGGTGGACATTCCAGCAATGGAGGTTTGAAGCAGGAGAGGAATGTGGGCCTGAGGATGGGGGATCAAAGTTGGAAGCTGGAAATTTCTAATGAAGTGGCCTCTGGGGAGAGTTGAAGGTCAAGCTACTGTATCTGGCCTATGAAGAAGTCATTTTTGATGAACTGTTGCAAGTCCTTTCTCTCACACATAGTCCTTTAGCTTTTGTTTTTCTTTTTTCCCTCAACACTTCAGTGAGGGCTTAGTCATACAACTTTGGATGTTGTGGAAAAAAGTAAAAGATTGAGCTATAGAGGAAAATGAAACATACTTACTGAAGTAAATTTTTAAATTATCTTTGAGAAAGCCCATTTTTCTCAAAAGGAATTAGCATCTTAATATAAACCTTCAACTTATCTTTTTTTACAGTTCATTTGGGAAACATGGTAAGAGAAGGAGATCTTGTTTTTGTTGGAAACATGAGCTTTTTTCCTTTTTGACTTAGTGAGAAACCATTTATTCTTCTGAAGTATAAGCATATTTTACATATTCTAGTTAATACATCAAGTGTATAATGTGGGAATTCCCTTAAAAATGCTAAGACCACACATGTTAAACTCAGCTATGCATTGTAGTAAGCTATTAGACAAATGTCACTTTTAATATCACAACACATACATATACTTTTTTTTTTCACCGACAGAGGAACATGCCTTTCAAAAATATTTTATTGGATGAAACTTTCTTATTCTCAGGAAATTTTTGGTTCTTTAATATAATTTATTATGCTTTTTAAAATTCTGATAAAAGCATTGGTACATTATAAATACCTGTAAAGAAAATAGAGTTTAAAATTCCGAGGGAAATATTATATAAGTTTCCTCTTTTACATTTTCACAAAAATCCACACAGGCACTAAGAAAGACTGACAAAAATATTTTATGCCTGAACAATATACTCCAGGTTGGAAACATTCAAACATGACTTTATTTAAATATTAAAGCTTTTCTAGAGTGAACCTTTGGCTACAATCCAATGAATTGGTTGGGGTTTTACCCAGGAAAAGATACTGTTAGAAGCATAAAAAAAGAACGCTTCTTACAGTGAACATGAAAGTAGGAAAGGGGAAAAGATGAGTTTTTGTTCATTACTATTTCTTGGCCTCTTTGGGCCTTAGCTTTGTTATTTAATTGAAAACTTACCTAATAATTCTCTGGTCCTTTTTGGCTTTAATACTTTTTGATGTGCTACAATTTTCAAAATTCCATCCAACACTCTGTATCAAACAACATGTGAAACTTTCAAGGGTAGAGTGATACTACAGCTCTTTTAGAGAACATTCTTGAAGCATCATGGGGATTGGTCTGCAAATACTTTCATTGTGCACAAATACAAATGGTAGGCTAGGAGGTGAAACTTGGTGAAACTTACCCACCTTACTTCAAACCTTAGCAAGTGAAAGACTCCAGTGTTCCTTCCTGGTCTAGTTCAGTGGAGTTATCCTCTTGGTCTAGTTCATGTGTGGCATTATGAAGTTCTAACTTGATGGAAGAATTACAAACAGCAAATGAAATGGGGAAATGCCAGCATTATAGGTGGGTGACTGGAGCCTTTGTGAGCACATAGAAAATGGGAAGCTGGGGGTTGGCAGTTAACAAATTTAATATAAATGAGCATCCAGGGGAGATGAGATTAAATGAATATATCAAGATTTCAGAGGTACTTTCAAGGGTCTAAAATATTATTTTTCCCCACCCATAAGTTAACCAGATCATTGCAAGTCCTCATAGTTATTGATCATATCCTACCTGGAAGAAGTAGAGGATTTTTTTTTCTCAATGCAGTTACACTTTGTATGTGTTTGTTTAGTGCAGCAGTGGGAAAAATAAATGCTTGTTGGGTGCTGATTAGTAAGGTAGCCTCTGTAAGCAACATGGAACAGGGTACCTCAGGGGCCTGGGACTCAAATCTAGCTGGGCAGCTACTATTCAAATCCGGCCAACTATTGCCATGAGGGAAAAATGGTCTGAGAATCAAGTTTTATGTGAAATTTCATATTTTCAGTTATTACTCACATTTTTAAATCATTTGACATGCCAAACAAAGTCTACCTGAGGGACATATGAGGCCTGTGAACTGCCAGTCTGTGTCCTCTTGAACTGACTATTGGAAGCAATTTCGTAAATATTTGAGTACTATCAGCTCTGAGATTGGAGAAAAACCTTTAATGGCAAGGAATGAACACTCAGTTTTAAAGATCCAGAAAAGCCTGTTTGAATGAATTCAATTTTAAAAACAAAACCTCCCCTTGGCTCTTCCCATTATAATTATTTTCCTGTTTATATTGGTTCTCTGTGTCATGAGTGGTTTCCTGTTAGTATTGTTAAAAAAAAAATATGACTAGGAATTTGCCAAGTCCCAAGTCTAAGTTTTATTCTAAGAAAGTAATATGAATTAGTTCTCAGAATTCAGTTTGTGACTGAGAAAGGACATAGGTAATGAGAACTTTCATTAGGGGAAACAGAGGAAGACCAGAACATACACAAGTCCTGGGCACCTTTAGAGCCATGGAGGCCTCTGCATGGCACACCAAGCAAAGAAAAATGTTCTAAAACTACTCAAACCAGGTAACACAGATTTCAAGGACTGTTTCTGGATCTAAATTACTCAGCTTCTCCCCTAAAGGACCAAATGGCCACTCCCTGAATGAGTAGAATGGTGGGGTAGGATAGCCAAGTGTATGGGTCTAATTGTGAACTCTTTTTTCTCTTCTCTTCTCTTCTCTTCTCTTCTCTTCTCTTCTCTTCTCTTCTCTTCTCTTCTCTTCTCTTCTCTTCTCTTCTCTTCTCTTCTCTTCTCTTCTCTCTTTTTTTCTTCTCTTTTCTAACTCTTTCATTAGAAACTTTCCAAACCCTTTTGGGCATCACAGTTCAGAGAACCATGGCAAACACAGGGTTAAAATTAGAGGAGCGGTTCCATTTGCAGATTACTTCTTGGAATGAATCTCTTGTCCAGGTGATGCCTTTTTTTTGAGAAATGAAATGGGAGGGCTCAAGGAGGCATTCTAATATGGTGTGAGGACCACAAGCGAAATGAACTACAGCTCCAGAAAGAACTAAACATGTCACTTGTGCAAGCAAGGAAGATGTGATTTGAAAGGGTCATGATCAATTCAGGAAGTTGGGTTCTCTACTTGAGCTCATCCCTTTCATATGTCTAGTTTGGGGAGGAAAAGCAAAAGTACCACAAAGGATATTAGAAGCATAAGAACCAATGGCAAAAACAACCACTTCAGACACAGGCAAAATCTAAGGGGAAGGAGGAAGCATGAATATTTCCAACTCAGGACCACACACTTATTTCAATTTTCTTCCCTCAGAATGTCCACCAGAGCTTGCAGCAGCCGGTCGTCTCTGTGCTTATAAGGTTTCGTGTTATAGAAAACATCAACATAGTCGCTATATAGATTGTCCTCAGAGTCTTTAAGCTGGGAAGGCTTGTTCAGCTTTTCCAGGGCTTCATAGAAATTTTCATAAGGGATGTTGAGCTTTGCACTGGGAGACTTCTTTGGTGATTGCTTTGGGGGTGAGTTTTTGCTGAAAGCACTTTGTAGGAGTCTAAGCATAGCCTCAGATGGGGCTGCCTCCACCAGCTCATCCCTTCTGCCTCCTGAACTGCTGCCACTGGGGCTTTTTGACTCGAGGGGGTTCTTTTTCAGGTTATCTTGCGTGGGCTGCTCCTAAAACACAAAATGCCACCGACAAAAGGAAGGAGATTCGTATTTAGAGCCAAGCAAGTCAGCTGCAGCACATGCCTACTGCTTACTCCTAAGGAGATGGTTTGAGAAGCAGAGAGAGCATGGGGCTTAGAAAACATACTAATTTGGGTTTCAGTCTTCATTTTTGTACTAACTGATGTACGCCTGACACCTGTTTAATCTCCCTGAACTTCACCTGTAAAATGGCAACAAGAAATCTATATTTCTGGTGGTTCTGAAGACTGAATGAGATGATGGACATAAGTGCTCATACCTATTGCTCTCCTTCACTTGTCAGCCTACTACAGTAGAGTTCATTTTAGGGACTTTAATACACTTAAATTCATTAATTTTAATTTATAAATTCTGGAAAAAAGAAAAAAATTAAAATAATATGGTTTTGTCCTATGGAAATTAAATAATTTCCAACTCCTACTCCCTTTCTCCCCGCCCATGTTTTGGGAAGAAGCTGATGTTAAAATATTTAATAACTCCTATAGAAGGCAGAAACAATGCTTCATGTGGAAAAGGTTTTCTGGAAGCCCCTTGTTCTGTCAGGAGCTACTCTTTCAGCCACTGAGGTTTTGAAAGAGGTCTTGGGAGAGATGGATGAACTGGGTAGAGCAGAACCAGAGATATCAGAGAGGCAGCTCTTTGTCAACCATTGTGGAAGTATCTCAACATTTTCACAACTACCAGGGCTTATTAATACCCCTTAAGGAATCTTGGAGGAAGAAATACCCAAAGTCAACTTGCCTCTAGGATTGTGAAGAGAAGGCCCTTGAGGTGGGGACCTGGGGGGAAGCTACTTTGCAGAATATAAATGGAGTCAGAATCTGAGCTGACGACTTCACACAGCTAGTTTATAAATTTCTTTTTTTTTTAAAAAATAAATTTCTTAAACAAATATTATGTCTTTGTATCTTCTAAAATATCTATCACTGAGCCAGACTTCAGGAAAGCTCATTCTGGGAATTCTGATAACCTATTACATCTGAGGCACTGTCCTAATGCTGGGGGATTAAGAGATAAAGAAAATGGGGTGCCTGTCCTCCGTCCGATAAGGGAGAAGCCAGCAGCCTCAGTAGGCTGAGACACAGGAATGGGAATGACTGACTAGTATCCTATGAAATTTTCTCAGAGGAATCGTGATTCAGTAGCTTCCCTTGGAGCTGCCAAAAAAAACGTCAGTTAAGGAATTAGTAAAGAGAAGCCTAGAGGACTTGGTCATTTGAGCTTTGGTTTTCTTTCTGGAAAGCAAACATACTAATGTCTGTCCTCTCTAGGTTACAAGAATTACTGATTAAATGAGACAAGGAAGAAAAACACTTAAAAACTCAGTGCATTACAGACGTTAGGCATGTGTGATCATGCATAAAGAGAGCTGTCTTTACAATTTGTTATGTCATAAATGGTGAAAAGTCATGTTAGAGAATTTCATAATTTTGAATTCATTAATTTTAACTTCTAAATTCTGGACAAAAGAATAAACTTAAAAAATAATAGTGTTTTATTTTACAGAAAACAGTTTAGCACTCCCCTTCCCTGTCCTCCCCAACCATGTTTGACTCCGTCCCTGCCTGAAAGTTAGATACAGTTCCCCTCACTACATTGTCTACTAAGGTTCAAAGAAAGGTGCGTCAAAAACAGAGCCACACAGACCTCCCCCAGATCCACCATCTTCTCCACTCCTCTTCTGTCATTCTGAACGGTGTTGTAGGATGTGTATACACGAGGCTGTTTCATATGTTCTGGCTGAGAAGAAGTCCCATGCAAAATCAGCTTCCAGTTAACAATTCTTCCTTCATTTTGCATTCTTCCAGACTGATGAATAAGCATACATATAATTTTAGGGTGTGTTTTGAGAAACATCGAGCTCCTTAGAAATATCTATAAAATCTAACTTAAAAATCCAGTGCATTCCATGAGTAGAGCACCATGTACAAAGAAGCAAATCACTGGAGTCACTGTGGCCATGAAAATGGACATTTTATAGGTTCAAGGATTTAAAGACTGAATATTTGCTTCATTTGATTAAAAAAGGAAAACTCTTTATAAGAATGTTCTTTTCTGGGCAGACTGCGTGGCTCAGCAGTTGAGCGTCTGCCTTCAGCCCAGGGCATGATCCTGGAGTCCTGGGATCGAGTCCCACATTGGGCTCCCTGCATGGAGCTTGCTTCGCCCTCTGCCTGTGTCTCTGCCTCTCTGCCTCCCTCTCTCTCTCTCTCTCTCTCTCATGAATAAATAAAATCTTAAAAAAAAAAAAAAAGAATGTTCTTTTCTATTCTGTTCTTGGAAAGTTGACTGCACTTTCTACAAACAGAATTATACTTAATAATTATCAAGTAATAGAAACATTCCGGTAGGGGAGGGGAAAAGCCTCTGTTGAGTATTATGAATAGCCTTCAGTATTAATCAGCCCTTAAAACCTATGTATTTATGGAAAGAGCAATAATTTTTAAAGGCTCAACAATTAAGCTAAAAATAATATGCTGAAATTAAAATCTCTAAAACATATATAAAGTGTAGAGTCAGATTTTATGAACCTGATATAAAATAGTCTCATCTTGATAAACAGATTTTCTTAAGTTTCTTTAAAAATTGAGTTAGGATGACTGGGTGGCACAGTTAGTTAAGCATTTGACTCTTGGTTTGGGCTTAGGTCATGATCTCAGGGTGGTGAGATTGAGCTCTGTGATGGGCTCCACACTCTGTGAGTAGTGTGCTTGAGACTCTTTCCTCTCCCTCTGCCCCTCCTCTTCCTGCTTGTTCTTTCTCTCTCTCTCTCAAATGAATAAATAAACCTTTAAAAATCCGAGTTAGGGATCCCTGAGTGGCGCAGCGGTTTGGCGCCTGCCTTTGGCCCAGGGCGCAATCCTGGAGACCCGGGATCGAATCCCACGTCGGGCTCGCAGTGCATGGAGCCTGCTTCTCCCTCTGCCCCTCTCTCTCTCTCTCTCTCTGTGACTATCATAAAGAAATAAAAATTAAAAAAAAAATAAAATAAAATAAAAAAAAATAAAAATCCGAGTTAAAGATCAGAGGCCAAGTTCAAGAATAGAACCACTTCCTAAGAATATTTTCTTGCTTTCCCTATGGAAGTTGGAATTTTAGATTCTGGTTCTAAATCACAATTTTAGTAGTCTTTTTTTATATTTATATAAGATTTTATTTATTTATTCATGAGAGACACAGAGAGAGAGAAAGAGAGAGGCAGAGACACAGGCAAAAGGAGAAGCAGGCTCCATGCAGGGAGCCTGACATGGGACTCGATCCCGGGACTCCAGGATCACTCTCTGGGCTGAATGCAGGCACTAAACTGCTGAGCCACCCAGGGATCCCCAATTTTAGTAGTCTTTAGGAGAAAGCTATTCTCAAAGAAAAAAGGGAACAATGACTATACAGTTTGTATTAACTCAATAGAAATCTTCAGGAATTTAAATTCTTTTAGAATAGTTATCTAGACTTTGGTCTAGATAACAATCTGGTGCTGATATTTGTAACATTTCTATCTTGGGAAAGCTCAAACCCAGAGCCCTATTCATTTATGTGCTCAGCCTGGAGAAAATGCTGGAGAAAGATGAAAAAGTAGATAATTCAGATGCTTTGGGCTTTTTGTTCAGACACTCCCTACTCTATTTTTATGACTGTGAGTTACAATTTTAGAAAGATATCAAAAAGAGTGTTAGTAAACAGTGAAAGAAATGAATAATGCTTTTCAGTTTGTTGCATAACTGAAACAAAACAAAAAAGTCATGTTAAAGGAGATAGCTTGTCTAATAAGTAAATAGCCACTGCAGTAAACATTGGTAAGAGTTTATGTGACCTCATCAGAAGGTCATAGCAAAGCTGTTGTAGTATTTATCTTTGTGGCTACAGGGGATTCTGGTGGCTAAGCAGGTCATGTGGCTGTCTGCATTCTGACATTAGAACACTTGGACTTGCCACACTATAATATTATTAACCAGTGTGTCCTCTTTTCTTGGTTTACTAGTACCATTTCCTGGTTTTCTTATAGTATGGCTTATTTATTTATTCAGTCAGTCAATTCAATTAATTTATAAAGCCAAGTGGGCAGAGATTGAAACACTGCATTTTTTCCTTACTTTTACTAGGGAATTACCAGAGTTCCTTAGGTCCTTTATTAATGGTGATACCATATGATACCATACCATACCATACCATACCATACCATATACCTTAAAAGTGCTTCAAAATGCTTAAAAGTGAGCCTGTGTTACTATATCTTTTCTTTTCTTTTTTTTGTTTTTTGTTTTTTGTTCCTATATCTTTTCATTTATACTTACCACGTCTGTAATTCGCAAGGTCCAGGTGCCTATGGGATTCTCTCCCCAGGTGTGAACGGACATAAAATCCCAGTTTTTGAAGCCATTAGGAGATGTATCCCTCTCTCTTTCAGCCAACAGTACAGTGCTGGTCCCTATTTTCATGCGAAACATACCAGTTAATGAATGTCCTAACAACTCTGAGAATATGATATACTCTAGCATCTACTAACTGAAAATGAAAAATGAGAGAGATTAGCCTTTCTAATTTACGATTTTTATATAAGACCAGGATAGAGACATTCATTAAAAAAATGTTGTTACCCATAGCAATTAGCATATTGCCTGGCATATAATTTCTCACTAAATATTTTGGCAAAATATTAGATGAATATATTAAGGTTTATCTGAATAAGGAGAACCCCTAGAACCACATTTACAAACTATAGAGTCAAAGACCTAAAATACATTTTAGTGCAACTATCATTTGAAATTTAAGTGGAAGTCTTTACAATTTAACTGGTGCCTGAGCCTATAATTTAGTGTAGACATAAAAAAAATAAGGCTATATCAATTTAATAATCTTTTGTCATATACAGACTAGTAGTAGTTGTTAACTCTAAAGTTTCAAATTCAAGCTCTCTATAGATCTAAGTGAAAGGGTCTAGTGAACACTAGGGCCACCAATGAGAAAACATTCCCCCCTTATTTCAGGCCAACTCCAAGATATCTAGAAAGCATAACTCCAAAATTAACAGAGTTCAGTCCAAACCTCTAGGAAGTTTATATCCTGGA
Source organism: Canis lupus baileyi (assembly GCF_048164855.1). Classification (NCBI taxonomy): domain Eukaryota; kingdom Metazoa; phylum Chordata; class Mammalia; order Carnivora; family Canidae; genus Canis; species Canis lupus. The sequence continues at coordinate 14,370,195 of NC_132839.1, read as the reverse complement.
AGATGATAGAGAGAGCTCATCTTTCCTCATGATCACCTATAAAAATTGAATTTAGTCAGGTGAATCCTACTAAAACATGAAGGAGTATTAGGAATCATTTCCTGGTTGGATTATAGTTTATGGTTCACAAGCCCTTCCCCATGCATGATCTCATCTGAGTTAGTGCTTTCTCAGGAAAGGCCAATTGACTGTCTATCATACCATATGGACTTTACAATATCATCATGGAATATTTGTTAAGTTTTCCCAATCCTCTTTCATGGATCAGAATTCTAATTTTTCATTGATTCCTTGGATGTGTCTGATATATCTGTCAGTGTTATTATCAGAGTAACTTTCACTAATGCGTTACTTAAGAAATCAATGATAGATCAGTGATCTGGGAAAATGAATACAGGTTGAAACTGTGTATCTCCAGAAAGGTTTCTTAATTGATATTATTTAAATAGACTTCATTCTCTGCTTATCTAAGAACCAATGGGAATGAGTGGGCCAAGAAAAAATAAGCCTATCTTTTGTCCTGAAAAACATCTACTGGGAAACTCAGTCATAATTTTTTAAAAAAAATCATTGATTTAAAGTCAGTCAATATACTCTTAAAAATTTAAACAAATGATTTAGAATAAACTTTTGAAGTTTGTGAAAAGCTTACCAGCAGCAGAAGTGAGTGTAACATGAAGGTCTCCTCTTCGAGAGTATTCAATTGTTGCTTCAAATTGCACATGTTCCAGGGACTTGATGGCATTTTCTTGTTCTTCACAAGCTCTTGTTGGAATTTCAATGATAACTTCTCCATTACCTTTCAGAGCTCTAAATACATTTTTAAAAATCACTGGATAAAGTATGTCTTTTCTTCTTTGCATTTTATGCAAATATACACACATTAGTCTTGACTAGCTCCCTCTTAATGAGTAGAACCCAATTCAGAAGCTATAAATAAATCTTAAAGTGTAAAAAATGGTAAGACTTTCACAGAAATACAAATAAAAAGTTCTACAATTTTTATTGATCACAAAAATACTACAAATAGCCGAAGCAACCCTGAGAAAGAGGAACAAAGCTGGAGGTATTATGCTTATTCATTTCAAAATATTTTTCAAAACTACAGTAATCAAAACCGTATGGTACTGGCATAAAGAGACATATAGACCAATGCAACAGAATAGAGAACTCAGAATTAAACTCATGCATATATGATCAACTGATTTTCAACAAGGATGCTAACAGTACTCAATAGGGGAAGAGGAGTCTCTTTAGCAAAGAGTGCTGGGAAAACTGGATATCCACATTCAAAATAATGAAACTGAACCCATATCTAATGCCATATGCGAAAATCAACTCAAAATGGAGTAAAGACTTAAATATAAGACCTGAAATTGTAAGTCTACAAGAATACATAGAGAAGAAGCTTCATGACATTGGTCTTGGCATAGAGAAGAAGCTTCATGACATTGGTCTTGGCATAGAGAAGAAGCTTCATGACATTGGTCTTGGCACTGGCTAAGACACCAAAAGCATAGGTAACCAAAACAAGTGGGAATACATCAAGCTAAAAATCCTCAGTATAGCAAACGAAACCATCAATCAAATGAAAAGACAACCTACAAAACAGGAGAAAATATTGCAAACCATGTATCTGATAAAGGGTTAATCTATAAAATATGTAAGGAACTTCTACAACTCCGTAACAACAACAACAAAAAAAATTAAGAACAACTAAAAAATGAGCCAAATACTTAAATAGACATTTCTCTAAAAAAGACATACCCATGGCCAACAGGTATATGAAAAAATGTTCAACTTCACTAATCATCAGGAAAATGCAAATCCAAACACCTGTCAGGATGGCTGTATTCAAAGAAGCAAAAGACAAGTGTTGGAAGACGTGGAGAAACTTGAACCCTTGCACAATTGGTGGGAATGCAAAGTGGTGCAGCCACTATGGAAAACAGTATAGAGGTTTCTCAAAAAATTAATAAGAGAACTACCATATGATCTAGCAATCCCACCTTCAGATATTTATCCAAAATAATTGAAAACAGGATCTTGAAGAGATCTCATGTTCATTGCAACACTATTCACAATAGCCAAGATGGGGAAGCAACCTAAATGTCTATCAACAGATGAAAGGATAAAAGAAAATGTGGTATATACACATGATGGAATATTAGCTTCTTTTTCTTTTCTTTTTTTTTAAAGAATCTTCTGAAATATGCAACAATATGGATAAACCTTGAAGACATGCTAAGTGAAATAAATAAATCACATAGAGAAATACTGCATAATTCCACTTACAAAAGATTTCTAAAATAGTCAAATTCATAGATGCAAAAAGAAGAATTATGTGGGGCTAGAGGAAAGGGCAAATGGAGAGTTACTAATCAATGGGCATAAAATTTCAGTTAAGCAAGATGAATAAATTCTGAAAATCAGCTATACAACAACTATACTTAGAATCAACAATAATGTATTGTACACTTAAAGAGGATAGATCTCATGTTAAGTATTTTTACCACAATAAAATAAAATAGAAAAGAAAATGGTAAGGAACCCAGATATAAGAATATAATGCTTATTGCTATGGAATTGAATTCAAGCAGGTTGGCCTTGGACCCATTAAAAAGTGGTCCATTACTCCAATCAAATCCCTTAAGAAATGATATTATCTCCATAATGAATATTTCCCAGGGCTCCCACCCTTAGATATTTTGTGAGAGGGTCTTTAGTAAAATCATGGTTGCCTTGATAGAATGACAAAACAGTTATACCAGATTCTGCTTCTGTGGCCCGATCTGGTAGGCTGAATGTGGTCTATGTAAAAGCAATATGCAGAGGGTACTTCATAGAAGAGAAATCATGAATCACATAGTACTGTAGCATGAAGTGAGGCCTTTCTATTTTTTTTTTAAAGATTTTATTTATTTATTCATGAGAGTCACAGAGAGAGGCAGAGACACAGGCAGAGGGAGAAGCAGGTTCCATGCAGGGAGCCCGACGTGGGACTCGATCCCGGGTCTCCAGGATCACACCCTGGACTGAAGGAGGTGCTAAACTGCTGAACCACCTGGGCTGCCCCAGTGAGGCCCTTCTAGAAATAGATTTTGGATAATACTGGTTGGCAAGTACTACATTTAATCAATTCTAAGATGCATTTTAAAAAATAACATCTTTGAATTTGGGATTAATCTTAAAACTGATGGTAATAGTGTAATTGGCAGTGATTTTCTTACTAACATATAAAACAATGATACATCTTAAAGTGAATACAGGTAGGCTAGGAAATGGAAAAATGGAAATATGCTAACATGATTTGCAGATTTTTGATCTCTCAGTGATTCCCATGGACTCACAGGGAACGATGGTAAATGCTATTCCATCTACTTCAGAAGGGTAATTGAGAAAAAAATAAGGCAGAGTGACACATGTTATGATCAAATACTGCCATGGGCACACACACCTTTAAAGTTCCTGAAGACACTTACCTGGGCTCAAAGTTATTGTCCTTAACAACACACTCTTTCTTCTCAGGAACACTGGTCCAGGTCCTGGGATCAGCTAAATCCACCAGAGCTTTGGCATTTAGCAACCCAAATCCAAATCGACTATTCACCATCAAGCCGGCTCCATTCTTTTTCCATCCAGGGTTATTGGCCAACGGATCATACTCAGAGGTCCAGACAACCAAGTGCTGCATGTCTCGCCATGTGAGATTTGGACTGGAGGGGAAGTGGCCCAAAATGTTTTTTCAGAGACAAAATGATGTTTCCTTGTAAAAGTAAGTGATAAAAACAAGCATCTTCTATTTATAGATTATGCAGTGCCTTTTGTAAGTAGACTTATGTAATTCTAGCATGTATTTCTTTCAGAATGTCTTTTTTATTCAGAATTTAAAATACAGTACTGAAAACTTCTCCCATGTAAGCTCCTACTCTGAGTAAAATTTGGTCTTCAGTATTGTAGAAATGTGAGAGTTGGTCCCTGATTTTTAATTATTTAAATTTAAGTGGAACAAAAAGTTTAAATGATAACACTTCCTTTGTGTCTTTAGTCTTCCAACTGTCTGTTAACAGCCTTGGCACTTTGAACATTATGTGCCCACAGATGAGGCTTTCAATTTTTCTTAGAGAGACTCAGATTTTAAAGACACAATCTGGTTGCCTATTCTTAAAGACCTTTGCCTCTTTTCCTTATAAATAAAAATTAAGAGTACACTTATCTTGATGAACACGAGCAATATATGAAACGATTGAATCACTACCTTTTACCCCGGAAGCTCATGTAACATTGTATGTTAACAACACTGGAATTCAAATTTGAAGCAAACAACTTATCAAGAAGCTCTTAGCTACTTGAGATCACTCTTGCAAGGTACAATGCTGAATACTTTGGGGACATGGAAGGAAATGGTTCTTGTCTTTAAGAGGCTTACAATCCAGCAAAGGAACTAAAGCTTTTTAGAACTACGGTGTATCTGTTGAATGCTACATTCAGGGAATAATGAATTACAGGAATTAGAGGAAGGAGAACTCTGGAGATGGAAGATGTAGGAAGAAAGCTTTGCTGGAAGGAAATTTCTGTCTGAACTTTGAAGATTGGGTTGAATGTCAGGAAGTAGAGAGAGATGGAAAAAGGAGGGGGCAAGAGAACAAAACCTACAAGGGGAAAAGGATACGATGTAGCCAGAGAGTACAGTGAGGCATCTAGTTTGTGGGAGCAGGGAAAAGGTGAGAGAGTACTGAGCCAGATGGTGAGGACTTAGCACACCAGGGAAAGGAGCTTATACTTTATCCCTTGGCAAATGGGGAATCAAGGATTTTTGAGCAAAGAAATGGTACAATCAGAAGTCTTGGTAAGATTAATTTATCAGCAATGTAAGATATATCAGAGATACATGGGATTGTTGGGTCTATTAAAATGAAGATGCAGCCTTCCCAGATCACTCTATTTAAAATTTCAATTCTCCTTGCGAACTCCTGAGCTCCCTTATCCTGTTTTGCTTTTTTCTTTTATAGTCCTTATCACCTTCTAACATACTGTGCAACTCACTTGTTTTGTATATTATTAATGTCTGCCTCCCCTGCTAGAATTAGCTGTAAGATGGGCTGAGATTGTTATTTATCTAATTCTCTGATGTGTACCATTGAGAAGAATGCCAGGCACAGGGTATATGCTAAGTTAAACATTGGTTGGTTGAATAATTGAATGTGCCTAAGTATTAAATGACCCCAATAATTTTAAAACTTAGTGCTATTAGTCATTAGATTCTTTCAAGATCACAAGTTTTCCCTTAGCTTTGAGACATGTATTGTTTCTATCAAGCCAATCAAGCATTTTTTTATTTTTTATTTTATTTATTTATTTATTTTTAAAACAACCTGACTTTATTTTTTTTTAATTTTTATTTATTTATGATAGTCACACAGAGAGAGAGAGAGGCAGAAACACAGGCAGAGGGAGAAGCAGGCTCCATGCACCGGGAGCCCGACGTGGGATTTGATCCCGGGTCTCCAGGATCGCGCCCTGGGCCACAGGCAGGCACCAAACCTCTGCGCCACCCAGGGATCCCAAGCATTTTTTTAATAGATAAATACTCAAGTGTTTAGTCTTCGGGTTTTCCATCTTAGCACTAAGTTGTGTAACAACCATCAGGGGAATCTGGCTCAATTTGCTATCTTTCCCCAGAGCCCAGAATGTACTGGTTAAACAATCCCCTTGTGACAAGAAAGAGGCAGCATACATTCTTAAACATTGAGGAATCTGGTCCCTGGTTAAAATCCCACATGTGATTTTCAGATCTCTTTAGAGGCATGGCAAAGTGTCTACCTGGCAGGCAAGTAGTTTCCCATAAGGGAAACTGCCCTCCCCACACCAACCTGGGTGCCGAGCACATACATTGTGATCTCTGGAAGGAGTTATCATTAAGGTCTCAGGTCCCCTACCTGGGCAAGCTCTTGCCATGTTTCTGTTCCCACCCCTTGTGCTTTCATTCCTAGGTCTCCTATCTGAGATGGTGGGCAGAGGTCTTCTTTAAGCCTCTGGCCTCTGCCCATGGCTTCCTTATAGGGGGAAAAGGAGAAAACCTTGAAGACAGTTTTACCCACTCTGATTCAGTACAGAGTACCTTCCTCTCAACCTACATTCTTGCCCCACCCCCACCCCAGAGTCAATAAAACTAGCAGGGCCTTAGGTTGAGTTTCCTTCAACAGTGATGTGATGCCCCATGTCTGTGCTACTTCACTCCCCTTCAACTGGTGCACTCTTCCATGGGGGAAAGTGGAATGGAGAAATCACATTTTCTCTGATTTTTGACTCTTGCTTAAAACATTGTAGTAAACAATTAAATTGATTTTTAAATTTATTGCTTTAACTAGCTATTCTGCTATCTGGCAGCTTAGTTCTCTCTTTCATCTCAGCTCCTGACAAACATAACAATTCACTCCGGTGAGTGACCAATGGAGTGCACAGAAAGACTATAAGTCAGTGATTCTTATGGGTCCCAGACAGCCTGCCTCATAATTTACATATTTACACTTGTAAATAGTGAAAATTCCTAAATTCCACCCTAAATCTATTGTATCAAAATGAAGGTGGGGCATGAATTTTATATTTATATTTCAACAAACTGTCTAGCCAATTCTCTGCCATAGCTAAAATAGTAGGAGTTGGGGATCCCTGGGTGTCTCAGCAGTTTAGCACCTGCCTTTGGCCCAGGGCACGATCCTGGAGTCCCAGAATCGAGTCCCAGGATCGAGTCCCACATCGGGCTCCTGACATGGAGCCTGCTTCTCCCTCTGCCTGTGTCTCTGCCCCTCTCTCTCTCTCTCTGTCTAAAATAAATAAATAAATAAATAAATAAATAAATAAATAAATAAATAAATAAAAAAAAATCTTTAAAAAAATAGTAGAAGTTGGAATAAGGCATACAAGCATATAACCAATTCAGATAATTAGAAGTTATTTCAGATCATCAAGTCAGAATAGGGAGTAATAAACAGAAAGCACAACAAACCCTATTCTACTACCAAAGACCTATGTGATCTTCAGCAAGTCACTTCATTTCCCTGGGCCTGGGGTAACTCCTCTGTAAGTTGAAAGGGTCGAGTATGATAATCTTCAGAATTCTTTACAATTCAGACCTTCTATCTGCCCAATATCATAAATACCTCATTTAGATTGTGTTTCTATATTGGCCAACCCACATTAGGGAATAATTAACTAGCTTAGCAGAAATGGCTATTTTCTCATTGCAGAAACTAATTCTGTTCTATAAAGCATTTTACTGAAATCCTTGCTTCCTTCTAGTTTTTTAAATCAAGTTTTAGGTAAAAGCCTCTTATCGATGTAGCCAATGGGAAATACACCAATTTCCCATTTGAACCATCACTGTAAGCAGGTGAATATATGGAAGCTGGAAAGAGGAAGTGGTATAACTCAGGGTTATAATAAACACTAAGCATAGATTTTCTATAGCAGAACATTTATATTTAGTTGTAGGTTTTATTATTTTTATTTTCTTTTACGTATTCTTTGCAAAATATTCAATGGAGCTTCATTGTCATGCAATTAGGAAAATTAAGCTTGTTTTCCTAACAGTTATTCTTCATTTGTGAGATTGCATTTCATAAATGGAAAGGAGCCGCTAACAATAGCGCATCTCATTCCTGACAGCCTTCCTTTGTTAATTAGTGCTCAACAGCATTCACAATAATTAAATTTTTAAAAACTGCATTAGGTAGCTAATCAAGGATATGTTTATAGAAAATAAGGGTTATGGAATTAAACGTTGAAATTAAGCATTGCTTCTAATTAGTGAAGGTAAAGTAATCTGGAGACAGAATTCTAAAGTGAAAAACTTTATAGGCTATCTGGTTCGGCCTCTAAATATATGTAAGTAAGCCTAGATATTAAAGACTTTGTAACCAGGAGACTTTCCAACATTTCACTTTCCAACTCTGAGTCAGGGATTTCTTTGATATGCTTTATCCAAAGGTTTTATGCAGCATTGAAGTCCTATTTCCCTTCCTCTAGCCTTTCATGAAAACAGAAGATGGGTTCATCTGTATGTTTAATACTTCCAGAGATGTAAAGGAATTCAATGTTTTACTTCAGATATTTTGTTCTCTTAGTACGTACTCTAATTCTTTTTCTCCTCCTCAGAAGACTGAGGTAATTGCTTGCTGTCTTTCTTAGGTATACTGACTGCTTGACAATAATGGTGCCAGAGGCATTAGTCCAAGGAATTCCTGTCTCTCATTATTTATATATATATATATATATATATATATGTGTGTGTGTGTGTGTTTAATGCCTATTAAGTATCTATTGATACTATTGAGTATCTTTACAAACACAACTGGATGAGGTTATAGGAAAACCTCTTTATGGCAGTTGTTTCTCAAAATTTAAAGGTACTGCCTGGGCTACTTATTAAAAACGGGGTTTTCTAGGCCAAATACCAGATACTTATGAATCTGAGTTGCTGACATTAGAATTTGGGAATCTGTCTACTAATTAAACTCCTAAGGTGATTATGCATAATCAGGGGAAGGGAAAGTATTCCTCTATGCATATTTGAGCCAGAAACCATTCTTTCTCTTTCCTTCTCCTCTTCCCATTCCCTGGTATTCCAGCTATGTCTTTTTATTATTATTATTATTATTATTATTATTATTATTATTATTATTTGTTTATTCATGAGAGACGGGGGGGGGGGGGGAGGACAGAGATAAAGGCAGATGGAGAAGCAGACTCCATGCAGGGAGCCCGATGTAGGCTCAAGCCCTGAGCCAAAGGCAGATGCTCAACCGCTGAGCTACCCAGGCGTCCCCCAGCTGTGTCTTATTTAACGTAGCATAATAAGTAACCTGCTGTACAAGGAACCTTTTATGAAAAACTCAGGGGCACATGAGTTATGGTGTTCCTCTATCAGCATCAATCTTCTTAACGCCCCTGTCTTGGAGGGGATGATAGACTGCCACTGAACATCTCCTCTCCCTTGCAGGGCTGTGGGAGGCGGTATGGTATGGTATGGTATGGTATGGTATGGTATGGTATGGTATGGTATGGTATGGTATAGTATAGTAGCTGATAGCACAGCTTTGAGGTCAGACGGATCTGAATTTGCATCTCTTTGTGGGATCTTGGTTACATTTCTCAACCTCTCTAAGCCTCACTTTCTTTTGTAAAATGCAACTAGAAATTTCTTTGTCACAAGACTGCTGTAAGGGTTTGAATTAGTATTGTACACAAAGAGGTTAGCGCAATGTCAGTCATAGTAAGAACCTGACAAATACTGAATGTTATTATTCTTGATAAATTTAGCTCACAGTTGTTCTTCAGTCTCCATAGTTGTTTTTTGAGCAGCATTTGGTTCAATGATTTCTCCCAATCTTGATTATCTAGGGGCACTTTTAGAAATACTGGCATTCAGAGTTTGAAATAATCATCTCGGTATAGACAATTGAATAGAGTTCAGAAAACTGTCTCTTTGAGAACAGACACTTCAAGAATTTCCATGTACTTTGGCAGGAAGTATATAAAATGTAAGCTAGATTATGTCTATCTTACTGATGATTGAATCAAAAGGAAAGGAATTAAATTCTTTTTATATGTACTAGGGAGATCATGGATTCTTGGTATCTCTTAAATCATGAACAGTGTGAGAATCTGATAGACCCAACAGAACATTCCTTCAGAAAAATGTCACACAAACACCAGCAATTCTGCATCTAGTTTCAGCGATGTTCACAAACTGCTGGAAACTCATCTATGTTATTTCATAGCAATCCGTGAAGCTCCTGCTTTAAAACTAACCTATTAAAAATTAACTGACGTTGATGAGGCTAGATCATTCTTCTGTCATTTTCTCCTTGCACAGAAAAAAGCTTGAAATTTTAGAAATCAGAGGTTACAATTTTAAATTTTCAGCTCTTACATGAAGTTGATATCACATCTATTCAGTGAGACAGGTTTTTCTATTATACTGGTCACTAGACAAGGATGGCTTAGGCCTGACTACTTTTATTTACGTGCATCTGATAGGTGTTGGGTAGACAAAACTTAAAATTTTAAGGATTTTTTTCAGCTTCCTAGAACTAACAGTTATATCCTCAAATCATAAATATCATAGGACTATTGTACTACTTGTGTGAAACTGCTTGCCTTCGTTGAACCTTATTTTCTTCTACTCTGGACTTTGCATCACCAAACTCAACAATTCATGTTGGATTACTTTTATTTGCTGATACCTTCAATTTCCAATCAGAGTCTTATAAAGGGAAGAAGTTTGGGGGAAAAAATGGTCTGATCTGCCCCCTCAATTTTATAGATGGTAAATTAAGCCCTCAGTTGGAGATTAATTTGCCTAAGGTCACATAGCTAGTGATATGCCTAGAACTTGGAGCCCTATGTTCCTTGCACTTTTGAGTGTTTAGATTATTTTTCTAAGCACTTTTAAAAGCAATTTTCTAATCCAAATTCAAGGATCTGCTGATGCCATTCTTACCTTTTGTTCCTAGACTCTGCCCCCTGTCCATTCTCTTCCTGTAACAAGTGAACTCAGATTCTGAACATTGCTCTTTTGCTGAGCCCCAGGGCTTACCAGATATCCTCCCAGCCCCTCCAAGTAGGTAAATTCTTGGTACAAACCTCTGGGCCTATCTTTCTTAGCCACTGTGGCCATCCCATTGCTGAAATACCAGGGCCAAACTACAACTCCACAGGCAGCCCCAGGGGCTCTTGGACCTACACTGGACTCTCCAGAACAAAGACTTAGCAACTTCAGGGGTTTTCCAGTGGTGGCACAGGCCAAGGTATTCTACTTTTCTGCCATCATGAACCTTGTCTACTGAATATTGCATGAGGGGAATGCTTTGTTCTCTCTCTCTAGAGAATATAGATGGTCTTCTAGGATAATCTTCTTAAGAAAGATAATAGTAACTTACAAATTTATCCACCTTCTCTATCGCGCAACTACAGCACCTGACTTGATGTTTAAAGTTTTCTTACCACCAGAAAGCAGAAACAAATAAAAAGCTGTGGATACACAATGCGCAGCAGTTAGATTTTTTTCCTCTGTGTTAAGAGACTATTGGGTAACCCATATGAGGGAAAAATATTGTTAAAACCCTTTTTAACATTATACACTAAAATTCCAGGGGGATTTAGAACTTAAACATCGTAAAGTAAACATAACAAAAGACATAAAAATAAATGTTTATCGAATTTGGGGTTGTAAATATTATTCTGAGTGTGAAAGCAAAGGAAAACGCCTTAAAGAAAAGCACGGACGAATATAACCATATACGTACTAACTTCACCGCAATAAAAATTACATATAAATAAAATGAAAAGGTAAATGTCAAACTAACCAAGCATTGATAGCTTCTCTATACTAAGGCCATAAAACAAAATCAAGGTCATAAACGAGCAATCATAGATGACAAATGGCCAAAGAATATCAGATACTGAGCTTCATTAGTAGTGAAATGAAAGCATATAAAATTGAGATGCCATTTTCCCCTATCAAAATAGCAAACATTTAGAAGATGATAAAAGTAACTTTGGTAAGGGAACTGGCACTTTCACACATTTAGTGTTGATGGGAAAATGATATAATCTTGCTAAACAGTAACTTGTCAATATGTACCAATATCATTAAAACATGCACACTCTTTGACCCAGAAATTCTAATTAGGGGTGTTTATCCTCAGGAAATTATGAGAGATGACAATTGATATTTATGGACAGAATGGGTATTTAAACATGATTCAATGACTTTAATATAATTTGCATTTATATAGTGGGATACTACAAAAGGATAAAAATTCTCTTTTTAGTTCTCATGCCCCCTGATATGTTAGATCAGCTCTGGGACTGGGCTTATATAATCTGAGGGGGGGTGGGGAAAAGAAGGAAGTTCTATAAGCTTGTTCCCAATACTACCCACAGGAAGTTATCTGGATGAAGTCTTTCCTGCTGGGAATAAACAGAAGTGAAAAGGCCTTGCAGCTGAGTGGGAGGGAAGTTGGGAGGAAAGCATGAATTTGTAAAGGTCAGGGAACATTGATTTAGCCAAGAGAAAGTGCTCTTAATAGATTATAGGGTATATTTTAAAAATTGCAAGATAATGGTTATGCTAAGTTTCCAATTTTGTAAAATTTTGCGTGTGTGTTAGATCTACATTGGAAGAGAGCTTATTTTTTATTGCTTTCTTTTTTTTTTATAGTTTCCTAAGTTTTCTATTGTAACCACAATTCAGAAGACAATAGATGTTAATAAGAAGCAGGAGAGGCAGTCAAGGTGATTAGAAATTTCCTGGGCCTTACTTTGCTTCCAGAGCCAGGGCGAAGATGCCAGCAGCCAGGGGTGCGGAGGCCGACGTGCCCGTGTGGGTCTCGGTGCAGTCATTGTGCAGGTCGGCGCTTGTCTGGGTGGCAAACGGAAGGAAAGAAATGCAGGAGAACATGTGAGGAGTGTGCCCCTGTCCCTGGGGGTTAACCAGGGGCCGCATCTGCTACGGTCAGAAATCTCAGCTGATTCCCTTCCCTACTTCCTCCTCTAAAACCCAGGCGGATGTTTGCCATCTGCTGATATTTTAGTTCACTCTCCTCTACATGCAACTTGTCTATAATTCTGGCATCAGGCTGCCTTTTCTGGGGATGAAGTACTCCCACTATGAATATTTTCTCTTCTGAGATTCCCAAACGAAATGCTGTCTGTGAAGAAGGGACAGTTTCAAAATCACTGTGAATCATGCTGGCCCATTAATCATCAGGTCCATTGTGTTTAGTCTGGCATATTTAGAAATCCTGCCTCATGCAAAATTCCCTTTCACCTTCGGATTAACATTTGACTGCCTCCTCAGCACAAGGATGTAACCCCATCTGATGAGGAGTACTCGCACAAAATGTGTTCAGTGTGTATTTTGCGCTTGCTGTTGACATAATTTGATGGCCATGGGTTAGTGTCCATATTTGCACTTGGGTGAGAATGGTGTTTTTGTTTGTTTGTTTGTTTGTTTTTCAAATAAAAAGTGTGCTAGATTCTGATCTGGTTTCAAATTGTAAAAACTCCTCGGTAAATGTGTCCCATGGACATGCCACTTGGTTTCCCCATCTGTAGAATGAGGTTGACATTTCCTGACTCGTATTCTGAAGCCAAAATGAGATCCTATCTGTGAAAAAGCATTCTTATGCAATATTACTGCACATAAGGAATTACCCAGGCTAATTTTAGCTTAATGAGGAGGTTGCCAAGACTGAAGGGAGGAAACCAAAAAGACTTCGGATCAGGCTGCCTTAAGGACCCCCGCGGTGCTGGTTGAGCAAGCAGTCGGGCCAGAGGATTTCTAACAAGACACCCACCCAGGTTCCCGCATGATCATTTTTAGCTAGAGATTTCAATGTGTGGGAGGGAGGTGTAAAAAAATAATTTGTTCTATTATCACCTCCTTTGGCTTCCCACTTGGAGTCGCTGAATTTCGCAAGTTACAGTGGCACGGCTCCTTAGAGGGTTGCGGAAACCAGGCTGCCCTTTCTCCCTACTGACGCACTAAGTCCCAGAGCTGCCTGAGCCGAGGTTTGCGTAAGACAAAAGCTATGTTATTGCAAACGTCTCAAATAGAATCCGCCAGCTGGCTCTCCTGTGGCTGGTGTACCTAGGGAGGGATCTTCACAAGGACGGAAACTCTTCCTCCATGGCAGCTCACAAGAGGGACAGAAATGCTGACCGAGATGCCAAAAGGGCCTTTTTCTGGAAAGCGACTCTGGATACCCCCAGGGACTAGAGCAACCTGGGACTCTGAATGCAAGGGGGACACATGCCTGATAGGCCTCTTTCAAAGGCTCTCAAATAGGCCTGCCCTAAAGAATTCCTGGGGGGAACACTATTATTTGAGTAATTGAATATAAGGGCCTGAGAGGGAGGCCAGTGCTTTTAAGCTGAGCCTAGGGTTTTAACGTCTAAACTAGTGTTAGTTGCAGAAACAGGCAGTGTTCCAGAATAGTGATCTCGTATAAAAAGGAGTACTGACCTTTTTTTTTTTGTTTTGTTTTGACATGCCATTAATAGGAATTTTACACACATCCCAATATCTATTATGGGGTTCACCCACACTCTAATTGGATCATGACCTATTATTATTCTGCTAAGATTACAGTCTGCATACTTTAGCCAGTTGGTTCTTTCTGTATCAGGAGTTAAATTGGGGGCTATACGTTTTAAAATTAAGAGTACCTCTCTTTGTTCTCAGGGGCCCCGAATGGCCCTTCATCATTGTGCCCTTGAAGGGAAATCCAATAATTGCCCTTGGCAGTCTGACTCACGTAAGTGAAGGCACAGCCAAGTGTGGGCTGGAGATTCTCTGTGAGCACATAACCTTCCTGAGCTGTTTACTCAGACGCTGAGAAGTCCATCTCGGGGGAAATGGAGATGGTTATTTTCCTGCAGGTCATCCGTTCTTAGGAGATGTAGCTAGTATATGCTCTGTATTTTTATCATCTGCTAAAGAGCATGTCAGACCATATCCCTGCTATTAAAGGATCAACAAGTTACAAGGGTGGTAAACCCTGAAATCTCCGTTAAGGCTATTTTCAGGGAGGCATCACACAAGCAGGAGAGACATTTGGATTCTTGGCTGTGTGTAATGACAACTTAGTGGCTTCTCAGGGCTGAGTTTAAAAATGACAGAGGCGCAACATCTTCTTGGCAGAGGCGTCATTATCCTTGAGAGAGAAGCCTTCCCAACGTATGCCAGCCTTTCAGGTTGAGTACAGTGTGAGCCTTTCTGAGTCATCAAGCTTAAGCAAATCAATTTTACCAAAGATACTGACCGAAGGATCTTGTTGAACACAAGCCATGCTCTCCTACCCAAGCAGAGGAGTTAGACAAAAGCAACATACGATTCGCTGGTCGGTGTAATCCCCGCTGCTGTATGAGGTGGCCAGGGTGGAGGAGCACTTCTCAGCGTACCAGGGCGACAGGCCTTGCTGCGAGGCGCTGCTGATGGAGATGGTGTAGATGCTGTCCGTGTAGCCATCGCAGTCACAGTCATCTCCTTGACGCCCCCCGTTCCCAGAAGCCCACACGAAGATGGAGCCCTTTCCTTGTCTCCCCTAAAGGAAAAGCCAGACCATATCAGATCTATCATGTACTGGGACCGCTGTCACATCCCAGTGAAATCCCCCATAAATGCATGCATGTAAGTTCTCAGAGATAGTTATTTGGAGTCTGTTTCCACTCTAAGTCCTCCAGCATCTGGTTGGAAATCTCACAAGACTGCATATTAGAAGCCCCTGAGCTGTGACTCTGCTAGTCTTCCTTCACCTGGACCCTCCCTGGGATGGTCTGTGTGAGTGCTTTTCTTTCTTTTCCTTACTGTGCCGATTCATAATTTGGCCTTTAGCACTTGCTCATATTTTTGCACTCGTCCCTTGGCTTATGTCACTGTGTTTGAATCTTTGAACTTCCTCTCTTTTTTTCTGCTTGAATCTTCTGGCTGACTGATGGAATGACAAAATCAGGCATTATTCAGATCTGTTTTGCAGCTGCATTAAAAGAGATTCTTCAATTGAATGAAGAGCCAAGGCTACTCTGCCTATGACTTCTGAATTTGCACTTTGCAAAGTTTCTACTTTTGTTTTATCCCAGGCAGAACAAGGCCTTAGAATCCTGGTAGGAATGCAGTATAAACAGAGCAACACCATCAAGGCACAAGTCTGCAGCAGGCCTTTACGAAATGGGAAGTAGCACGTAGCTATATTTAAGGATGTGTTTCCAGAGATTTGAAAGAAATCTGGGTAGTTGTTTACCTAGTATAAAAAACCCAAAAGCAGCAGTAAAATGAGAAAGGACATATTCGGAGTATTTTTAAGGTAAATATTCTAAGAGTAAAGAATCTCTGTTGGATGTCAGACCCAAATGGGGAGAAACTCTTAACCCTTAACTTCCATCCCTCTGAAGAATGATTTGGCTTTCTAAATGCATTTCAAATTGTAAGCAATGACAAGAAATTCAAAGCCATTTCTTTACATACAAATTACACGTCCTTCCAGGTCCTTCCTATCCAAATGGTCAGGTTTTATTTCAGGTGGGTCTATATTAAACATCTTACCTGCTTTACACCATATTCAAAAGCCTTCTGGGCTAGTCGGCCAGGCCCCTCCACAGTTTTTCCATCATCATTTGGGCCCCAGCTGGCACTGTAAATATCCACATGTCCGGGATTGAATCCAATTGAACTGGCTTCAATAGCATCAGTCACAATGCCATCCAGCATTCTTATGCCTGAATAGCAAACCAAAAAAACACAGAAGTTGATGTGAGCATATGCATGTAGAATGGCATCATGCTCTTAATATTCATTTTATTTTTATTTTTTAATATTCATTTTATAAAAGACACTCGAAAGAGTTAAAAACCAGGTAACCACTGGATGCCTCAAGTGCCTGTGACCAGGCTGCTACGAGCACAGAAGGAAGATACAAGTCACTGCCTCCATACGCTTTGTTATCTGCTCTTTAGAGATAACTGTATGCACTAAGCAGTGGCCATGATTGTTAATGATTGCAAAATGTGTCCCCTCCTTTGACCCCAATAACCTGAAAATGACAGGACAGCTTTCAGAAAGAGGCATCAAACAGCCGTCCCCTTACCTGTCCATGAGTACGTGTCCATGACCATGAATGACTATTGCCCAGCGTGTGCCATATGAAGGATTCTATATGGGACACTGTGTAGCTTGAAAAGATCTATCCACAATAAGAAACTAACAAATAGGGAAAGAACTCTTGTTTCTAAGCACTGATTAAAAATAACCCAGAGGCCATTCTTTTATGTGTTTGTCGAGAAACATTTTCAAGGAACATGCTTCCTTTTCTTGTGAATAATCTCAAGGATGAAATCATTGCCATGGATTTTGCTCCTGAGGGGGAATCATTTTTCATTAGGAGAAGGCAGATGTAGTAGCTCTTTGTACTTTCTAACAGGCTGTCACCCGTCATCAGACTCATGCATTCAAGAGCCAGGAAGGCAAAGGCAATTTAGACAGATACAGGCAGCTAGCTACCTGGTTATTCCTGGCTTCAGGCTGATAATGAAGTGCACAGCCTTATATTTGCACACTGCTATTTACTATGGAGCATAGGTAAAAGAACATGTAATTAACACAATTAGTGAAAGTCGTATTGATTAAAATAAAATTGGTTAAAATTTATTTGAGGAAAAGAAGATCCCAGCTCTACTTACTAGTTGTGTGATCTTGGGCAAGCCACTTAACCTCCTGTGCCTCAGTTTCCTCAATTTTAAAATGGGGATGATAACAGCTATGTGCATTGAGGATATACTCTATGCAGCTACCATACAGGTCTAAACGTACAGACTCCTTTATCTTTATGATGCCCATATGAGGGGATGCCATAATTTTCCCCATTTTACAGGTGGATTATAAATCCAGAAAGGGACAATGACTTGCTCAGGGCCACACAACTTGAAACTGGGGAGTTGGGACTTGAATCCCAGAAATTTGGCACCCAAATCCAACCTGTGAACTTACGGAGTACAGCACCTCTAATGTGTTGATGTGGTGCCTTATAAGTGAAAAGTATTATTGAAAATACATTTTGGGCTAGACCGTCAAAGGTGGAATAATGAAAAAAAAAATCTCAATAGACTTGGAATCAGGAGTCTTGTGTTTTAGTTCTGCATCGCCACAAACTAGCTGTCACCTTGAGAATCTTAACTTCTGATTACTCCTCTCTAAAATGAAGGGATCAGAAGATTCTCTCACAAACTATAGTGAGACACTTCATCATGACTTAAAAAGTGAATTATTTCTCTAGGTGATTATCCAATTTGTGCTTCTGCTTTCATTTTTTTTTTTTATTAATTAACAGTACTTGTAAAAAGGGAAAAACGAAGAGCATTTTGACAATGCTGGTATCAAAGGGATCAGGAATGACACACAATTTGATAGTCTGTTGTATTAGAGATTCATTATATGTACCACGATGTGTGTTTACTTGATTTCTTAAAAGGAAGTCATAATCAAATTCAAGGTGTACTTAGGCGGAGTTTAAAGGAGTTTTTCGGTCATTGGCATATTCTACAGTTGATCTTTTTTATGTAGTTTCAAAAACAAACTAAACTCAAAGCTTATAGCCTAACTGTGAAAACCCAAGGTAGAGAGATATGAAAGGAGGAGAGACAATTATGTCTCTGGGAGTCCCTGCATGTCCACTGTCCACCCATCTTCACATGGAATGCATCAGTGGGTTCTCTTGCCTTCCCGTTGGAAATCAGTCAGGGAGAACAGTAGCAAGAGTTGGGGGATGAGAGGAAAGTGAGGTACTCATTCCCTGGGATCCTCTGCCTAGAAGAAGCCCTGTTGTTGGATTCGGAGCCACATCTCCTGTCCAGTGGTTCTCTCCTAGGACCACAACTTGCTCTAGTTGCCACTGACCCTCTCCTTCCCCTTGCTCCTTTAGGCCTGAGGTGGTAACATCTGTTTTCATTAGTTAACCTTTATTTGTTTTCCTTTACTCTTTTTTTTTTTAAGTTTTTATTTTACTTCCTGTTAGTTAACCTACAGTGTTCTATTAGTCAGGTGTGCAATCTAGTGATGATTTCCCTTAAGTCTTGTAACTAGTTCCTTTATTAGATTGCCCCGATAGAACTTACCATGTTTCCCCACAAAGACACTGACTGAAACAACTAGAAATTCTAAATCCGTGCTGTTAGAGACAACCTTTCACTTCTTCATGTAACACGTATGTATTCTTTTTTTTTTTTTTTAAGACAGTTATTTGCTATGAAATGAAAAAGGACAGAATTGAGAGGCAGGGAAAGTCTTTGCCTAAATTTACCTCCTCCTTCTGTTCCCTTAGCAAGCACTCAATAACAAATCCTTGTAAATTAGCACACAGAGAAAATTAGATTTAGTTCAAAAGTCTTTCAACAAAAAAAAAAAAAAAAAAAAGTCTTTCAACATTACTGTTTTTCTCCCACAAAAAATGTGTAGGCTATATTCAGCTATCACTTTTTAGAAATCCAGATTCATTGATTTGTTTGCAAATCACACTTAAATCCTATAGCATATTTTACATGGAATTCATTTCTTCCTCTGATTATTGAAAGCCCCCTCCCCCCTCATTCACACCAAGTGATGCAAGACTCAAATTGAAGTGTAAAACTCTGGGAACAACTCTCTGCTTTACCTCCAACTTTGGAATTGTATGCAACTCCGACCCCACACTTGTGATTATTTGCTTGCATGGCAATTTCTCCTGCACATCTGGTCCCATGTCTGAAGATTTAAAAATAGGAATTATAAAACATAAATGAGAGCAAACTGTTGTTTGCACATGAACCCATGGTACATGGTACATGGCCATACTAACTTTTTGTTAGCCTGTTGCCGTTTCCTTCCCATCAGTATTAGATGAAGTGTATGTATCAGATGATACAGGTACTGGAGCCAAAGTACATGATTCAAATTCCACCTTCTGCCACTGACTAGCGGTGTGACCTTGAGTAAGTTATTTGTCCTCAGGGATTTTGTGGCAAAACCATCAGATATTGCATGTAGAGCATTTAGAATAGTGGCTGGCATAATGTAAGAACTCAGGAAGTGCTAGCTATGGATACTATCATGAGCAACTCTGACACTTTTCTTTGAAATGGCTTCTGCTCCATACTTTTCAGTGAAGTGGCTCCTCACTCCCTGTCTAGTGACTTCCTTTGGAGTAGGTTATCCTGGACCAGTCCTAGTAGGATAAGTAGAACAGAATTCTCCTCTCAAGCCCTCTTCCTCTCCTCTAACCATACTCCACCAAACTAAAGTGACTGAAGTTTTCTGATGCCAAAGGGAGTTTGAGATTTTAACAGGACACTACTGGCTAATTGGGAAACCAGGCCCTCCTGCAACTCTGATCAGGGCCAGAAGCCTGAATAAGACTGGTTGTGCAATCAGGCAAAGAGAGCAATTTATGATTTCCAAGTATCTGGAGGGAAAAGTCCATCTCTAAAACAGAGCAGAGTCCACCATTAAAGCATCAATTCTGAAAATCTGGGAATAATAAGCATCTTTTCCCACACCACCACCACCACCACCACCACCACCACCACCACCACCACCACCGCACCCCCCTCCCCCGACCTCAGGAGAGTCAAAAGTCAAAAGTACTTTAGTTTGAATTTATTTCATGAGTTCATTCCATTGTAGAAGTACCTGGGAGCAGGGTAAAAGCTGTTGGTGCTTTGGTGGAGCTCACATAGGAAAGGGGAAGAGTTAGTTCTGAGCAACACGGTCAGCCAGCTACTTTTAGGCATTACTACACTGGACCTCTATTACTCTAGCCCAATCTAGAATAAATATTCTAAATTGACTATCCAAAATAATCCCGTTTCACTTTTTTTTCCCCACTAAAGTACCAAAGATGATTTTTTGGTCTCCTTTTACTAAATGATGTTTCTGTTTCTTCATGTTAATACTGGAGAGGAATCCTAAGTCAAAACAATATTATTATCTTTAATTCATGGTCTTTCCTAATGCAGCAGACATCTGCCGCCTTTTTTTTCTCCTAGCATTTTCTCTTTTAGGGAAGTAGCTCTCCCTCATTCTTTGTGATTCTATCATGAGGCTCCTCTTCCCAGACAGCTTTCAAGGATTGTTGCATATTCTGGGGAAGAGAATTCTATTCTTTCTCTAGAATCTTCGGTTTTAAGCTCCATATGAGCCATGTGGATCTTGCTGCCAGGCGAGGTTTTTTTTTTTTTTTTTTTTTTTCTTTAGAATAAAGCTAATTGGAAGCAAGCAGCTAAGAGATAGAGAATGATTGGGGTCCTAGTAGCATATTTGAGAGCCTGATATTGGAATGCCTGAAGCTAGACTATATCTTAGGTAATTTTTTTTAAAAATCCTCATTTTACGGAATCTTTGAGTTAGGATTTTCTCATTTGAAACTGAAGCTACCCTGACCAACAGACTCATTCTCTTGAGAAATGGGTGCACACTGAACGCATAAAAGGACTCTTATGCTTCTTTGATAGATTAGCCCTCTTTGCTTTTGTAGAAGGAGAAACTGAGATGTCACCCTCTGGGAAGTAGTTCCTAGAAGTCTCCACTACCAGTATTTCCTTTTACACAGGATAGGAGATAGGGCCAGGATAGCAGAATCTGCAGCCTGAGCCAACAGAATCAAACTGTTGGCAGACATCCCCAGCACAGCACCTCTGTCCTAAAAATGATGCAATGTGACACCACCTATTATTTATCTCCCCTTACAAACTGAAAATTATTTTCTTGAAAGGTGCAGTAGGATCACGGTACAAAAAAAAAAAAAAAAAAAAAGGATTGATATTTTTCCCTCCTCTTACCCTCACTTCCCACCTCCACACCTTGAGAAAAACAGAAGGCTTCATCAAAGTGGTACTATGTCATTCTTTGTAGACCTGCAGTTTTTTTCTTTCCTTAAATTAGGCTCTGAGATAAAAGAACCCTTTATTATCTTAGAACAATGGTAGTAACTGGCGTTTAAACAAATTGATTTTTTAAAAATTATTCTACAAGATAGTTTAAAGACTACTATTATCCTGGTTAAAATATCCTTGTGACACATGTTATTTAACTAGAAAAATAATCTGTAAGTGGTATTGAAATTCTGAATATAGATTCATGCCAGCTTAATAGTAAGAGTTACCTGCACTTTTGAGATTTTATTATTTAGCGATTCCTCTTTTGATTTGCAGAGGAGAATTCAAATGCAGCTCTAATAATCTCATTTACATAGTAATAAAGAACAGCAGCAACACAGATAGTTTGGAGAGATAATGCCCTTGGAATTGGGAGATAATAGGTCTCTAACTGCTATAAAGTCCAAAACAAAATGGAGCCATTCATTTTCTAAACCTAAGGTATTTATTTCTGACAACATGCTAAAAGAGTAACTACTCTTTATTATGCCTTTTGATAAATGATAGGGGTGCTAACTTTTTGGTTGATAGTCAAGAGGACCCAGAGAGGTAGTTACTTATTGTGTAATTTTCAAAAAGCAGGTTCTAAATTGGCTTAGAAAATGGACTTGTCTCTGACTCTGCTCCTCTCTGATGATATTATTCTTGTCATGTTGATTTCTTACTGAAAGGAAGTCTTAGTTGTTCATCATCATCATCATCATCATCATAGCAAACACAACTTTTTCTATGTACCAGACACCATACAAGCTAATTACATATATAAACTCATTTAATCCCCATAATAACCCAACAAAGTAGCTACTATTATTACCCCTTTTTAATAGGTGATAAAACTGAGGCACAAAAGAAGTTAAATAATTTGTTCAAGGTCACCCAGCTATTAAGTGGCAGATCTAATATTTAATCTAAATCTACCTGCAAAGCCCATCCTCTTAACTGTTTGGCTCTTCACACTAACTCTCTGCTATGTGGGAGGTCTATGGTAGGCACAAAATAAGTACTATTATATGGGCTACTTCTTTGAAGGCTTTGGAACTCTGTGAATTGGGGGAAATGTGGCTATTCAATTGGCTATCCAGTATTATGAATACAGGATAAAAAAGACTGTTCCCTTTGGAGGGAAGGAAAAGGGATATCTGAGTCCCTCATCTCATGAGTGCAGAAACTCTAGAGAATATAATTTCACCAAGTATTCAGCTATTATGCAACCACAACACAATTTATCACCTACACTGGATCCTGGGGCCAGACCTAGAGGACACCGCCTAGGAAGAAGGCTGACACATCCAGCTAACAGTCTCCTCACATGCACCCATACAGCTGAGAGCAGATTTCCCTTTTGGTCTCGACCAAGGGAGTGGAATGAGAGTTGTCATTTTTTCTTTATTCTAACTTCTTAGAATAAAGGCCCTTTTCTTCCAAGAATTTATTGCCCATTTCCTTAGGAAGTTCTGTTCAGAAGGGCAAGTGCCTCGTCACCCATTTTAGGAGACAAAATGAAAAATAGAGGCAGAGAGAGGTAAGTGATTTCCTCAAGGTCAGCTTCTATACTGAAAATTGACAAAGCTATGACCACGAGCCAGGCTAACATTACAGGGTCATGCTCCAAAAGAGCGTATATTGCTCCTGGTCCTGCAGTGCACTGACTCAGAAATAGGGCTGAAAATGTGTCTGGGTTTCCTGCCATAAATTCCTGAGACTTCCCACTTTCCTCCAAGGGCCAAGTGATTTGCAGAGGAGTGGTTTCCATTGTATTGTTACTAGAATATTCTAACTCCTAAGCAGTGTTTGTAGTCAACCCCTTTAAGAAATAAGCCTGAGAAGTAAATGGCACTGAAATAAGCAGTATCTTGGAATCCTCCTCAAGCCTCCCTATCTCCCCAAGGAGGAAATATACACCCAGAAGTTGAGGCTAAGTGTATGAGCTTCAGCCCTCTTTCTGGTGTTTGTTGGACCTTTGGTGGAGTGAACCATCCAAAGACACAAATGTTAGGTCAACATTACTGCACCAGCCACATGAGAATTTTGAGTGAGAATAGTGAGAAGGAAGAGGGAAAGAGGGGGAAAGAGAGCAAATGAAAGAAAATTCAATTAATCCAAGTTGGATAATAGTCCAAGAGAGAAAGCCATATAGAGAGAAAATGAAAGCATTTCATATAGAATCTTTCCATCCCAATTGTAGCAACAAGCCCTAATTTTGCCTTGGCTTTGATCTATTTTGGTGCAAGTCTCCTCTGGGTTGAGCAAATGAAGAAGAAAATATGAAAGTCTTCTTGAAGTTATGAGACACATCGCAAAAGATGACTTCTCACCTGGATATGGGCACTTGAGAACATGTGGCTGGGAAAAAAAGGTTAAAGTCTCTTGCCTCTCGCTTTTATTTGGCCTTTTGCTTTGCCAGTTCTGGCTCTTGGGCTTCCTTATCACATTGTGGTTGCTAGGGAGAATTATTTTAGGAGTCAGAAATACTCTTTTTCTCCTCCCTTTAGCCTTACAATACTCAGCAGAAACTCTGAGAGATATTGCTGACTAGTCCATTGTGCCCAGAAAATGTTTCGGATTTGAGGACCAGGCCTCAGAGTACATCTCTGTTGTCTGGTATCTAGCCATACTTTTCTGAGGGAACTGGTAAGCATGGCTGTGGCCACCAAAAGAAGTCATGAGGATTTGTCATCATCATCTATTTTTATTTTCATAACTAACATCAAATATGTGCTAATAATAATGATTCATAGAGGAATTGGGGTTAGGATGGGCTGGAGATTTTACTCTTTATGACCTAAACATTCTTTCTAAAGCTATAACTATTCAGTATCATTTGAGAAGAGCATTTCTTAATATAAGAAGAAAGTTTAATTGAAATATGGCTCCATAAGCCAAAAGAAACATAAAAAGAGAAGCGTTGGATTCTGTTTTAAAAGCAACAAAATATTGTGGTATGGATGGTGTGCATGAAAACTTTTCTAAGAGCTGAAATGCGGATCATATTTATAGTGTAATTTTCTCAAATAAGATAAAAGCATTTTAAAGTACATATTCCCCCCAAATCCACATTTACTCACTTGTTCTCATTTGTGGGATCATAACGGGGAAATGGATCATGGTCATTATCGTTAAAATCATAACTAGCCTCTGGATCCTAAAGAGACAATAGAAATAACCCTGTAGCATCATTTTTTTAAAAAGTAGCACTTCCCAAGCCTTCTACCCCTACCCCCTCTATTCTGGCTGATAGCTCAAAAGTCTGCATTTCAGAGTGTCTGGCCCAGTTGCTGATCATTTATTATACCTATAAACCAGGCATAAATGATGTACACAGAAAAGTGAGCAAGCATCCAATTCTCAGTGAATGTTACCAAACCTATATAATTCTTTGAAACTCATAGGATATTAGAACCAGAAGGAATCAGAGTCTACTTAGTTCAACAATGTTATTTTTCAAGTGAGAAAACAGACTCATAGAGGTTGAATGACTTAACTAAGATATAGAGATAGTTACTGACAGATACTCAACTCTCTTACGATTATAGGAGCAAATAGGTGACTGTGGGGTGGGGCTCAGATCCACAGTGATCCTTTTCAGCCTTCCCAGTTACACTAAATAAACATGTAATTTTATTAAAGAGAGTGTGCTTGAAATTTAAGACAAGTTTCTAGGTCCCACCTCCTTTTCCAAACAGATTGCTACACTTAAACATTTCCAACTTAGGAATTCTATTACCAC